>NW_027116808.1:4889968-5493291 GCF_024137725.1 Prorops nasuta
GGACGCGTACAATGCGCGAAAGCATCGTACACTCTGGGAAATCGAATCGTTCCAAAATGTAAACACAATTTAAAGGTGCATTAGTTAGCTGGTGGACAAGACTTTTCCACATTGTTCAGCCTACCAGGCTTAGCACCGAGTCCCAAGCAATAAAAAGAGAGGCAATAAACCGACCGAGAATGACTAACCCTTATATACCTGTACTCGAATGATCAATCAAAAATTCTAATTTTAATATTATTAATTAAACATTTTTAAAACTGTTATCAATACATTGCTTTTATTTTTAAGATGAGAATGAGTCCAAACACGAAGCTAATCGGACGATTATTTCTGTATTAAATTTATCATGCAGTTATCAAATTATTTAATTTTAATAAAACTTTTCTTTTGAATCATTTAGATAGGAATTTAAAGTATTTACACATATCTTTAATTACATATATATTTAAATGAAATAAATATTTATTCATCATTTAATAATATTTTTATACATAATTTATTTTTCGCCCTTTCTTAAAGGTTGCAAAAATTCCTATTTTCTTAGACATCGTATTAACTCCGATAACTGTTAATCGATCCTTTCTGCTATATTGTTTTATATATATATATATATATTTAAATTTATCAAATTACAGATATACAAAATAAAACATAGTTTCATTAGAATTTAATAAAATATGAACTACAGGATACACATAATACAGAAATAATCGTCCGATTAACCTCGTGTTTGAGCTCATTCTCATCTTAAAAATAAAAGCAATGTATTGATAACAGTTTTAAGAATGTTTAATTAATAATATTAAAATTAGAATTTTTGATTGATCATTCGAGTACAGGTATATAAGGGTTAGTCATTCTCGGTCGGTTTATTGCCTCTCTTTTTATTGCTTGGGACTCGGTGCTAAGCCTGGTAGGCTGAACAATGTGGAAAAGTCTTGTCCACCAGCTAACTAATGCACCTTTAAATTGTGTTTACATTTTGGAACGATTCGATTTCCCAGAGTGTACCACGGGAATGCGTCAAGTGGATGTGAAACCCGAGCATGCAGATAAGCTACTCAAGACAGTATACAGCCACATCAAGGTCGCAGGTCGTGCCAAGTTCAAAGTCGGTGATTTCGTACGAATCAGTAAATACAAGCAGATGTTCGCCAAAGGCTACACGCCTAATTGGACTACCGAAATATTCGAGGTGGCGAAAGTGCAAAGGACCAATCCCGCTACGTATCTCCTCAAGGATTCCAGGGGTACGGAACTGTTGGGTGGATTTTACGAATACGAGCTTTCGAAAACCATCAATCCCGATGTGTATCTGGTGGAGAGAGTATTGCGTAGAAAGGGCGATAAAGTGTTCGTTAAGTGGCTGGGATTCGACAGGACGCACAATTCCTGGATAAATAAGAGCAATGTTTTATAATAACTTTTATTAAGATGTATCAAAATATAGAATAAATAAATAAATAAATAAATAAATAAACAAATTATTTTAGACTATAATGTCCCCAGGGTAGAGTCGCCGCGGTGCCGGGTGTAACGAAACGCTTGTCGTCGTACGGACTGAGGGCGACCTTTCTCTGACTGATCGAGAAAACCTGGTGCAGCCTCGATCGAATCAAATTTTGACTGCGAGACTGTACGGTGAAATTATCCAAGCAATCCTTGTAGTCGTCAAATGTTATATTTCTATCGATAACGTAACCTTTGACACCTTTGGCTTTTTTGGTAATTCTCGCATAGTCCTGCACCTTGAAAGTATACATTTTTGCCCTCAGTCCTACGAACTCGGTCATGACACGACCATTGTTCTCGTCCTTCATCAGACCGGGTATCTTTTTGTTGACGCGTGGCAAGTCATACCGATTATCGTCAGGATAATCGCTGGTGTCGAATCGCGCGAGATCGCGTTTCATGACCGAGTAAACGTCGTCGCACTCGACACTGTATATCAGACTGTCCGTGTCGGTATACATCGCTCTACATTTACCGCCGAATGTAGGAAGCATATAGTCATAGTGGAATTCATACAAGCAAATTTTTCAAATATCTAAAATACTCATTCCCACGTAAATGGGTTTATCAAATTTCGCGGACAATTTCGACAATTGAATCGCGACCAAATTCTCGTTGAAAATCGCGAGACTGTGAAAATTCGGTTTGGAAATCAGGCTTTCCGCCCCATATCTTCCCTCCCACTTGGTTGCGAGCCTCACGTCAACTCTATTCCTCACGTTCTCCATTGTTTTACCGAAAACCGCGTTGTTCATCAACTTGAAGAGATTCCTCTCAAATTCGTTGGTGGACGCGGTGCGCAAACGCGTGTTCAGCTCGATGTAATCGCGTAGCCAGGTGGACTGCTGAAACTTTAAACCGCGATGTATACGCTTCAGTACGAGTCCATTACGCATACATTGTTGCAGAGCGCGATAATGTATTACGTAACGGGTCTTATCGTTTAAAGTGGCCAGCAGCTTCTCCTGGCTCGCGCCCGGCGGCTTCTCGCGCACCATGCAGAACGGTAGGTCCGCGTGTTTGTCGTGAAGCTCGCGCGGATACTCCAAATCGACCTCCAAAATATAACCCTCGGGATGATCCGTGGGTATAGCGGAGACATCGAGATTGGCAGCGTCCTCGATCCATTGGAATCCATGGGTGGGCAGCGGCTGACACATTGCCCACCCATACAGATTGTTTACGTCGTAATACATGAGATATTTCGACGGTTCCGCCGGATCGTAGTCCCGCATATACCGATTGTTGGCCCTCTCGTAACGATGGGAGCACTGACTCAAACCACCGCGTATACCGCGCTCCACGAACAGCAACATATCCACGTCCGTGAAAAGCTCCAGCCTGATTCCCGTATGCTTCAACATCGCGTCCCAGGTGAAGCCCGGTAGCGTATAATAATGGGCTGGATCCAACTCATAATTTAGCATGCAACTATCGCGAAAACTTTCGAAAACATCGGTCAACAATAGGACATCGGTCTTCAGGTACAGGTCACTGTACTCCCCAAGTGTGCGCATGTGGAATTTGGTCTATACCTCTACGGCATGATTGTATGCTTCCTCGCTGATATCGCTGTCGGTCAGTCTGTTGCGAAACGACTGTCGCGGTGGTAAAGCCGTCTCTTCCAATCTAGCCGCGCTATCTATATAGTCGTAAGGAAAAATACCTTTCCTCGTAAGCAAATTCAACTGTTCGACGCTCAATTCCGAAAATTGTGACCTCAAATTTGTCAGCTGAGATTCCGCCAAGTACGAGCTCAATTTGTCCAAACTGGAGGCCATGAATTTGAACGAATCGATAAATCTCAGCCGTATATTATAATTTCGCAGATATTTGGTGAATGAAATGTATTTTTCCTTATGCACAGGCAGCAGATATACCGATCCCTCGTACAAATTAGCGATCGTCTCGAAAATGAAATGTGAATCATAGCCGGAAAAATTGTGGAAAATGACTGGAATGACATGCGAATCTTTGAAATTTAAATTACAATTATTGTGAGCCGGTCCTCTGTATCTGCCGGTCAGATGATCGTGATCGCGAATTCGTAGTTGATTCGGAAGAAACGGCTTTTTGCATATATGACAATTGGGATCATTATAGTGACGCGATCGTTCGCTAATACTAAGATTTTGCATGGGCACGACAGTCCCCAGTTTCTCGCTCGCGATGCGCGCAATGACCTCGAGCTCGCGTACGAACCATTCGATGCAGTCGGCACCCCGATGAGCATCGTATTTCGAGAGTGACGCATCGCGAGTACTTTTTAAATAATAGCCTACACTCATAGGTTCATGCTTCTGATAAATATCACTACTGTTCGATTGTTCAACTTTTGATAATATGCACTCCAGATCCGCGTATACGACGAATGGCACTCGTTCCCCATTTTTGATGTTCTTGAAGGAAACCCAGCGATCCTCGGACTCTCTCGGTAACATCAATCGGAGATTATCGTTGAGCTGCGAGCAATCCTGCTCATGCGACTCCAGCCTCTCCACTGTGCGAAAGTAGTGGAGACATCTAAAAAAAAAAAAAAAAAAAAAAAAATAAATAAATAAAACATATGCAGTTATATTTGTATCATTATTAATACATACCGATCGCATATATAATGCGCATTTTTGCTCTTGGTGAATTGACTTCGCACCAATCTCGACAGATTCCTTATGCACATGAAATGTCCTACCCCCTGTTCATCGTTGACGAGAAGAAGATTAGCATGCCTCGATCTCTTCTTCTTCGTCACCTGAAGCGGTACGATTTTTGCGTCGATATTTGGCTCTTCATTCTCCAAGGTAAAGATGTTAACCGACACGTCATTATCCGTCTCGAATTTCGGAATCTGTTTTAGCGTAGTCGGAAAGGTTAGGCTACCGACGTCTAAAACCGTCCGAAAATGTGGATAAGAGGACGTGCGCTTTGGATTAGCCGTAGGTTTTGCCGGATAGAGTGCCGCCGTCACGGACCACGCGAAACATGCATTATCACTGGTTTCTAAATTTATCAGAGCTTTCCTACTCGTGATAGCGGATGGTATATTAATTCTACAACCCGCGTGCAACGGGTTAAAACGATTAATGTTAACTATTAAATAATGAATTTTGTGCAAAGCCCATCCACTATCACGCTCTTGAAATTCACTTAATTTTTTCATTATAACGTCTAAAATGTTTTTCCTATACCAATCACTAAAATTATCAGTCTTATACAATGTAGCATTAGTCGTACTAATGTTTTTATCATCACTCTGGTCCTTAGAGATGAATTGTCCGTTAAATACACAATTAACCTTAACACTATTTGCACTAACAAATACCTTATCTATACGCGTACGCACTAATACTTCCGCGTCTACTAAAAAATCCTTAGGCTCTATATAATTACTATTAACTACCATGCCGCTGCATATTCGACTTCGAAACGCCGAATCAAGCTCCTCCCAGGTAAGTCCTTGTACGTCATTGCTACAACCAGCCCCTGATTTAATATAATTCAATTCCCTCTGCGCTCGTAGCAACAGACACTTTATACACGCGATTTCGGCAAAATTCTTCTGACGCGTTCCAACGGGTAAAGCTCGATCCGCGTTGCTCAATCGTCGAATATGCTCGCGACGTTCCAGTACCCACGCATCGTACTCATTCGCACTATTAATTGTAAAAAATTTTCTTCGCAATTCAGTCGACATTTTATGTTTTTTCTTAAAGAAATGACTCTGTCATACGGTGAACAACAACAATAAATTAATAATTGCGAATGCGTCTCTCCCGAAGAGTAACGCTTATATATATCGAATAGAGAATGGAAGTAGGGGTATCTACACATCCCATTGTTTCGTCCGAGATGCATACTGACATTGATATACATTGTTTTTTTTTCAGAAGTCTTTTATTCCTTTATATATTGATCATATACAGATTTCATAAAGTAAACATTTTGCAGTGAACATATACCATAATGATTCATACACTTGGGTAACGGTGGTTCGAAATTTTTACTCCATCCAAGACTAAATTTACCCCACTCACACTCCTTCGCATTGTATATATTTTCTAAGTTGCAAATTTTTCTCAACCAATCATATTTCTCCCGTCCTTTCACGAAAATCCAATCTTCATCGTACGACGTTACATACTTTCTTATCACATCTTTATGCTTGTAATAAGGTGAATGACCGTCGGTCCAATTGAATCCATGTCGATTAAAATAAAGCCAACTTTAAAAAAAAAATAAAATTATATACAAAACAATACATTCAAAAAAAAAAAAAAAATACTTACTCATTCTGTTCTCTCTCGAGATCGCTCAACCAAGCTTCTTGAAATGGTGGTGAAAATACATTGTGATACACTTCATTATCACGCAACACCGCAAATTCTTTAACTATAAAACTCTTGTCGGTCAATACAAAACCTTGAAAATCAACGAATGTCGGTGTCATTATCGTCGTCGTCAGTCGCTCGATGCAATACTGAACGATCTTTTTTTTGTCGCATTTAAGAAAATTTTTTTCCCCCTCCAACAGGGGAACAAATAACGTATTAAAATTTAATGTTTTTAAAAGGAGGGGATAATTTCTAAGAAAATTTTTTCCCCATTGTTACCTATAGTTTCTTCACAGTATAATACAATAGGAAAAAAATATCTTCTAGAGATTAAGAAAGAAAGGACTTCTTATCAAATGTAACTTTATATTTTAAAGAAACGATAAAATCTTTCTCTCTACGGAGATATTTCTTCGAATGTTTCATTTCAGTTTTTTTCTTCATCGAGAATAGCACGAGCGCAACAATGTATAGAATAACTCACATAATGGATGTAGAAGGTTTCTTAGTTTATAAAAAAGAACTTAAATATAAAGATATAGCTATAATTGATTTAAAAAGTAACCAAATTTCTTACGCATCGTTTCGTTTGCGTGACAGTATGAAAAATCTTAGTGAGAAAGACAAAAAAACTGTGTGGTATTTGCTCAATATGGTTCATGGTATAAAATATAGTGATACGGGATTCGAGAAATACGAGCAGGAGGATGTGGAAGATTTTATTAGAGGTTGCCTAACGTGCGAGAATCCCGTAGTAGCCTACAAGGGAGGGAACATTGAAAAAAATCTATTGAATAGGATGAATGTGGATAATATTAATTTAGAAGTGTATGGTTGTCCTAAGTTTAAGGATTTAATTAAATTATATGATTTTGAAAAAACTCCGTGCAATTTACACGTTCGAGAGAAGAACTTGGACAATGAACGTATCCACTGTCCTTACGAGGAGGTGTCAGTTTTTGCCAAGTGGATAAAAGCAAATATGTGATTCTTTAAAAACTATTTAGAGAAATAAAGAGGAGAACACAAGTCCTCAATTCTTCATTCAATCTTATACCGTTGTCGGTGCTGCACACAGGAAAAAAAAAAAAATGAGCTGTGAAAAGTGTAAATTAATCATGATTCAAGAGGATATTGTTCCTCTTTCACCCACTCTTCCCAGAGAATTGACAGAGGAATACGTCAATCGAATTAACGATTTTTTCAATCGTTACTTCGAAGAGTATGAACGGAAACTGCATCTTTATTTGCATAAAAACTGTAAGTATTTATTTTTTACATTTTTTTCATAATTATTGTTTGTTTCTTTGTTTTTTTTTTTTTTAAATAAAGTGAAGAAAGACGAAGAGAAACAGGCTGAGGAAAAAGATATTGAGTTAAAGGAGACGAAGAAGGAAGAGGAGGAGGAAAAAGATATTGAGTCAAAGCAGACGAAGAAGGAAGAGGAGAAAAAAGTAGAGGAGGAAGAATGTAAGTATTTATTTTATCTTTTTTTACCTTTTCATAATTATTATTACCTGTTTGTATTTTTAAAATAAAGTGAAGAAAGACGAAGAGAAAGAGACTAGGGAAGATATTGAGTCAAAGGATATGAAGAAGGAAGAAGAAGAGGAGAAAAAAATGGAGGAGGAGGAGGAGAAAGATATTGAGTCAAAGCAAACGAAGAAGGAAGAGGAGAAAAAAGTAGTGGAGAAGGAGGAGGAAAAAGATATTGCTTCAAAGCAGACTAAGAGAGAAGAAGAAGAGGAACCACCACATTTCTTTTTCTTTTACTATTAAATTATTTTATCTAACAAATTGAAAAAATATCATTGTAAATTAACCTCTACTATTTCTTTTATCAAATAAATTGAAAAATATTATTGTAAATATACCTTTTACTAATTCATCTGGAGTTAACGGAAAGAAACCTAATACGTATTGAGAAATGGATATAAACTTCTCTCCGCATTGATAATGAGATGTAAACTTCATCCGAAGTGGAGAGAGAAAGCTAATATGTATTGATAAAGATATGTAAACTTCATCTGGAATACGTAGAGGAGAGCACTCTTCACTTCAGT
Source organism: Prorops nasuta (assembly GCF_024137725.1). NCBI lineage: Eukaryota > Metazoa > Arthropoda > Insecta > Hymenoptera > Bethylidae > Prorops > Prorops nasuta. The sequence goes on from NW_027116808.1 coordinate 4,897,875, forward strand.
CTTCAGTGAGACATCATGAGTTCCACACGACCAATAAGCTTACCTGACAAGAAACTAACATTAAAAGATTTAGAAAAAAAATATTGCAAACCAGTGGCAATAGTAAGGCCATTTCGGCATAATGAAGAACAGCAGCAGCAGCAGCAGCAGCAGCAGTCAGTTCTAAGAGGGTATCGCTTGATACTTGAACAGCAGCAGCACCAGCAGCCACTGCGGCGACCACATTCGCTGCCCGTAGCCCTGCAGATGCCGCCCGCAGCGGTGCAACCTGCAGCGGACCAACCTGCAGCGGACCAACCTGCAGCGGAGCAACCTGCAGGGGAGCAACCTGCAGTCTCGCGTAGGAGGCAATTGTTATTACGGTTACGTAATATGCAGCCTATGTGAGCTTGTGGGTTGTATGACAGACAGTCACCACCACCAAATCGGTAAGAGTTAATAAAACTCAAAGACTAATAAAATATAAAAAAAAAAAAAAAAAAAAAAAATGGCTTAATAGCGAAGGAATCTCGCATTCACTTTTTCTCTCGCAGCGATTTATTAAATCGTAGTACTACTTTTGTTCGACAAAGAGTGCTTTTAATGTAGTATAGAAGCTACTTAAATAATTTTTTTTTTAATTATAGATGCTGTTGCTGTTGCTGTTGCTGTTTTTATTGGAATTCTACAGGACGTACAATTCCTGGTTTATTTATATACTTTATAAGTAAATTTGTATTTCAATAAAGAGGGTTTTTTATGCCGAAAGGCTTTTTCCCTTACATTGGTGTTTCTTCAATTACCTCTCCACCAATCCACTGTACCCTGTAATATAAGTATTGCAAATAAAAAAGAAAAAAAAAGGTAAATCATAACATAAAACCCTTGAAGATTTCCATTCAACCGACATCGGACGATGCTTCGACTGAAATATTCCAGGGGGATCTACAGCTTGAAAACTGTTCTGAATGTTGTCGTGTTTTTCACATACGTCCCAACCACTTTTCTGAAGTTAAGGTCACGTAGGCTCCGCTCTTATTACAGAGCGGATGGTAAGTATCTGCGACGATAGATATACAAATGAATATGACGATCGTCAAAGATACTGTAACATAAGTAAGGGGGAGCGATCACTGCATCGCTCTCTACGAATGTTCTTTCTCTCTTTCTCTTTCCAGTACGAGTCCATTTCGCATACATTGTTGCAGAGCGCGATAATGTATTAAGTAACGCGTCTTATCGTTTAAAGTAACCAACTGCTTCTCTTGGCTCGCGCATGGCGGTTTCTCTCCTTCTCTCTCTAAGGCGTTCACTGCTTAACGTAAGAGGGGGGAGGCCACTTGTGTACCCATGTGACATCTCCCCTCTTACATGAAATTCCTGTAGTGGATCTGCGGATGGGTGCGTTCATTCTAGTTTGTGCATTTGAACCGAAAACTATCAAGGATTCTTACTATTATTTTTAAAAAAACAACAAAATGTACGAAGATATTTACGCACATATGTACGATTTTATTTGGTATCTTAAACGGATAAATCCGGATAAGAAACTTTTGGAGCAAATTAGAGACCGTAAGTTACAACAAATTAAATAATATTTTTTTTTTTTGGTTATAAAAAAATAATATATATATATATATATTTATTTTTGAATTATCCGCTTACAGTTTTAAGGGATAAAATTATTGAGAAGGAGCACAAAAAATATATACGTGAGGGAAATAAATTCAGGAATGCTCAATGGGAAGAAGAGGTGACACGGAATTTAAATTTCCAGGAGGATTTCGATTTCGATTTCTACGGAATCCGTTGGATGCAGGAAGGAGTTTGGGGGTCACCCAACCTCCAACACGAAGACCCTGATGATGAGGAAGGGTGGCCCCCAATTAGGAGCGAGAAATATATTATTAATTTTTTTAATATATAATTATTATAATTTTTATGTGTATATTATTAAAAATTCCAAATATCGTTCATTTCATAACCTCAAAATTCTATTTCTCCTTCTCTTTCTCTTTCTCTTTCTCTCCTTCTCTGCGTTCACTGCTTACCGTAAGAGGGGGGAGGCCACTTGTGTACCCTACGAGTTTAACGTCGGGGGAACGCGATAATGCGTACAACCGCATGCGCACAACCACACGAGGAGAGGGGGCAATTCCCCTACTTCCCTTGCCCCCGCGGGACCCCGACCCCCTCGTCACCCGGTCATAGAATCCCCTTAGCTACTCTACTGATGTCAGCTAAGGAAACTCGTAAGGACCAAAACCAAACAACCTATGATATTAACGGATACCCCGGGGTCCGCCTTCGACAAGGTTGCGTTAGATATAGTTGGTCCGCTACCTGTGACCTCACGCGGCCATAAATATATCTTGACCATGCAGGATCTACTAACTAAGTACGTGGTCGCTACGCCTATTCAAGTAGCTAATAGCATTGAGATTGCCCAGGGCATCCTCAAGCGCTTGATATGCGTGTTCGGCGCCCCGAAGGCCCTCTTGACCGACCAAGGATCCAATTTCTTGTCCAGCGTCATGCGGAACCTCGCGCGAAAATTTAACATTAAGCAATTTAAGACCACCGCGTACCATTCGCAATCGAACGGATCCCTTGAAAGATCACACCACGTACTTGTCGAATATTTAAAGGCTTACACGAACTCTAGCTATAACGACTGGGACGAGTGGTTGGAACTGGCTTCGTTTTCTTATAACACTAGCCTGCATGAGAGCACCCGCTTTTCACCCTACGAACTTATCTTTGGGCGATTGGCCCGACAACCAGCTTCCAACCCTCCACTGGAGGAGTCTAACGAGATCACCTACACCGATTACATTATCGACTTATATAACAAAATCCACGATGTCCAAGCGTTAGCCAGAGGGAATCTAATTCGTTCAAAGGAAAGAAACAAGGGCTACTACGACAGGAGAATCCACCGAGTCTCTTTTCAAGAAGGTGATCTGGCTTACATTCTGAAAGAGCCCAGGGCGGGGAAATTCGCGAACCAATACGAAGGTCCTTACTTAATTCTAGAAGTAACTACTAACAATAATCTTAAGGTCCGCTACAAAAACAAAACGCGCATTGTGTATGCTGACAAAGCTAAACTATGTAAGGCAACCCCTGAATTTCAGGACCCAGCATGTACTACGCCTACTTCTGCGCCTTAGTTATAATGTATATCCGCGGTACCGTGGGATTGCTCGGGTATGATTGTCGTGGACCGCACCTTAACGTGACAACAATTAGCCTGCTCGACGTGGACGACTGCAACATCAAGACCGTCCATACGGAAACCACACCGACTTTCGTCCAAATACTCCAAGTAGCCGACTTCCAGCCGATAGAGATAATCCAATGTCTAGTGCACTATTCGCGAACGGTGTACTACTGTGGAATGCACTCGCACATATCCGCAGTGCACAACGGCTACGCTACATACATCAAAGAAGTCAACGAGAAACAATGTAGACTAATGCACGACACCGGGATCTACCGCTTCAATGACCACATCGCCCTCGGAGAATTGAAATCTAACTCCACCACATCCCAATCATTCACCGCCGCTGGGAAGATAAGCACCGATGGCACCTGCTCTGGCGAATACTACGCGGATACTTATGGGTCATGGGATAACGTAGTCGTCCAAGGATCCCTTGAAATCACCCTGAAGTCCGGAGTAAGTATCCTGCGTACTCCTACCGGGAAAATAAACCTCCCTTCAGGAACCGTATGCAACGCCGGGGAACTGGAGTGTATGGACTTCCAAGATGGATACACGTTCTGGAGACTGGCTCCATCCGCCCAATGCGACTTCAGCGGGTACGACATCCTCTACGAGGGAGTCGCTCAGAAGACGCGGGAGCCTGACTCGCCTAACTCTCCCGAGGTCTTCTCGGTAATTAGCAATGACGTCACCTTTGCCCTGACACGCACCAACGGCATCAGGATCTGCGGATACGAACTCTACCGAACCGAACATCCGAAACTCTTCATCCTCGAGACGCAACCCGGTAACACGTTCACTCGAAAACGGGACCTCTCCGTCGAAAATATGGACCTATTCACATATATAAATTCTAAGTTTGTATACGTCGAAAGGCATATCAGGAATCAGGTCAGCTCCCTCTACATAGACATCATGCGGCACAAATGCGACGCCGAAAGGCAGATGCTGGAAATAGCCCTATCCACCGCCATCGCAAACCCTTTAGAATTTGCATACACCTTGATGAAAGGACCTGGATACACCGCCGACCCCGCCGGGGAAGTTATATATATAATAAAATGCACACCCGTTAGAGTACAGATACGCGAGACCAAGGACTGTTATCTCGAGCTACCGGTCACCCACCTGAACACCTCCTACTTTATCGCTCCAAGGTCGAGGATACTGAAGAAACACGGCACGCGCCGCGACTGCTCGAGCGTGCTGCCGACGAGACATTTAACCGAGCATGGATGGATAAGGCTACTGCCCCGAGCCCTGGATGCCGTCGCACCAGAGAAGCTGCGTCCTAAGACCTTACTTACGTGGAAATACCTCTCTCCCGGCAACCTCGCAACTTCCGGAATCTACAATCAGAACGACATCGACAAATTAAGGGACCACCTGATGTTCCCTGCTGAACGACCAGCCCTGACGAACAACGTGATAAGGAGTTTCTCCGGGAAAGCATCCCTCGAGAACGGCGTCTCTGTGCAGAATTTGCTCGACGACGAAGCCATCGAGAAAATCACCATCTCCTCTCTACACACTATCTGGATGTGGATCACCACCTTCGGAACTACTAGCGCTGGCCTACTGGGAGTATACATCATCTGCTGGCTAATCAAAACCACCTGCGATACCCTATTGCACGGATATGCTCTACATTCCGCATACGGATGCGGATTGCAAATCCTGGGAGCCTGCTGGACCTCGCTGACTAGCATCTTACTGCACCGAGCAAAACGAAACCGTAGAAGCACCGTCCAAACCGAAGAACATCTCGCTGGAACCCCAGGAAGGGAGGACTTGATCGCCCGCAGAGAAGATAATTTTTTTGGTGCCACGCAATCAAACCACCGGCGCCCCGACTACCCGAAATGCCGCCTATTTAGAATTATTACATGACACCAAGGGACGGGAAGACTATAGTGTGGAGAATTCCTAATTCTTCGTCACAAAGAAATTTCGCTTCTCGAAAATTTCTTTTAATTCTGGGGGGGGAGGTGTAACGTCCAGGCCTTAGCCACTGAGACGATACCCCACGGCATATCACCGAACTTCCTTTCCCCTGGTTGCTTGTCCATATAATAAGTTAATTATAAGCTTTGCAGCGCCACCTCTGTACAGAACCCGTTAACCGCTTACCGACGCTTCGCATCCCTAATAGGACTCTGCTCTACCTACACTTTACCTTCCAGAGGCACAATGTATCCATTTGTGGAAACTCGCTCCATCCAAGGGACGCAACCCCTTTTTTTCGTTCGGGGGATGCGCATCGCCCACCGAACTAACACGACGCACCCCGGAATGCTATGCACGGACTGTTATCTCCGGATGCCGGGGGCACACAAGCGGCACTACTCCATGACAGAGGTCTTGGAAGTAACCCAGGAGACCTGGCGTTTAGACGCCCGATGTTTCTCGTGTGAGGAACTAATTTACAAAGTCCTCGAGAGATGCACCCGGTGCCTCACCACCTTCACCAGCGGTGGGCCATGCGTCGAGTGCGTTGTGAACAACCCCAACTATAGGATCCTTCAGGAGTGCCTGCGATGCCGCACGCGGATCTCGGGCCTAGATACAGTATGCACCGTATAAATCTTAGGGGGGCCTTCGAGCCCCGCACGCTGGGATACCCCTGAAGAAGATTTGTATTCCCCGCGCCGGGAATCTAGCTCGCCCTGAACCACGCGAAGCCGTAGCGCAGGACATCGGGCCCCGCCGTTCGTACCATAAGGCTATTGTGTAGGTGGGGTGCAAGCGTCTTGAGGCAGCCATGGTGGGGGAAGACTAACAATGAATATTTCTGACTTTATCTTCCCCATGCTCTCCCACCATGCTCCTTGGACGCTTGTGCCCTGCCCCCCCGGGGTGTATAAAAACCCCGGGGGCATCTAGACTTGTTCACTCTGTTTTTGCTCTGCTACCTTTTGCTACATTTTGTATTCCTTTTATCTTTGTACTCGTTTTTATAAATACGCATAAATTCTTACTCGACTCAGTGATTCTTTCCATCTCACCTTCTCCCGGTCTCGCACCCTGCTTAAAGACTCATCGAGGAAGCTGCCTACGACATCGCTATTTCGCCGGCTCTCCATACAGTAAGTAGAAACCTTTGTTTTCCGCAATTTTGTCCGAATCGCCACCGGCCCAGGGTTAACTAGGCCAACGCATAGTGCCCAAAATGGTTTATTTCAGTACTCACCGGGCTAATAGTAAATTCTCCTCCCGGGACGTTACAATAAGCTTTGCAGCGCCACCTCTGTACAGAACCCGCCAACCGCTTACCGACGCTTCGCATTCCAAATAGGACTCTGCTCTACCTACATTTTACCTTCCAGAGGCATAATGTATCCATTCGTGGAAACCCGCTCCATCCGAGGGACGCAACCCCTCTACTTCGTTCGGGGGATGCGTATCGCCCACCGAACTAACACGACGCATCCCGGAATGTTATGCATGGACTGTTATATCCGGATGCCGGGGGCACACAAACGACACTACTCCATGACAGAGGTCTTGGAGGTAACCCGGGAGACCGGGCGCATAGACGCCCGATGTTTCTCGTGCGAGGAACTAATTTACAAAGTCCTTGAGAGATGCACCCGGTGTCTCGCCACCTTCACCAGCGGTGGGCCATGCGTTGAGTGCGTGGTAAACAACCCCAATTATAGGATCCTTCGGGAGTGCCGGCGATGCCGCACGCGGATTTCGGATTTAGATACAGCATGCACCGTATGCATCTTAGGGGGGCCCTCGAGCCCCGTACGCTGGGATGCCTCAGAGGAGGATTTGTATCCCCCGCGCCGGGAATCTGGCTCGCTATGAACCGCGCGAAGCCAAGGTGCAGGACATCGAGCCCCGCCGTTCTTAACATAAGGCTACTGTGTAGGTGGGGTGCAAGCGTCTTGAGGCAGCCATAGTGGGGGAAGACTAACAATGAATACTCCTGACTTTATCTTCCCCATGCTCTCCCACCAGGCTCCTTGGACGCTTGTGTCCTGCCCTCCCGGGGTGTATAAAAACCTCGGGGGCATCTAGACTCGTTCACTCTGTTTTTTTTTGCGCTACTACCTTTTGCTACATTTTGCTACATCTGTAATCTTTCTAATTTTTGTACTCGTTTTATAAATACACATAAATTCTTACTCGAGACTAGTCGCAGTGATTTTATCCATCTCTCTTCATCTCTCTCTCTCTCTCTCTCTCTCTCTCGATCTTGCACCCAATGCAAGGACTCCTCGAGGAAGCTGCCCACTGCATCTCTATATCATCGACTCTCCGTACAGTAAGTAGAAAACCATCTTTTTCGCATTTTTGTCCGAAACGCCACCGGCCCAGGGTTAACTAGGCTAACGCATAGTGCCCGAAACGGTTTATTTTAGTACGCACCGGGCTACTAATAAATTCTCCACGGGACGTTACAATAGTAATTAGAAATATCTATATTGCGGCCCCTCTACAGTCTCTACCCTCTGACGTATTTCCGCCGACCAGTAGTATTGTAACGTCTCGCGTTAGAAGTATATAAAAGCGCGGAGCTTTCTGAATTCAACCGTTTCGGGCATTATGCGTTTACCTAGTTAACCCCGGGTCGGTAGCGATTCGGGAGATGATATTGGAACTTACCTTTGAAGATGCTGGACAAAATCGTCTGTGGCACAGCAACGGGACGTCACCTAGGCGCGTGATGATCAATTGGTTGGAGAAGGTAGCGAATGAAATGACGGATGCACTGATTTTACGGTTTAGAGAGAGTTTATATAATATGGATGATTGTGGATACAAATGTATAGCAAGAATTTAGCAAAAATACTGACAATGGTAATAGTAGTTAAAGCAAAAGTAATAATGACCAATTTCGAATCTGCCCGGGGTTTTTATACCCCGGGAGAGCGAGGCGCAAACATTTTCGGGAGTATGGTGGGGGAGCACGGGGAAGATGAGAATAAGGAGAATATGCACAGTTAGTCTACCCCCACCATGGCTGGCCCGAAAGTTTGCACCCCACTTACATAGAACTTATAATCTAGAGGCGTCAGGGCCCTTCTACTCACGCTATGGGTTTGCGCTTCGTCGGGGGGGGGGGGGGCTAGGTTCCCGATGCCGGGAGCCTAGCTCCTTGTCGGAGGTGGGTTCGTAGTACCACCCTGAGCTAGATGAAGATCCCCCGAACGCGCAAACCGCACAGGCGGTATCCAGGCCCATGATCCTGGTGTGGCAGCGCACACATTCGCGTATGATCCTAAAGTTAGGATCATGAATGACGCACCCGGCGCATGGTCCGCCGTTCGTGAAAGTGGCCAGGCACCTGGTGCAACGCTCTAACACCTTATAAATGACCCCCTGGCACGAGAAGCAACGAGCGTCCATGCGCCAGGTCTCTCTGGTGATCTCCACTACCTCGTCCATCGAGTAGTGCCTCTTGTGCGCGCACCCGGGACATCAGATGGTAGCAATCGGCGCACAACATCCCGGGGTGTGTTTCGTTAGTGCGATGGGCTATCCTCATCCCCTGTATGAAGTACAGGGGGTGACTACCCCTAATGCAGCGTGTTTCCACGAAGGGGAACATTCTGTCTGAAAGGTAGAATGAGTAGATGAATAAGGATTCGTGTAGAAAGTAAGAAGAGGCTGGCAAGTGAGTAAGCGGAATTTACAGAGAGAGATGGTGCTGCAAAGCTATAGATTAATACTTATCCTATAGGCGGCGAGTAGAGAAGGGAGTTCGTTCTTACATATCCAGGTGTCGCCCCAGTGGTTTGAGCTGAGATGTTACAGTTTACGGGATACTACGTTACAATTTCTGCTCTTTGCAGGATACTACGCTATAGTTTCTGTCAACGTCAAGGATACATTTTGCTCAGGACCGGGTAGCCCCAGCCCAGAAATCACTGGAGTTCGATGATCCTTTGAGTACCCAAATCGCGCAGATGGTATCCAGGCCTATAAAGGTGCGGGTACAGGGCGCATGAAACGTGTGGAATGGACACACCGCGCGTGTATTTCACGCGCCGTGTACCTGCACCTTAACTCGAGTGAGGCATCGGACACACTCCCGAATTATTCAGGAGTTTGGATCATACACCGTGCACCCGGCACATGGCCCGCCTTTTGTGAAGGTGTCTAGGCACCTAATACATCTCTCTAGCACCTTATATATTAGCCCCTTAAAAGAGAAGCAGCAGGCGTCCATGCGCCAAGCCCCCTGGTGATCTCCAAAACCTCTGTCATGGAGTAGTCTTTTGTGGGCCCTTTGCATCCTAAAGTAACAGTCAAGGCACAACATGCCAGGATGCGTCTTATTTGTCCTGAGTGCAACCCTCATGCCCTGCATGAAACAGAGGGGCTGGCTATACCTGATACAGCGAGTCTCCACAAAGGGGAACATTTTACCTGAAAAGTAGTGGATAAGTAGGGCAGGGTTCGAATGAGATGATAAAGCGGCTGATAAGCGGATAAGTAGAATTTGCAGGAAGGTGGCGCTGTTAAAGTTAAAGCTAATACTTATCATGAGTAAGAAGGAAAATTTCTCACTACATTTCCATGTGTCGTTTCAGCAGTTTAGGCTGGGACGTTACAATAAATATCATTTAAAAATCGGAAGTAATGTTCGTTAGAAGGATCAATGTCCCGTACATCTATATCGTTTACAAAGTCCCAAGTCATATAGCATAATATCATATCTTTATAAAATCTAACTGCTGATGAATAAAGTGATGGAATTACAAATTTATCGGATTGAAAATAGAAATTAAATGTAGTAAACTTAGGAAGTACCATTGCATGAATAAATAGTTACATTTGATGAATGGATGTGTGAATGATTAATAAATCGTTTCCCCTTGTTGTACCGTCTATTGCTGCATGGAATAAATTTTCAGTGGCTTCTATCTCTTTAATATTCTATCTACTGCTGCTTCCAATGAAAGCCATCGCATTAGAGAAGCATGTAACATCTTATGTACATCAATATCTAATAAACTTTGATATTCTTTAAACTGATGTTGACGTTTACTACTGCTTTTAAAAAAAATTATATATATTTATATTTAGCTTTTCACATTCTGTTTGCAATAGGGATTATGCATAACACATTTTACATTTATAGTTTTATATATAATGATTCAAGATGCATTATTAAAATTGCAAAGAGAATAATAGAGGGTTAGATCAATTTTATTATCCATGATTGTAGTATTTGTATTAAGGAATAATATTTATTTCACATAGGAGAACTATAGAAGTTTTGAAATTGTTCAGCTATTTTATTAATTGGTGGCAGCCCATACATCTCTTGGAACAAGCGGGAATGAACTCTTGTGCAAGGTGGAAAGATTGAAAATTTTACCAGCAATCGAAGGAACAATTAAAAACACTTGACTGATAAAACAGATAAATATAAATTTCTAAGAGAAGCCATAAATATGGTTAAAGAAGATTGCAACAAAATTATTTTCTAATCTTGGCTATGCTATTAAGTCTCGACTACACCATTAAGGTCTACTGAATTCGATAGGAGAAATTAACAGCCTTTCAATTATTACTATGAGTGCCAACACTGTCAACGATGCTACTTATTACACCAGAAAAATAGATCGTATCAATGATGATAATAAACGGATTTCTGAAGCATTTAAAAACCAATCGAAGCTTATTAAAATAAGCATATTACGAGGTAAGCAAATATTAGAAGATTATAAAACAAAATTACAAATGATACAGGAAACCCTGCTACAATATGAAATTCATATTCGGGCTAATACCCGAATGTTAGCAAACTTTCTCGAAGAGACAGCGAGTAAGAAGGATAAGGCAGTAGTAGCTGGGAGTAGCAGCCAAGCTGGCAACCAAGTAACACAGTATAAATTTATTTTCTGACGAATCTATCACTCGATAGCAGAAACGTCGGCTCGCCATAAAATTTATTTCGATGTACCGAGAAATACAATTCATATATAATTATCGAATCACTAAACCAACAGTTTATGTAATCAATCGAAGGGGGTTTTTGTGCCGCAAGGCTTTTCTCCATGAGCAATAAAGGGTATTTCCTACAGCTCAACTAAAGTATTATTATTCAAACCAATTAATTCCATTAATAAATACGAATAATGAGGTGACTTCATGTTGAAGAAATTTCAATGTAAATTAAATAGACAAATCATTTGGTAGATTATAAAAAATATCATCATAATTTTGTCATACATGCAATGGATTTGCAAACAGCAATTCTTAATATGGACGATTTATGGACCTGTTTCATCCAGCAATAATTAATGCCAAACACGGCGATATTTCCATAAAACTTATAAAAGCAGAAAATTTTAAATGTAGTATAATGAAAATGCAGGAACAAACATAGAAAAACAAAATTGCAATACATATTAAAGCCGAAAACTATTTGGAATATTTACAAATTAGTGAAAATAATATTGCTATTGTATAGAATAAATCCCATAAAAAACAAGCTTCGCTTGTAAAAAAAGGACGGCAAGTACATAACTCGTATCTAGCATGATTAATATATAGTAATATAAAATATTTTAATTAAAAAAAATAGTGAAATCTAAATGTTAGGCAAGTATAAATTTTTACCATGTCGAACATTGAAATTTGGAAAAATATAAATAGTAATAAAAAAATTACTTGCCGGGCCCGTTGTATGCAATCGTATTAAATAGCCACATTTTTAACTTACGAGAAGCAACGCTTATATTGGAAGATAGCGACTTACACATGAATATTACGGGCCCGGCAAGTAATTTTTGTATTACTATTTACTTTTTTCCAAATTTCAATGTTCGAAATGGTAAAAATTTATACTTGCCTAACATTTAGATTTCACTATTTTTTTTATTAAAATATTTTATATTACTATATATTAATCATGCTAGATACGACTTATGTACTTGCCGTTCTTTTTTTACAAGTGAAGCTTGTTTTTTGTGGGATTTTATAACGTTTTGTAAGAATATAGGAATTAAAACTAAACAATTATTTTAACTAATTCAATCTAACAAAACATTTTGCAATGTTCTCATCGTACCATGATATAAAGCTTCAATTTAAAATATTAATTTATTAGTCTATTAAATAAAATACAAAATATTACAATAATGAATTTTTATCATAATTACCCATTTTAAGGGTTTTAACATAGTATTCAATGACTGTTTGAATTATATTTCCAACATTTTACATCCAAAATCACCTTAGAGCATTTCGCTTTCAAGAATTTGCTTCTAATTTTACCCCTATCCACCTTTTTCTTAGGTGTCACTCTCACTATCATCTTTGCATTATGGCTCTTTCTCTGGTAAGCTAGTGCCATTTATATATTCTTTTGATTAATATAAAATATAAAATATATACCAGGTAATGCAATGGAAGCCTATGTTTTTTAGGTATACTGCTTTCAGTTTCTTGAAGTTACACACTGTAAGCTCTATTACACGTGAAATATTGAAATCATGAATTCCTTTCATATTTACATATCTTACGTACTTTTATTATAATTTTCATTAACTATATGAGTTCTAAATCCAAAATTGTATGACCAAAATCCCCTGCAAGTCCTTCACTCTCAAGGTTTTTCTTATGAATTGATTAATTAATTTTCCATCATTTTCATAGCGGTCACTCTCAATATCAACTTTGCATTTGAGCACTTTCTCCAGCCGACTAGTGCTATGTATATTTTATTTTTATTAATATAAACTAGGAAATATACCAATTCCTGCAGTGGATGCCTCTCTTCTTTAGATATATAATTTTCAACTTCCTAAATTTATTCACTGTATGCCTCATCATATGTAAAATATTGCAATCATGAATTCTTTTCATATTTACAGATCTATATGATTTTGTTATAATTTTCATTAACTATAATATTTATATTTCTAAAATTGAATACCCAAAATCACCTACAAGCCCTTCACTTTCAAGGATTTGCTTAGAAATTCATTCCTTTTTCTTAACTGTTACTCCCAATATCAACTATGAATCAGGGCTCTTTTTCAAACAAACTAGTGCCATTTGTATTTTTTTTCATTAATATAAACTAGGAAATACATAAATTAATGCAATGGAAGCCTCTCTTTTCTAGATATAATGTTTTCATTTTCCTAAACTTATTCACTGTATTTTCTGTCACATAGAAAATATTAAAATGATGACTTCTTTTCATTGTTTCACTTCTATATAGATGATGTTATCATTATATTTATTATTTAATTGACTTATATATTTCAAAGAGTTTATGCCCAAAACCACCTGCAAGCCTTTCACTATCAAGAATTGGCCTCCAAATTTGTTAATTTCTCCACCTTTTCCTTAGATTTAACTATCAACATTAACTTTGCATTATGGATCTTTTTATGGCAAACTGATATTATTTCTGACTTCTTTCTAGTTAATATTACAGTTCAAGCCTGCACAATGTGACACAATAAACACTTTATTATAATTCAATCTGAAATAAAATCTCATTAAGTACCAAAAAAAATTTTACATATTATATCATAAAATTCAATGTTATACTTATAAGAAATTAAATTTGGATAATTTTTTCGAAGATAATAATAATTTCTTTCTACTCTGATTAGGAAAGCGTAGATAAATATTTGGTTTTAATACTTTTTTGATATTATAATTGAATATTAAATAATGATTAGTAAATATTTATCTACTTTTCTTTAATCGTAGTAATAAGAAAGTTTTATTGTCTCCTGGATAATTGTTTGTATATATGATATAACCTATCGGACAGTTAAATTCCACTTCAGTTTAAAGAAAGAAGAAGTTAAACATGCATTTTGTTAATGATTTCAATACCTGGAAGTTTAGCGTATGGTTTTCAAATACCTTAACAAATTCTTGCAATTAATATGCTCTTGATAATCACAGATGCACATAAATGTTGAAAGTATACTTCTTGGCACAGTGTTGAAAATATTTAATTATTAACCCATTAACGTCCAAAATGTCAAAATTTCTTGCACGTTTTCAAAGTGATTTTTTCCTATGTAATTGGCGTTGAAAAAATTCTTGAACCACATATTCTGATGTAAAATTGCATGCTCTTTCAGAATCCGTTGCCAGAATCATGATAAAACTCACAGGAAAAGAGATATGCTCGATTGAAACATAAAAAACACCTAAATTTTCGAAAAAAAAAATTTTTAGGATTTTTTTTCGAAGTGTTACGGTGAAGATATCACCTTGCGACCGTGATCAAAGGTGATCATGGGAGTTGAAGTTTAACAGGGAATTTTTTTGTTGACCCTGAACCATCGCTTCTTTACAAAATGGCGGAAAAAACGATTTTTTTTTTCAATCTTCATCAACTTTTTTCTCGAAATCTATGGACTTTAGAAAAAAATTCATAAGAACAAAAATGTCTTAGAAGCACTCGAGAAACATTCTAAAATTTTTTCAGAATTTTTGGAGACATTTTTGAAAATTCCATTTCACAAGTTTCCCGGAAAATCAAAAATTGTCTCAAAAAATTCTGAAAAAATTTGAGAATGTTCCTCGAGCGATTCTAAGGCATTTTTGTTTTTATGAATTTTTTTCTAAAGACCATAGATTTCGAGAAAAAAGTTGATGAAGATTGAAAAAAAAAAATCGTTTTTCCGCCATTTTGTAAAGAAGCGATGGTTCAAGGTCAACAAAAAAATTCCCTGTTAAACTTCAACTCCCATGATCACCTTTGATCACGGTCGCAAGGTGATATCTTCACCGTAACACTTCGAAAAAAAATCTTAAAAATTTTTTTTTTCGAAAATTTAGGTGTTTTTTATGTTTCAATCGAGCATATCTCTTTTCCTGTGAGTTTTATCATGATTCTGGCAACGGATTCTGAAAGAGCATGCAATTTTACATCAGAATATGTGGTTCAAGAATTTTTTCAACGCCAATTACATAGAAAAAAATCACTTTGAAAACGTGCAAGAAATTTTGACATTTTGGACGTTAATGGGTTAAGGACGGTAAAAGGCCTTCTATTGAAAAAATTCTCCCTCTTTTATAGAAAATAAAATACAATTGTTCTTATTTTTTCTATAATTTAAAAAAAAAACTCTTTTTCGTCCTTATGCACAGCTAAATGTATAAGTTTACTTCCTATAAAAAAATTGATATACTTACAATTATAGAAGATAATATGCATTTAAAATTTCCATCGTTCAATGGATTCCCTTATAAATGGGACTTTGAAGATTAAAAACGATTCACGCAATCCAAAGAACTCATATCTCTATTAACATCGGATATGTGAAAAACAATATTAATACAATTTGCTTCTACAATATCTCTGTTGATGTTTTCGCTTTAAAGTTGATTCAATACAGCGTTGCCAACTCCGCCATTTTGTTTATACTACGCTGTACAGTGATGTCAGTGATGCCAGAATCAAGCTTTTAACAACGAAAATAAAGTTAGCCGCTAGCCAGCAGCAGGATAGAAAATTTGAAGGGAAGAGATATGTACCCCTTCACTTCAAATTTTCTATCCTGCTGCTGGCTAGCGGCTAACTTTATTTTCGTTGTTAAAAGCTTGATTCTGGCATCACTGACATCACTGTACAGCGTAGTATAAACAAAATGGCGGAATTGGCAACGCTGATTCAATATATATCTTCGCATTATAGATGGTAGCTTATGTCAACAATAAAACGAAAGCAGCAAAGATGTAGTGCAAACTTCGTACAAGAAGATTGTTGAGGTCGCATGATTACAAATCTAAACTCTAAAATTTCAAAATGCCATATTCTATATTCCTACAAAACTTTTGTAAGATTTTATCAAACAACATGCTCTGCTACTAAAAATCGGCCAGCAAGTGCATTGGTCTTACTAAAACACAGATTATTTTAGAATTATATAAACATGTTTAAGAATTATATGAATTAAAAACCATAAGGACATTAAAATTTGAAGTAACTGTTTTTAGCTTCACTAAACAATAGTATTACTTTTATAAATCCAAAAGTTGAAATATAAGATATTTCAAAATAAAGAAATAAACACATAATCTTTAACCTATTCGAGACCGATTGCACACCGTGTGTCCAATAACAGTAATGTGCAATAATCAGTTATTCTAAGTAAATTAGTCGTCAAAATAAGATTTTTCTGGAACTAATGAAATCTTTAAAGTACAGGAAAACAAAATTTGGCATTATTTGTACTGTGTACCAAAAAATTTAAAAATTATCTGAAGTCTTTCCTACATGTAATATAATATGAATACGCATGCAGTGAAGGTTTCGCTCCTGGGGACCGTATTCGAAAAAAATCGTCGTCTCGAATGGGTTAATAGAAAATAATTTAATAATTTATATTAAATGAGACATTATAAACGAAAATATTAGTTGTGCTGAATCCGTCCTACATAGCATTGCCTAAAACAATTAAATGTTTATTTGTGTGTGTATTACCAGACAAGGGCACGGCGAGTACACTTTGTTTAAATTTTTCTTTCGGAATGAAGGATTTAAATATATTTCTATTTAATTTCTATTTTTCAGTAATTCTATTTCTAAAATTAATACTCTTTTTTAATAGAACTAATAATACTCGCTTCAAAATTAAATTTCATTGTTTTTTAATTCAAATAGTTTTTAAAGATGTTTAAATGATTTTAAACATATTTGTTTTTGCAGGACCTATGCATTTACTGGGCGGTTTTCACATGCAAAACATATTTTAATGAGATGTTGGTATACGCTTTCCTGTTACTGACGGAATTTTAACTTAAATTTTAATATTAATATCGAGAAATATTCTATGGGACTTTACAGTTCCTATAGTAATTTTAGCCTTTACAAAACATTTTTTTAAAAGTTATTGCTCGTCGTTATATTGTTTTTATTTGTAAGAATCGAATTTATATAAGCAACATTTTTCTAAATGTATGTAATAATCATTTTTATTCTCTTTTTTGATGCCATAACTATTTTTAATCCTTTCCGGGGTAAGGAGAAGTAAACGTTCTACCTATTTCCTTTTGTTTAAATTTTTCTACATTTCTAATTAGCTTGGACATTTACGTTGCGTTTGAATTACGTTTTTGACTCTAAAGTATCTAAATTATATGAGTTTCACACAAAATTGTGTTAGCTGTTAATGTTAACGGGATCCCTCACGCGTGCTTTACCGACAGTACAAATCAATAAACAATTAATTTAATGAAAGTCAAATGCAAAGCAAATTGAAAAAACGGGCGTCTTTATGACAAGGTGCCAGTTCTAACGAGTCAATCGAGTTCAAAAACTCAAATCGGATGAAAAATAACTGTATCATTGTCCTGCGTTCTTGAAGAGGGGTCACTTTTGGTTATTTCCACGTCAAGAACGTGGGACAGTGGAACAGCGTCATTCTTCATACGATTTGAGTTTTTTTAAGCTCGATTGATTCGTTACAACTGGCACCTTGTCATAAAGAAGCCCGTTTTTTCAATTTGCTTCGCATTTGACTTTTATTAAACTAATTGTTTATTGACTTGAACTATTGGTAAAGTAGGCGTGAGGGATCCCGTTAATATTTGTATAAATTAGTGAAGCCAAAAAAACTAGATTTTTCTTAGAGATAAATCATTTCGCTTTATCGCGGTAATTTATATAACTCATTCTTTTTTCGTGTTTTCTGTATGTAAAGTATTATAATATATGTCATTGTTCATAAAATTTGGCACTTCAGTTTTTCTAAAACAATAAAGAGTTGAAATAATGGAAATTTTAATTATTTTACATTATATCATGGATAGTATATAAAACCTATTTCAAAGTATGATAAACATTTATTTACTATTATTTAAAGTTATCCTTTTGTTATATTCTAAAATCTCTTCAGTTTCTTACCTGTTTTTACGTATATTAAAATAAAACTTTAAATTAAATGAATTAGTTACCATATTTGTTGAGGAATTTGGAGTTTTTTAATTCTAATTTCAGAATTGTAAACAGTGACCTTAAAAACTATTATATTACCAGTGATTTTCAAATTTTATTCATCACAAAAAGTGGCCCTGAAAGGGTTAAACTGGCTTCTGTAATTCTAATATTTTAAATGTATGTCATAAATAATCACAAGGCCGTTTCTATAGGACGCTGCGGAATAAATTTAACAAAGTTTTTAGCAATGCTGAAATAATGTAAGTATTAAAAGTTGTACATTTTTCGATTAAATTTTAAGCCAGTTCTTCCTCTCTTTCTTTGACTTTCCTAAATTTAATTATTTTTTATTTTGCTTCGATAACCAGATGAGAATCTGCTACAATTTGAATTTTCAATTAACGGTATTTAATTCGGCTTTTCATAATTTTTAAGTAGAATTAATTTAATAAATGAAGTTTAAGAAAGCTAATTTCATTTTTATACGATACATACATGTGTGCTTATTAGGGTAATTAAAAATATCATTTTTTTTTATAGTACGATTAAAAGTGGCTTTTATATATTAATGTAGAACTTCTTACTAAAATAAGCTCTCTAACTCAATCTTAAAAAGTCACCTAATTCATTTTAATATTAAATTTTACTTTTAAAGCTTTTCTTTTGTTAAAAAGTCTCTCTTTCACTTACTAAAAATTAAATAGTATAATTATTCGAATTTTAATACTAACTTGAATATGATAATTTATACAATTCAACTATGTAAAATTGATCATGAAGATCTTTTGTTTTATGTAATTAAATATATTCCTTATGGTATTAACTTGGAAGTTAAGCAAAAACGAATTTGATGTTAATTGTATCACCTTTTAAAATTGAGCTACAGGCCTTAAATTTGATGAGAAATTTTATTTAATGTATACAGAAACAATTATAATTGTACGCGACAAAACAAATTGATTGTTTCTTAATCACCCTCTAGTATGTATATAGAGACCGTGCAAACTAGCACAATGACAGTGAGATAAGAATGTATATTGGTGTATATGCATACTATCAGCGCAAACTATCGGTCAATTTTCGCAGTTTTTGAGTGTAATTTATTTATACGTATGCTGTTATACATTGTCACTTCGCTATCATTGTGTTGGTGTGCACGGTCTCTATAATTACAATAAAATCAGAATCATTCAACTATTTGTTTTTCGATATGACTTTGAGTGGTTCATATTAAGCTCGCTGTTAGAAATTTATACATTTTGATATAAAAATTTATTTTATAACAGAATAAATTTAGTTCAAAAATCTATTGAAAATTCTCGACTTATTATATCTTGTAACGAATTGAGTTTATTTTATTAAATATGATGTTAAAACTTGCGTACAAATTTTAAGATTCTCAAACAGTTTTGCCAACTATTCGCGATATGTTACAGATAGTATCGTAAATATGGTATTGCGTTTGCTAAATCTGAATACTTTACGAGCCTCTAATGCCAGGCTATTATTGACACTATTTCTCCAGTACTATACATATTTTTCAAAATAAAAATAATACATTAAAATTCATTTATTTTCATATTTTCTTATTATAATCATTGACTAACATTTATTAATTAATTTTAGTGCATAAAAATTTATTTACGCCAAGGGGCTGGAACTTGCAACCGAAGTCAAATAACATTCAGTTGTCCATTAGTTTGTCCACTCAGCTAACCTGCGAGTTGTTCTACACACACATATAAATATTTATCTTAAATGATACGATGCATTTTTCTATTTTTTATACACGAGGAGTATCGGTGATGATCCATATAATTTGAAGCAAGTTTTTTTGAAGGTAAACCAAGCAGAAAATTCTCGTAGCATTTTATCTGCAAATATATCGTCAGCGAAATAATTCATTTTTAAATCGAGGAATCAGGGCTCGAGTTCACCGGAATAACTATACTTTATTCTCGCTTTCATTCACTGCTCTCTTACAATAAACAAACGAAGCTCGTAATTCTCATTATTGTGTTACCGTAGACACATATGTGTGTCTGCATCTATTATTAACATTACCTTCTGACATCTTACATTTCTGATGCAGATGCTGTATAAAATTTACTTTCTGCACAGTTTTAACGGGATCCTTCAATTCTCTATTCAGTTAAAAATTCCGGAGAACAATACGGTGTTAATTATAAAACAATTTTAACGTCATTTTACTATTTTGGTGATATGCCGTGTGAACTGCTCTATTCGATAAAGCAGAAAGATTTTTATAAAGCGGAAAAAAACATTGTTAACCCTTGCACGGCACATGGGGGTGTTATGCCCCTAACCAATTATTTAATTCCGAAAAATTAAATTTATTTTATAAAGGCAATACGGTAACAGAATGCAATCCTATATAGCAGAATCTGCAGCCGCCATCGCCGGGACCTTATCTTTGCCTACGTTTGCACCTTGTATCATGGTACTGCAAGTTCGTGAGAGAGTTTTACCTCCCACTCACATTAAGATGTTTTAATTCTTATTGGTCAAAGATAGGAAAGATCCATTTTAGAAGCGCTTTGATTGGCTTAGCCGTTTCCCTGGATTATGATCCAGGGCCCGGTGTCGGCTTATTTGATTAGTCTCTAAGACACAAAATTGTACCATCAACCAAAAGAGTCTTGCAAGGTTTTACTTGTTACGGTTAATAAAAAAAAAACATTAAAAACCATCGAAGTCTAATTTAAATCAGTGTTACATCCTTCAACAAAATTCCTCCATCGAATTTTTTACTACTCACTACCAGCTGGTAGGCAGCGGTCACTGGAACCCACACTTAAACTGTTCCTGAGACTACTATACAATTCAGGATGTAAGAGGGGTGAGAATTGCCTCAACATTAATTTAAATTTTACTAATATCATTCACAATTTCTTTTCTTTCGATTTTTTGCAAGTATTTGACATTAAGTTTTGATTTCAAAAATTATTCCACACCGAATATTGAAATTTGAGGAATATTTGAGGAAGTTTTCTTTTAATTCAAACACACAAATTAGTATCTATTTTTCAGCGATGACTTATTTTCGTTGGGATCTACGATGACCTCTAGTATAGGTCACCTACGTGTTACTGAGATAGAGTGCCACGTAAGGATAATAATTATTTTTGTAATATATTTTTTTTCTGATTATCTTGTGTGTGTGTGTGTGTGTGTGTTAGATGAAGCAGTTGACGTAACACGTCATCGAAAAGGTAAAATAACTTTAAAATCAATCTTCAAATAACACCGTATTATTCTATAAAATTTTTTACTTTCTAGGCACTTGAGTAATTCAGTTAAAAATATGTAGAAAATGAATTTTACATAGCGGCTGGATTAGGAATGTAAGACGTCAAGAAACAATATTAATAATTGGTGTAGTCGTGCACGTGTGTGTAATATGTGTATATGGCGATACAAAACTGTGAGAAGTCCGGACTTCATTTGTTTATTGTAAGAGAAATTTCAACAAAAGTGAAAAAAAAAGTAATTATTCCCTCGAATTCAACCCCTGATTCATCGATTTAAATTGAATTATCTCAGCACCGGTGACTTTGTAGAAAGATAGTACACGATTTTGCGGCTCAATATAACTCCCAAACTAATTAGTTAAAATTATATATGTATCACATCTCCGATACACATTGTATATGCGAAAAAATAGTTGATCGAGTTTTGAAGGTTTAGCCGAAGGAGCTCAACGTTGTACAGTAAGATTGACTTCGGTTGCGGGTTCGAGTCCCACTAAGCAAAAATATTTCATGTAGTGTAATTAATTAATAAATATTATTAGATAATTATAATGCGTAAATAAACAAATAAAATAATGACAACCTATTTTTTTTGCATTTTAAAATGTATCAATAATATCGGAAATAGTGTCGATAATAGAATGGTTTATTATGGAATCTGACATTTCAGGTGGCGCGCTCTTGAGGTCTAATAGATGAAGCTAAATTTTTCAACATTCATGGAGAATGCATACATACAGTAAAGTCTAGTATTAGCAAAGAAGTAATTTGTTAGGATAATTTACTTTCCTATATGTATTTTTAAGATTTGGCATTATTTGTCTGCATTTTCCATCTAGAGAATAGCTGCACACGCAAATGTGTTACAAATATTGTTTCTCCTTGCTGAGTAAGGTCTCCATCGATTTGATAGAGTGTTTTTTTGAAATGTGACATTGATAAACAAAGGCCGCGAAGTTTACCATCCCGGATCTCATTTTATTTTGATTTTCCCTACACTGTATAATAATTTTAGACTTTTACAACCTATCACTCTCTTTGCACTTCCTGCGAAATAAGTGTTCACCGGCATATTGCTCAATATTATTACTTATGATTAACTTAATTTAATAAAAATAAAAATTTATCTATTTTTGCCGTGTTATACGTTCCCATACAGCACACTTAACTAAAAATCGTTTTATAGATATCTTTTTGTCATCCAATTGACTGAAGGATGTCCAAAAGATGTCTTTAAGTCACTTATTGGTGCTATATGGGTTGGAAAATACCAGCCATTTTGTGACGGAATCTACTGTATGCTCTTTTCCTTGTCTGATCCCAATAGACCCGTAAAGTATTGAGATATAGTAAACCCAATATAATAATTGCAATACTTTCAACAATATACAGGGTGTAACGAAACGACCGCCTTTTCTCGTAACTGGAGGTTCGGGGTGACAAACTGAGTGCACGTGTAAAATTTCGTTCGAATCGTTTAAGAGGTTTAAAAGTTATTTCTATTTAAAAATCACCCTTTTTCAGTCCTTTTCGAACGACTTTAACTGCATAATGGAAAGTGGAGAAAGTGAAAAACAATTGATGAGCACCCAGCTAGAATGTAAAAATTATCGATCGCGTGCGGTAATACTTTTGCTATTTATTTCTTTAATCTGGCTATTAGATTAATTTTAAAAATAACAAAATCCTTTACATTACAATTCCAATTCAATTCAGTACAAGCATCATTGACTGATTTGATGTAAAGAGCGAGTTGACGCAATGTAAAGGAAAGTATCAAAAGCTAAGATATCGCGCGAGCGCAATGGTAACTTAATAGACAATGCATGAGGGCATTCTCTTTCTACTAACGAAGCTAAAGGGAATGATTCAAAATCAATACATTGATGAAGGAGAAAACTAAACTCACCCATTAAATGTTCTGCAAGTTCCTTTAAATCGAAGTTTTTGAAAAAGCTTCAAACTGGCTTCTCGATGATTTCCAGAAAGCACACTATCACTGATTTTGCATTTAAACACTTGTGAATTTAAACAAATTAGGTATTAACCTACGTTTCTTCAAAACACTGGTGAATTTGACACTTTTGAACTGTTTGAAGTAGGGTGATTAAGAGTGGTCGAAACGAATGATTGATTAGTCTATCTCTCTGTGTCTTTCTTTTCAGCCTACTTCAAACAGTTCAAAAAGTGTCAAATTAACCGGTGTTTTGAAGAAACGTAGGTTAACACCTAATTTGCTTAAATTCGCGAGTTCTTAAATGCAAAATCAATGAAAGTGTGCATTCTGGAAATCATCGAGGAGCCAGTTTGAAGCTTTTTCAAAAACTTCGGTGTAAAGGAACTTGGAGAACAATAATGGGTAAGTTTAATTTTTTCTATCATCAATGAATTGATTTTAAATAATTCTTTTTACCTTCGTTTGTAGAAAGAAAATGCCTTGATGTGTTTCCTATTTAATTATCAGTGCAGTCGCGTGACATCTTAGCTTTTGATACTTTCCTTTTCATTCTATCTTCTCCCTCTTTCCATCAATTCAGTCAATGATACTTGTATTGAATTGATTTGGAATTGTAATGAAAAGGATTTTGCTATTTTTAAAATTAATCTAATAGCCAAATTAATGAAATAAATAGCAAATGTATTATCGCGCGCGATCGATAATTTTTACATTCTAGTGGGGTGTTCGTCAATTGTTTTTTCACTTTCCCCATTTTATTATGCGCAGTTAAAGTCGTTCGAAAAGGACCAAAAAAGGGTGAGTTTTAAATGGAAATAACTTTTAAACCCCTTGAACGATTCGAACAAAATTTTACACGTGCATTTGGATGGTCACCCCGAACCTCCAGTTACGAGAAATGGCGGTCGTTTCGTTACACCCTGTATTGTAAATAGTGCGCAAGACTATTTGCAAGTTTCAAAATATTTATACGGAAATGTAAATGGTTAATATTGGTTTTGCATGGAGCAGTTTATATTAAACAATCAAATGATTATACGTTAATATTGATCTGGACATTGATGCATAAGCTATTTTTTATCAAATTAAAGTTAATAATATTAACACTTTATGGAACGATTGCCTGTTAATTGGTATTTTGTTACAGATATGTACTGACCGATGCACTATATTAACAGGCTATCGGTCTGTGAATTATTAATAAATTTCAACCTTTCATCAGTAAGCCTGGATCTTTTGTGTTCGGGTCAAAACAATTAAGTCACTACTTTTTTACTGATTTATTTAATTTATTTAGCTAAATAATTAAAAAAAGAAGCATTGGTTAACTATTTTATGATTGATAATTGAAATACAAGGTTTGGAACAGATGCATGTGCATTTCCTAAATTTTTTGAATTTATTGACAGGTTAAAAAACTACTGGAACTAAAGATCTGCGATTATAGATGGAAGGTAGCGAGAAAACGTTGATGGATAATAAATGAAAAATTAACCTTTTCATTAAAAATTGCAAAGGGCATTATAACTCTCACCCCTCCCTCTAACTCATAATGTTTGAGTTCTCATGATTGCATAATTAGGTAAGTGTAATTGAATAAACGTTGAATCATTATAAGCTAAAATATATTAATATTTGTGTGGTTGGTATATAATGAAATTTAAATTACGTAATTTAATTCCATAATCATAGACGAAGTGTGCTCATTTTATTTGTTCTCTTGCCCATTAATCTATTAATAATTAGATTATTTTATTTAATTAGCTATTTAATACTCTGCGTGCCAGAAGCAAATTCAAGAAACTTGACGTGCATACCAAAAGCGTCGTTTTTCTTGCTAAGTTGCATCTATGACCCAAGTCAAAACCTTAAGGAAGAAATCTGGTCAAACGGGTGAAAGAAATCGATTTTTTCTTATTGTTTCAGAAGGTTCTTATACATGTGGAGGACTCATTTCTAAAATTATAGCATCTAATTCGACACAGAAATGTAATTAGGAGGGGAAATGTGGAATGTGGTACGTGCAAGCAAGTAGAATAAAGCGATGCGCGCGTGCTGACAGAGTCTGCTCAGTTCTGAAGCAATTTGTATTATACCGTCAAGAATTTTGAAGATCTCTCGAGCGAATATTGCCCGTGAAAAACCTTTAAGTCAGAGGATACCGACATGTATTATTGTAGGTAGACGAGCTGCAAAGAAATAGAGATAGAGACCGAAAATCGATACAAATCAATAACCAAAAATTTTAAACGTATTTTTTTCAAAACTACGTTTTTCAAGTTTACAGGAATTATAACTCATCGTATTTTCATCCGATTTATAAGTTCAAAGTTAATAAAATATTTATGCAAATGAACCTCAAAGAAGGAAATAATAAAACTATTGTAAAAAGTTATTGCACAATGAAATTAATCTCTTTTCGTCTGTTTACATTTTACATGTGTTATTTTTCCGAAAATAGTTTTTGGAGCTTCTGCAGTTCCAAGCGTATAATATGAATATCCTAAACTGAAATATGCCTTGCTCTTTTGTTTAAGACATTATTTACGGTCTTCACGTTTCCCGAAGTTTTCACCAAATTCTACGATAGCAAACACATTCCATCTATATAAATCTATATTAAACTCCAGTTGACAATACCATTTCTTATATTTTTTAAATATGCCTATATATCTATAGAGAGTTTTTTATTAACCTTTGACGCTCCGCCTTTTAATTGTGAATATCGATCGACAACTCGAACTTATTTTCATGATACTTCGACTTGCAAAGTTTTAAGTATCAGACTTTAAATACTACAATATGTAAGATATAAATAATAATTTTAAAGCCACTCAAAGGAATAAGCATGCTTCAAATGAGAGGTGTCTAACAAGCACATTTGTAGTAAATCGCCACACATCGGTGATGCTTGAGAGGCACACTTTGGAGCGTGAAGAGTTAACATTAATATATTATAAGTCCGAAAATAATTAATTTAAAAAAAATACTTCTGTTTGACCAGACTTCCTATCTATAATAAGCAGAGAGTGTAATTTGAAGCAATCTTTGGTAACTGAGTCTCTGGGTTACGAAAAACTTTTTATGAAAATGTCAAAATACTATCATTTTATATAAGCTTGGTGGAGTTTTAATAAGAACAATAATATTCGTAAGTGAACGCGGATCCACAAATAAAAACTGTTAAATATTATGTGTAATATACGGTACAGGTTAGATTTCCATCATGGAAAAAGCACAAAAGTTTCAAAACGTTCAGACATAGTTATTGAGAGCTGACTAACTTATGTTTTATTATCAACAGTGGTTCAAAATTGCACCCCTGTTAATCTTTCGAGTTTTCATATAGGTCATTAACAAATCCTGTACTAGGGTAAGCACTTAAGGGGGAATACCAGTGTGTGATTTTCCAAAACTCGATTTTTTTTTTCATTTTTCAGTTGTTCATATTTTCAACAATATTTTGTTAAAATTTAAAGACGTTGTTTAAAATATTTTTCGAATGCTAGCCTCCTAAAGAGCAACCGCTCGCAGGTAAGAAATGTTTTAATTACCTGGAGGTGGAAGTT
The DNA here is from genome assembly GCF_024137725.1 of Prorops nasuta. Classification (NCBI taxonomy): domain Eukaryota; kingdom Metazoa; phylum Arthropoda; class Insecta; order Hymenoptera; family Bethylidae; genus Prorops; species Prorops nasuta. Next base: position 4,924,762 of record NW_027116808.1, read on the forward strand.
GAATCTAACGTGTTTGCGCTCTTGATATCGTTGAATTTTTGGCATAGTAAATAGCAGACCGGCATTATATCAAGAAGTAGACCTATACAAATGTTAGATAATAATTTTGCAATTTAACGATGTTATAATTAAAACTTTAAAGGCGTTTTTCTTGAAACGATATTTTCCAAATTACTACCATTCCAATGCAAAGAGCAAATCCCCGATTAACTTGCAATTTTAACTGAGTGTTCTCAAATATATTTATTCTATAATGCCGTAGGATATTTTTAATTAGATAATAAATGTCAATTTAACATAAAAAGCAACTGTTATTTAGGCAAAATTTGTGGTTAAATTTTGCCATTTTATCAAATTTTAATATTTTCAAAAAATTCTACGTTATTGTGTAGGGAGAATACCTTTTCGTTTAACATAATTTATCTTTTGTTTTTATTTTAGACACTCTAGCGATCGGAATTATGTCACCAGTTGAGGAACGTTTATTGTAGACGTCTGGAAAGATTGCACATAAGTCGCTTGCGTTACAATATCTTGGTATACAAAAATTATATGATATATTTCATTTTTAGGTAAGTATATCGCCAATGTTTCAAAATATTGAATGAAAGATTTTTCTATAAAATATGCCTAAAAATTACCTAAATTTTGAGCGTTTACACTGGTATAGCCCCTTAACATGCCCAAGACCATAAAGGCGTAGACGTACAAAATTTTTTATGTTTTTAACTATAAGAGATATTATTATCATGTAACTTTATTAAAGCTCCTTTATTTGTATTCTAAGAAGCTTTAAGCAAAAAATTGAAAATGATACTAATTACGTACACTGAAAAATGAATGTATACATTGTAGCTTTAGGTTGATTTCAGTGCCTCGTCTATATACAAGATCCGCAAGATGAAATGAACAATTTAAACCATGGACATAAAATTCGGTTTAAGTTCGTAACCTTAAGAGATAGTAATTGTTTTTCTGCAGAAAGCCTTTCGGATGCGTTTTTTTAGTTTTCCCAGAGAAAAGACATACAAATAAATATTATTTCTTCTTTATAATTACAAGGGTGAACAGAATTTGATGTCCATCATGTGAGTCGGCTTATCTGAGGTATCCTGTATATATATATATATATATATATATATATATATGGAATTGTCCATGAAAACCCGATCACAGACCGAGTGTGACGCTAGTGTCTAATGAACGGTATTGTGTTTAATTCCCCACGAGAGTTGATAATAATTGCTCTTTTATGGTCAAAACACAATCACGCATGCTACTTATATATACGTGATAGTTAATTATGTTTGGGTTCAAATTGGTTTAAAAGAGCAATCACTGATAACCCGAGTCGAAAAATAAAGTTTGATTTTACGTCAGTTTTTAAATAATCAGTACAAAACTAGGTTTAAAATCCTGTTTTTATTTGATTTGGAACTGAACTTAGTTTAAAAAAAGACCTTATTTTTCGAATCTTGAAAACTCTACTTCTTACAATTTGGTATTAGAAAATAATATAAAAGAAACAAATGTAGCATTTCCATGAATGTTTCCTGCTCTTTCCAATGGTAGCAAATTTGATTGGGGCTTTTACCCTTTTACATTGCAGCATAAAAAAAGATTTGTGTGCGTATCACTAGATTATTAGATTTTTCTTTTTTAAATTTCATTATTACACAATATGTTTATGTTTTAAAGATAGTTGAAGTTAAAAATATAAATTTGACATTCAAATGCTGATGTATAATTACATTAGCATTCAATTTATTAAAAACTATTTCTGTAAACAATGATATTAAGTAATCTCCTTTAATTAGCTTTACAATAAATTAAGTCTAACATTTAGTTTTTGACTCATATTTATGCTTAAAAATTACTCATAAAATATATTTATTGAAATTTGAAAAAGAGTGAAACTAAAACGTTAATATTCGCCATATTCACAATTCGTGGCTCTGAATTTAGCAGAAATAGAGTTTATTAAGAAATAAAGAATTTTTCGAATTAGTATTCATCGTATTGGGTCGGCTATTTGGAATTTTAACACCCTAAAATCATATTCGGATTTATCTGATGCTAAACTGAAAAAAAGTCTCAGTTGTAAATTTTCAATGCACAGTTTCAGGCAAAGCTACAGAATAGTGACACAAAAACGTTCCGTGGTTATAGCCACCTTATACTGCAAAACTGCTAAGACATTGTTGGATTGAAAAATAAAAATTGAATAATTGCAAAACTTTTTCTCAAAACATATCACTTTCTTTCAAAATAAATTATACCATTCAAATAACACACTTAATACTACGAAACCTTTAAAAATGTCAATATTGAAAGATAAATAATAAACAAGAAGCCATTAAAGATAGATGTGTGCAGTCTATAGAACTATGTAGGACATAGCGAATTCTCGAGGTGCATGGCAACATAACGATGTTAAGGGATGATAGATTTACTTTTGTTGTTCATGTTTTCCGCATGATTAATTAAAAATAGATACTCCGGGTGTGACATCTAATATATAAATTTTCTGGAAACTGCTGAATGTACAGGTAAAAAGAACAGGTCTAATGTGTGATAGTGCATATGCATACGATCATTGTCATATGTAGATACTTTTTGTTATTTTAAGCAAACTTTCTGTAATGCCTTTGCATTATATTCTTATTCCATTATATTTCTTTGGTAAGCGCAAAAAGAACATCACAATCACTGCAGAAGACGGTATACGGTTTCCTTTAATTGTTTTGTTAACTATTATTTATTTCTTAACTTTGAAATTCAACGTTTTCGTGGATTAAAAATCATCCTTTTGAATAGTAGTTATAATTTATTTTACACAAAAGTAATAGGGAAGACCGATGTTAATTGTAACAAAATGATGATTTCATCTTTTGCAGTAATTCTACTGATATTAAAAGAATCCAACAAAACTAGTGATACTTATTACATATATCCAGAATGCAAATCTATTTTTATTGATGTACTACTTTAATTACTTGATACATAAACAAAAATAGGACGACATGCACAATCTACTACTTTTCACCCTACGTAAGCTTTCATTCCAGCATACCAAGTGTCAATTGTAATATACCTACTATTGTCATAGTATATGCAGAGTGAATCGTTAATTGCACATTTTTGTGGGACGAAATTTCTGGGATCTCCCAGATTAACAATTCATTTATTGGTTTTCGTCTAAAGTAAAAATAGCTTTTAAATAAATATAAAATAAAGTAGACCCATTATATGACAGAATTTAGTCAACGTACGCCGATCGTGACTGCACACATTGAGACAAATGTGTTTCAGCAGCAAAAAGGTACGGCTTGCAATCTAATCAACTAAGTATAGCGGGCTCAGAAATTTGTGCACTTTTCAATTGTTTAATACAGTTACTAAAAAGGATCCTAGAAGCTATAATTTTGTCAGGGGGCATAAGCTGAGCAGTGCAAACTCACAAATAAAACAGTCTTAGGGGGCTAAAGAGGTAGGATATTATTTAATTGCGTGGCTCTTTGGTTTAACAATTAACAGCGGACTTTTTTCTAAAATTTTTCAAATTTATTTTAAAACACGTGCCGTTTTCTCAAAAATGAATATATCCAATAAATCCTACATTCTTCTGTAGCTGTTTATATAGTATATAATCGAAAGCTTTTTTAATGTTTAATCTAGATAGAGAGAGAGAGAGAAAATTCCTAATATGATATGTTTCCGCCTGTTTACTCCTGTAACAAACGAGTAATCTGAGAAGAAATTTCGTACATACATAATTTTGAATCATTTAATTGTTATACAAAATATGCTATTATCCAGTTCGAATATTACTTTATAACACTACATACATAAGATTGCATTTCATTCTGTCTTCTTGACAATAAAAAACATATCAAAGTATCTTACTTTTTTCATATTTTAGTGTGGTCTAACTCCATCGCAATGTTTTAATTGAAAATATTTGCTACATTTGGATCGAACAGAAGAAAATCTATTATAATTCTGTTTTTTCTAAGCACGTTGAGACAAACTTGTGCTGAGTCGGATAAAAAGACCGTTTATATGAAATTTATGATACTCACGATTTTGATCAGTTTCTCATGGATAATCCTATCAATATCTGTAGAGTTATGAGCTTTATACTGAATGTAAGTTATATGCCACATACACTTACATGTAGTAATTGAACTCCTAATTCCGTAAGCTGCTCATTTGGTTGTATCACTCCCACTTTCCGTCAAGCGAAAAAAATATGCTGGTGAGGCAGAAGTACACAGTAGAAACTTTATTCGTCGAGTTTTCAGTTAACTTTATTTTGTACTTTATCTGTCAAACACATACGCTATTTTATAGCATGAATACGACGATTGAAATTCTCACAGTGCACAAAGAGTTCCAAACTCGTGTCTTTTCGCTCGACTAAAAATCAGGAAAAACACGACCAAGCAAGCAAGCGTGTATAGTTAGAATCGCCATTATTGTTTATATGCGAACATACTGCATTGACACTGATGATCTTTCACCAGAAGCAACAAAGAAACTAGTGACTGTATAATATGCCACTGACAAGCAAAGTGTTAGATACCTAATATCATATTAATATTTATCATGTAATATAAATTGATTATAAGTATATCATAATATATAGTTTATGAAAGCTGCTCCGTGAATTCTGCTATGTCATTTTTACCAGAAACCACCAGCACTGCGTCCTCCTGGTGGATTCTTCACACGAATACAAGCTCTTCTTTCTTCTTCAGCATCTTCTGCTAAAATAATAAAAATATTTATAGATTTTCTGCAAGTATTCTTATAAAATAGAGTCTCAAAGTGCTACAATGTTTAAGTTTTATTTTAAAGGAAATCGTCCGGAATCTATTTCAGAATAATACTTTCTCTAGCATATTACAGCAAAATAGGTTACAATTTAACCTTTAGAGGGCCAGTAAGCCAATATAGAGGCTCAACTTTTAATCGTGCTTTCTATGTAATTAATCTATGGTATTAAGTATTTTTTCAACCCATTTTCTAAGGGTCATATGTCATCTACAATCCCGGCCCTCTAAAGGTTAATTAATAAGACTTTTGTTATGAATATAAGATATGAATTGATGCATCTTATGTCACGTTCAGTAGAAGGTACAGATAAGTCAATGTGGCAGTAATTAAGCAGCGTCAGCTAGCATAAAAACAAACGAAAAACACCATAAACTTTTGAGCGGAATTATATACATTCAAAAAAACAAAAAAAATATCCGTGAATATAATTGCTAATGAGCTGAAAATTGCTAGAAATGTTTAGAATCTCGAAGCCTATAAGAATATCGAATCAAAACAGTTAGATGATGTACTAACAATTTTTCAACAATTATTATGATAAAATCCTATGAAATGTATAAAAGATAAAAGCAAAAAATGTTTAAGATGAAATATTGTATACAGATGCTCTTCACAATAAGCTTTATTGGAAATTTGATGTCAATTAGTAGAGCAATGCTCCACGCATTGTATAGATAATTATTATTTATAAGTCTTATCAAATGTGAAAAAGACAAACTCAAACAAATTATAAGCTGGAATTTTGCACACACCCTCTTTATGAAGGCTTTTATTGAAGCATAGATTTAAAGTTGCGTAGAAAATTTTTGATAATTGTATAAACAATTAAACCAGCTCACACGCAACACAGTGAGTATACATTTTATCAGACCTTTCTATCTATATAGGGTGTATCGTCAATTATGTATATAATTTGAACCAAGTATTTTTGAAAGTAAATCGAGTCGAAAAGTCATATAGCATCTTTTCTGCAAAGACATTGTTAGCAAGATAATTCATTTTTAAATCGAGGAATTAGGGCTTGAATTTAAAGGAATAACTACTTTGCTCTCACTTTCATTGACGCAGTTCTCTTTGAAGAAACAAATGCAGCTCATGTTTCTCACTGTTCTGTATCACCGTACAAACATGTGCGCGATTACACCGATTATTAATATTACCTCCTGAGATCTTACATTTCTGATCCAGGTGCCATAAAATTTTTATTTTCTGTATATTTTCAAGGACTCCCTTAAAAAACACCTATTAAGTTGAAATTTCTGGACAAAGATACGGCGTTATTTGCAGACTAACTTTAAAGTTGGTTTACCTTTCCGGTCACGCGCCATGCAAATTGTTCTATCTGATAATGTAGAAAAGAAGTGCTATTTTTTTTAAGAAGCAATTTTCTGAAATCTTTTGCTTTTCAAAAATAAAAAAAATTGATAAAATTGTTTTTAAAAAAGGGTTTTTCTTTTCTGTCTTATTATATAGAACAGTTCACATGGCATGTCATCTAAAAGGTGAAATGACTTTAAAATTGATTCACAAATAACGCCATATTACTATCCAGATTTTTCAATTTAATGGATGATTTTGAGGAATCACACTTTAAAAGTATATAAAAAGTATATTGTTTAACGGGATCCCTCCAGCCCTCGGTAGCCAACATTACGGAACTAAAAATGAGGAAGAATTGTCCATCGCTATTTTTCGACCGATTTCAATGTTTTTGGGCTTGTTGGAATCGTTAGATCTGGCACCTCGTCATAAAGAAGCCCGGTTTTTCAATTTTTTTTGCGTTTAAATATTATTAATGCGAATTTTTAAAAAACTTGATTTTTTTTACGTTTTTTGGAAAATACGATTTTATTTATGACAAGGTGCGAGTCCTAACGATTCCAACAAGCCCAAAAACATTGAAATCGGTCGAAAAATAGCGATGGACAATTCTTCCTCATTTTTCGTTCCGTAATGTTGGCTACAGAGGGCTTGAGGGATCCCGTTAATGGCTACTGTAACGTCTCAGCTCAAACCACTGAGGCGGCACCTGGAGACGTAGCTCGGAACTTCCTCCTCTACTCATCTACTATAGGATAAGTACCTATATTCATAGCTTGCCGCGCCATCTCTCTGTGCACTCTCCGCTTACCGCTTGTCAGTTCCCTCTACTACCCACACTACTCCTTCCTTACCATCTTTTCTACTTTCCAGGCAGAATGTTCCCCTTCGTGGAAACACGCTGCATTAGGGGTAGTCATCCCCTATACTTCGTACAGGGGATGAGAATAGCCCATCGCACCAACAAAACGCACCCCGGGATGTTGTGCGCCGATTGCTACCATCTGATGTCCCGGGCACACAAGAGGCACTACTCAATGGACGAGGTGGTGGAGATCACCAGAGAGACTTGGCGCATGGACGCTCGTTGCTTCTCGTGCCAGGGGCTCATATATAAGGTGTTAGAGCGTTGCACCAAGTGCCTGGCCACTTTCACGAACGGCGGACCATGCGCCGGGTGCGCCATTCATGATCCTAACTTCACGATCATACGCGAATGTGTGCGCTGCCACACCAGGATCATGGGCCTGGATACCGCCTGTGCGGTTTGCGTGTTCGGGGGATCTTCATCTAGCTCGGGGTGGTACGTACCCACCTCCGACGAGGAACTAGACTCCCGGCATCGGGAACCAAGCCCCCCCCCCCCCCCCCGACGAAGCGCAAACTCATAGCTCGAGTAGAAGGGCCCTGACGCCTCTAGATTGTAAGTTCAATGTAGGTGGGGTGCAAACTTTCGGGCCAGCCATGGTGGGGGTAGACTAACCATGCATATTCTCCCTATTCTCATCTTCCCCGTGCTCCCCCACCACTCTCCCAGAAATGTTTGTGCCTCGCCCTCCCGGGGTATAAAAACCCCGGGCAGATTCGAATTCGCACTCTCATTATTTCTTTTGCTTTAACTATTATTACTGCTGTCTGTAGTTTTGCTAAATTCTTGATACATTTGTATTCGCTATCATACGTATTATATAAATTCTGCCTAAACCATAAAATCAGTGCTTCTATCATTCCATTCGCTACCCTTCTCAAACAAATTGATCATCACGAGCCTAGGAGACGTCCCGTTACTGCGCCACAGACGATTTTGTCCAGCATTTTCAAAGGTAAGTTCCAATATCATCTCCCGAATCGCTACCGACCCCGGGTTTACTAGGTGAACGCATAGTGCCCGAAACGGTTAAATTCCGAAAGCTCCGCGCTTTTATACTTCCTAACGCGAGACGTTACACTACATATAAGCATTTTATAATAATTGAAAAATAATTTAGGAAAGTTTTAATTTCGGGCTGGGACATTTGGTAATTTAACTTTTACCGAAGCATTAGGAAAAGGATTTTGTTTTGCTTTGCGAGTCGTTTGGTAAACGTATTATAGAGTAAAAGAGAGGTCCAAGAATCGACATCGTTCCTTCTCGCTCCCGATATCTACCGAAGCTTGGCGGAGAAGACCGATACGCGTATGTACTGGTGGAAGAGTGTGCGTGCAACGACTGGTGAAGCATCTCACGGACCTAGCAGCTGCCTTCTATGTGTGAGAGCTGCGTGCGTAGCAGACGGCGTGGTGGGGAGAATATTCTGTCCACGATCTGGCTTCACTGTATCACGGCGGAATGCTTCTCGCTAGCACTTTTGCCAGTTGTTATTGATATCCGTGCGAGCTATCATGCCCATTCAAGGCTTTTAAGAGGTTTTCTCTGGAGCTCAACCTCCAATTGTTAAACTCACACATTTAATGTGAGCATAATCTTGACCTACCACCACTTTGTGGGGAGACTCCCTCCCCCCTCCCATGGCAATTCTTAAATCCTTAACGGGAAATCCGTATACCGACATTACAGAGCGAAAATTATTTCGCATGCAGCGTCGTTATTTGTTGACGGATTGTAAAGTTATTACAGGTTTTTGGAAATGCCAGAAGCTTATCTACTAAATTACGTTAGGAAAATTAACAAAAAATGAAAAAAAATTTTTGTTTTAATAAATATATTAACATTATTGAGAAACAACAATTAAATCGCAAAATCCCGCAACGTACTTTACTAGATAATGTTCATACGTTTCCAAAAAGTCCACATAAATGCAAATTCGTCAAGAAATGACGACGCTGCATGCGAAATAGTTTTCGCCTTGTAATGTCGGTATACGGATTCCCGTTAATATTGAGTTCAAGGTCTTCCTTGGACAAATTCAGCTTCCCTACCTTACTTGAATTATTTCCTATGGGCTTACATAAGACGGTACCTCTTTTCCAGGAACCTGAGCCGAAAAGTGCTCTTATGGGTACGAGCAGCATCTAGGGGCATAAAGAAAATAAATGGCTAAGGGCAGCCATTTCAATTCGCGAATTAAGGTTGGTGACTTTATCTTTCCCGGTTCCTTTCATCGCGAACTATTGTTCGGCTTGGGGTTTTTTTGGCTTTTAGTTGAGGTTTTGACACTTCGATGCATTCATTAATTCTGTAACACTTGTAATCATTTTTATTCCTTTAATAGATCGTGTTATATTTTATTAACTTTGCTCTCTTAACTTTATTGTGAACAGACCTTTCATATTTCTTTTCAGATGTTCGAATATTGACACTCGACTATTATTAATCACATATAAATTTTTAATAGCTATAGGATCAGGAAAATAATATGTCAGGAGGTAATATAATCTATCGGTGTAGCTACACATGTGTTGGTGTGGAAAAACAGCGATGAGAAGTAAGAGCTTTAATTATTTATTGAAGGCAGCTATCAGTAAAAGTAAGAACAAGTAGTTTTTCCGCTGAGTTCGAACCGTAATTCCTCGACTTAGAAATGAATTATCTCGCTAACGATGTATTTGCGGAAAAAATACTATAGGACCTTTCGACTCGATTTACCTTCAAGAATACTTGATTCAAATTATATACATCATAGACGATATAATCTGTATGTATTTTGACTCGCATAATTCGAGTCTAAAATCCGTCTGCCTCATCAAAACCTTAAAATATCAAACATGTTGCGAAAAATCACATTAATCCGTTAAGGGGATCCATGACCAAGCAATAATTTCAATCAAAAAAATTATCTAAGCCATTGAAGATATGATTTTCTTACTAAGGAGCAAATTTACTTTATTCTTTGTTTTTAGGGGCGTTACTGAGTCAGTTTTTCGAATTTCGGAACAAAAACAAAACCAGAAAATTTAAAAAAATATTTTTTTTCTTTAAATAATTTTGAAAAAGTTAGACTATAGTGCCCTCAGTCAAACTTCAATGAGTAATTGCATACCAATGTAAAGAAAATACTCTTAAAAATTTGGAAGGTATTCTTGACTGACTAATTTAGCTGTTACATGAAAAAAATTGTATTTTTTTTAATCCCAAAAAAACAAGGTTTTACCACCATTATACACAATAAACTAAATATTTTTGTGAAAAGGGAAATTGTTTATTCCCTGTATTTTTTAGTTTCTCGATTCAAGCTTTGGTCTCGATCGTGGATCCTCTTAAGGGGATGCATTCAACGACTTAAACTCTATTCAATTTATTAGGAATATGAACTTTCTTGTAGGAACTAAATTTACTCTTTTGATTGTGCTGAAGGACGCTATGAAGTCGATTTCTCAAAATTATAAAAAAAAATTTCATATAAATGATAAATACTTATATTTTTGTTGCTCATAATAATATTGAAAAATATGCTTTGTAGCACTCTAAAGAAGAGTTGTGTGAGTAAATTGAGACCAGTAAGAAACAAATATATTTAAAAATGTGGAACATTGTTTTAAAAAACTAATTTATTTAGTGAAAGTCAAACTTTAAACTGTTTTACCAACGTAAAAGTTTCAAAATGCGTTATACAAGAACAACCCTATCAGCTCTCTCGCTTTAGAAGGGATGTGTTTTTGTCTAACGCACTTTGAAACTTCTCTGTCGGTAAAACACTTTAAAAGTTATCTTTTACTAGTTAAATTAGTTTTTCAGAACAATCTTCTACATTTTTAGGTATATTGGTTTTTTTTTGGTCTCAATTTACTTATGTCACTTTTCTTTAGAGCCCTACAAAAGCCTATTTCTCGCTATTATTATGAACTACAAAAATATAAGTATTTTTGATGTATATTAATTCTTTTTATAATTTTGAGAAGCCGATTTCGTAGCGCTCTTCAGCTCAGTCAAAAAAGTAAATTTAGTTTCTACAAGAAAGTCCATATTCCTATTAGTTCGGAAGATAAACACTTGTGTGTGTGAATAGAGTTTGAGTCGCTCAATGCGTCCAGTTAAGGGGATGTCTTGAGCGGTAAAAAGGTACTTCCAAAGTATCTTTTACAATTTTAGAAATGGAATCTTTTTATAGGGACTAAATTATCTCGTATTGATTTGTTTAATTGATGTAAAAATTTGTTGAAATTATAATAAAAATCTGATATTTATAATTATACTTTATTTCCTATCAATAATTTAGAATAAGGGAGGCTTTACCATGCTTCGCCAAACTTTAGCGAGTAATATGAAATTAAAAAGAAGAAAATATGGCTGTAATTGTAGAAGATCATTTGGAAAAATTATAATAACGCAACAACGACAAAGTTGAAACCGATTTCAAAGGACTGCAAGGGTGACGTATCCCCGCAAAATCAAATTCCTCGGTACCATGCGTATAGCCATTGACTTAGCGGGGAAACCCGGAATTCAGTGTAAACTAACTGTTTCTGTAAAGTTTCTAAATACATCAATATCCTACACCGTGAGCAATATGCGAAAGTGTTTACTCGCCTCACGTCATTCGAACTGACTTGCGCCTGTGTACGTGTGCTCTCACGTACGACAACACACTTGAATATAGCCATGTCCTGTTGACTGACTCGCAGCCAGCGCGTTAAGACTATCGGTGAACCCATATGGTGTGCGTCCACTTCACGCAACGTACTAAACCCAACTGCACAATCTCATTTAGTATAGTCACTCTGAATCTAAACGGTAACCACACTTTAACGTTCAAGCCCATAAATAAGATGATATATCAAAGTGTGGGCCTGTTTAAACGCAGATTGTCTTCAATGCTCTCATTTCCCCCTCCTCAGAGGGCTAGAGTATATCAATCTCATGTAGGAGACCCCGTGCCCACTTTTCCGTGTCTCAAGCTTAAGAAATTACCCGGTATAACTCTGTCTTGCTATCTTGGCTAGATTCGAATTTTCCTATGGACCACCGGTCATTTTATCCGGTCTTCTGATGGTCTATTGGGATTATACAACACGCTACTCTTTATTCTACTTGAGAACCGATACTCCCGAGTCGGTAATGTAGAATGTTTTTAGTAACCATTACCGTCGTTATTATTTATATTCCTGATTGATTAAAGTATATTACGGTTTCTCAAGGCGTAACGACCGAATTTCGTTTCAAATCTTTCCAAATTCCCCGAAGTCTATAAATGACATTTTTCGACGTTATTTTATAATTTTCTGCTATTTTATTACGATTTTTACTAAAATTGCGCATGGTAAAGCTTAATAAATATTACATTTGAATTCAGCATATCAAAATACATAAAATAACATATTTAGTTTAGAACAAGAAAAGAATTTTTCGGTTTTTTATATGAATTGTAACGTTGCGTTCCCGCAGCGTTACAATAGCTGCCATCTAGCGCTTTGCTAATCTCAAGCGCTAGATAGGCGGGTCTTGTGCGAACTAGGAGGTTATCAACCGATGAGTTATTGATCGAAGATCGATAACTTGTCGGCTTCCTAGTGTCGCACGATGAGTGTAGCGGGGCAGCGGCGGGACAGGCGCAAGGCCTTACCTGCTCCCGCGGACTACCCCGACACACGTAGTTTAGATGACAAAGGTGACACACCAGAGTGCCGAATAGTGCCCCGCCGCCGAAATAGGTGCGACCCCACTGACAGCCACCACCACAGGAAATAGAGAAGTGCAGCGACTGCCAAGGAGCCGCGAACCGATATCGGACGACGGGACACCCTAGCCCTTCGGGCCATCAACCAAGGGCAGTAGCGAGAGAAAAGGAGAGAGCGAGGACCAGGGAGAGAGAGATCGAAGAGAGCCAGTCAATTGTAAGCAGAAGGTAGGGTGATTATTCGTTTTGTAAGAAAGTCCAGTGACGTCCCGGGGTATGCTAGGGCTTTAGGGCTCGTAGCACCGATCGGTTTTATAGGGAACCGCTGGCCCTGCTCACCTGTCACGGGTAAGCGGGCAACTTAGCGTAGTGGTCATTCCGTCGGACCTGTAACGAACCTTATATTGGGTAAAAACGCGAATTAGTAAAAGTGTTCGCGTTTACATCGATTCGTTGTGAGTTTGACCGTTGACAGGATCGTTCCCTTGAGTCGGTTCAAGGCCGCGGACTTAGTATAATTATCGTGAGGAATCGCGACCTTAGACTCCAAACCTAAACAATCCGGGTGTTGTTGTGCTTGAGTACGCGGGAACGGAGTAAGTGCGAATAACCATCGAGTGACGCGCACGTGCGGGGATAGGGACTTATCCGCGTAGTGTCGCGTAGTAGTTAGCTTAGGAATCCGCCGGTGGCGCGCGAGTACCGCGCGATTCGGTGGAGACCACCGCGAATGCCGACTAGTGGCTCGAGCGCGAGGCTAGCTACTACGTCATCAGGGCTTCGGCCGCGTTCGCATAACTTAGGCCGCGTCCACAGTTAGGGTTCCTCGTAGATCACTTATACCGTGTAACGGGAACATTGTATAACATTGAGCGCGGAAGTGATAATAAAGACAATTTATTTGGAATTGAGGAATTATAGTTATTAGCACCCCATCCCCTAAATTCGCGTACAAGGGTTAGAACCCCCTCTGTATAAATAAATATTTGGGTATTATTAACATTACACCGAAGGTGCCCCTGTCTTGTAGGAAGTCGCCTATTGGGACACACACGCGATCGGTGAGGGATCACTCCTCCCCCCTTCTACGCTATCCCTCGGGATAGACAGTAGCGTCACACAATTAATATAATTTTTAGCATTTTCCGCAGTTAATTTAAAATTTTAAGAGTTTAGGAGCCAAACGGACGTCGGATTCATATTCAGTCCATCAAAATACAAATTGATAGATCATCTGATCAGATGTACCACTTTTATGTTGTGATTCGGTATTTAATATAATTAGCAATAACAGTTAGATAACTTAAGTTATTTTTAATCTTGCTTACCGCTAATAGAAAATGTAGAGTCCTGTAAGTTTCGTTGACCTTCTAAGCGCGGACCTTTCGCTGATGCAGCAACTACGGCTGATTCTGGTAATGTTGGTATGCAATCAAATGTACGTAGTCGCAATTTCGGTTCTTTTTCATAAGTGTGATTGGCTTGCGCGCGAGCTGCTGCCTCAGCTGCCGCTTCTTTGGCCTTTGCTATTTGAGCATCCTGCTCAGCATGTTTTCGAGATTCCGCTTCAGTGCGAGCAACACCTCGCAAAGGCTTTTATTTGTAAAATACGTTTTTAATTTGATATTATAGATTTAAAATGAAAAATTATTAATTATAAAAAGACATAAAAAATTACCTTTTCTCTTTCGTTTATAATATCGTAAACGAATGAACAAAAAGTAGGACTTTGAATATATTTTCCATAGCCATGCACAACCTTTACTTCACGTTCATCAACACAAACTCGCCCATTTACTATTACATATTCTGGAACTCCATGGATCTCCATTCCCTGAAAATTCATATGAATGTTTGAATATCTTGTCTTTAATCTTTAATTTTTGTTGCAATCTGCAAAGGATCGGGCTTTATATTTACTAATATTTGTTTAATTTTAGTTAGATTATTATTATTAATGGGCTCATTTCCGTAAGCAAGGGACTGATATTATCCATAAGACTTTGTGGCATTCTCACAGACTTCTAAAATAATAGTTTTAGACTAATAGCTTAGTGAAGTTTTTACTGTTTAAATTGAATCTAAGATGCCATTTGCAAAATAACCTCATAACTAAGCTTTTTAAAATTGTTGAGTATAAACAAGTTCTGGCAGTATTTAAATTACACCGAATAATTCTTAAGGAGTATGTACATTGAGAATCACTGAATATGCGCGGAAACCCCTTGTTAGATATGGAAATAACAATTTCAAACATCTAGTTTTCTACATGCCATGTAATGTCACGATTAGGGAAAATGTCAACACTGTAGGAATAACATGGGACAAGAATTACGTTTCTTCGGTTAAGGGAATCCATTGAACGGCGAAAACTAAAACTTCCAAATAATCTATAATATTAATGGGATTTCTCAAACCCTCTGTTATCAACATTACAGAACGAGACACGCAGAACAAGGGTACGGCGTTATTTCTCATACGATTTCAATGTTTTTGGGCTTGATGGAATTGTTAGGTCTGGTATTTTATTTTAAAGAAACCCATTTTTTCGATTTTTTTTTGTTTTAGATATTATTAATGCAATTTTTAAACAATTTTATTTTGATTAATTTTTTGAAAAATCTGGCTTTTGTAGGACATGGTGCCAGTCCTAACGACTCCAACAAACCCACAAACATCAAAATCGATTTAGAAATAACCCCGTGCCATTATATCGCGTTCTTCGCTTTGTTATGTTGGTAATAGTGAGTGTGAAGGATCCCAATGGGAATAGTAGCTGTAATGCTATTCCCGTCTGTGTGAGGGGCCACTCACACCGTTGGGTTTTCATGAACTCCGTCCGCTCTCACTTTCAGTATCAAGGGCGCCATTTAGTCAGATAAGTGTCCAATAACCTATCGATATAACTCAAGTATAAATTACCCGCGAATCATATGCATTTTTTGCAGTCCAGCGGTCACGTTTAGGACGGTAGTAGTAACCCGGGATCGCTATGTAAGCTAGGTTGTGGATAAAGGGGAGAGTTCCTTACAGAGATACGACCCTCACGATCTTGAATCCTAAGTGCCTTATCACTATACACTCGCAGATAGTAGTGAGAAATGAGGGAGTATACTGTATCTTTTAAAGGTATAGGATCTGCAATGTCGGGTTACTACACAAACAATGCTCCCAGCCCGTCCAAATATAACGCAACACTCTAAAAAATGTGGGAAAAATTACATGCATAATAATTGTAAATTTAAGAAAATTTACAATTATTGATAATGTAAAATTGGAATTTTCCTTTTTTATGTAAAATTACTATTATTTTAGATGGATTAATACAAAACTTCACAAAAAGCTTTGTAAATTTACTATTTTACGTAGAAATTGGAATTTTACAATGAAAATATTAGTAAAAGTACAAGCTGAAATTATTTAGTTACAGAAAGAATTACTTTTACAATTCTATTTCCTAAATTTACTAAAAATAATGAATATTTCTTTATTTTCTATGGAAAATCATATATCAAATACAATTCCATATGAAATTCTCCTATTTTTCATCAAAATTACATTTTTTAAGTAAAAATTACAAAATTTTAAAAAAAGGTTTGTAAATTTACTATTTTACAAAGATATAGTAATTTTACAATAATAATATTAGTAAAATTACAAATTGAAATCGTATAGTTACGAAAAAAAGTACTTTTACTATTCCACTTCTTAAATTTTTCAATGTCACATATAAATTGTTATTTTGCAATAATAATAGCAATAAAATTACTAGTGGAAATCGTTCAATAACGAAAAAAAGTACTTTTACAATTCCATTTTTTAAACTTACTCAAAACAATAAATATTTCACTTTTTGATATGGCAGACTGTATTTCACTTAAAATTTCCTAAGAAATATTCAAACTTTCTGCTCGAACTTACATGTATTTTTAAAAAATACAAGATTTTACAGCGAAAATATATTAAAGTAATGAAATTTCAAATCAAACTGTTTTACGAACAAATTACGCCACGTGTGAACAGTCCTTCAAACTTCATTTAATTCGGCGGTAGCCTGGCTGCTATGCGTTGCTGCGCCAACTATTTCTACGTTAATCGGGGGAAGGCGCACAAGGCCTATCATTCCACCATCTTTTCCTGGTTAAGTCTTCATTGAGGAAGGATCTCGTTCGATAAGATATTATTTTATATGCAACCGACAGTGTGTGTCCCATAGAAGTTTTTAAAAAACATCTGTGGTAAGATTTAGTTAATCTAATACTTCAAAGTGGATCTCTAAATAATAATTAATGTGAAATATACTTGTGTTTCAAGAATTAACGTAAAATTGTTATCAAATGCCTCTAGAGGGATACGTAGTAAAGTGAATTCAAAAAGCAAGAGAAAGGCTACACTTTCAATTGCTTTGTGTGAGATTGCATTTCTTGTATTTTTTCTTCACATCGATAATTGCGAGTCGCGCAAACCTATTTCTGTAAGTACTATAATTATTATTTTTTCTAAAAACTGTACAGTGGGGTATTATGTCTCTGAGAAAAATTTGAAATAGACCTACGAAGTAGAAATTTAAATATTTGTGAACATGTTTTCATCATGTGGAGACTAAGAATAAATTCAGTATTCGCACGTTACTTATTTTAATCCATTCTTCACAGACGTGAAAAATTGAATATCTTTAATGTAATACATATTAAGTTTATTTACACATATATTCTGTTAATTAAAATCCATTACTAATAATACAGAGAATTAAAGAGGATATATAATAATTAGACCGCAAAGGAGAACATGTGCAATAACTGTTAACAGTTTAGCTATTGTGGGGTAACCCTTAATATTTCATTAGCTTTGTTCAAAATATATGCAATTTGTAACTTCAATTAATAGTGATCTGTGAGAAAAGTTATAGTGTATTTAGTCTTTTTATACACCACATAAATATATGGGGCATTCCATGTCAAATCACCGAGTCCCGGACCCGTCCATATATTATTTTCTTGTAAATTTTTGGTTTTGAAGTAATCACAAAAAAAGCTCTTATGCAAATTTTTAGAACTTTTCATTAAACTTTAAGAAAATTACGAATTATTGAAAATCTCAGAATCTTTAACGTTTCCGAGTGTTCAAATGCGTGCAACTTTGTGAAAAATAAAGATATTTACATGATCGAAACGCCATTTTCCTCGTCTTGAATTGAAGTTTCTTCGAGAAAATTGAAGTAAATGTAACTTTTTTTTATCTATGATTTTTTTCCAATCTAATCAAAGATTCATGTTTTCGACTACAAACATCATTTTCAATATTTTTGAAAAAATTATATAAAAATTCTATGGTTTAAAACCTAACTTTTAAGACTATCGCTAGCGTGGAACGATTTTTGCTTCTACTTTTTATCGTAAAAAAAAGTAGAAGCAAAAATCGTTCCATGCTAGCGATAGTCTTAAAAGTTAGGTTTTAAACCATAGAATTTTTATATAATTTTTTCAAAAATATTGAAAATGATGTTTGTAGTCGAAAACATGAATCTTTGATTAGATTGGAAAAAAATCATAGATAAAAAAAAGTTACATTTACTTCAATTTTCTCGAAGAAACTTCAATTCAAGACGAGGAAAATGGCGTTTCGATCATGTAAATATCTTTATTTTTCACAAAGTTACACGCATTTGAACACTCGGAAACGTTAAAGATTCTGAAATTTTCAATAATTCGTAACTTTCTTAAAGTTTAATGAAAAGTTCTAAAAATTTGCATATGAGATTTTTTTGTGATTACTTCAAAACAAAAAATTTACAAGAATATAAAAAATGATCGGGTCCGCGACTCAGTGATTTGACATGGAATGCGCCATATACAAAGAAATTTATATTATTTACGTCAAATAATAAGCTCCGTTGAAGAAGAAATTAATTTACTGTAGACCGGCTTATACTGAATATGACAAGATTGCTTCGACAAATATTTTAGGTTTAATGCATCTTAGAATAATCTTGGCTGAACATATAGCATTACCAGTATTTGAAAATAGTTTTGATGGCTTCATTAGCACATATATGAAATATTTTTAGCATTGTATGGACTGAAATCCAAAACTGATTTTACAGAGAGATAAAGAGAATAAGAATTAGATAACTTTAGATGGCAAAGAAACATATGTACAATAAATAGTAATAAATTAGCTATTATGGGGTGAACCTTAACATTTTACATCACACATTCAAAATAAATGCTATTTGAAATATAAGTTGCTACTGATCAGTGAGTAAAGTTATAGGATATGCAGTTTTTTTTAAATACACCAGAAAAGTAGACAGCAAATTTTGGACTGCTTATGTCAAATAATATGCTTCATTGAAGAAGTTAGTTTACTCCATACCAAATTATATTGAATGATACAAGATTGCTTTGGCATATATTTTGAGTCTTATGTATCATCGAATATTCTTGTTTGATCATATAGCTTTACCAGTGTACACAATTGATTTTGATGTGTATATTAACAGTTATATGAAATGCATGTTGCATCGTATGAATTAAAATTCTAAATTAATTTTACAGAGGGATAAAGACAGTGAGAATTAGATGACTTTGGAGGGCATAAATAATGTGGTTAATAAATGTTAATAGCTTAGCTATTATGGGGTAACCCTTAACATTTTATATATGCCATAATTAAAATAAATGTTATTTCAAACACAAGTTACTAGTCATAGGTGAGTAAATTTATAGGATATGCAATCTTTTATAAGCATACCAGAAATATGCAAAGAAATTTTGTGCCCCCTATGTTAAATAATAAGCTCTGTTGAAGAAGTTAATTTACTGCATACCAACTTATACTGAATGTTACAAGATTATAACAGTTTCACTATAGTAAGATGATTATCTAATAATCAAGTTGCCTTTCATATCTAAATTTATTTGTATTAAAACAAAAGGAATTAAGTAAAAGCAAAACAAATTCCACAAATATTGGATAAAATCTTACTATTAATAATTTGACTTCTTAAATTGAAGTTGCATACATACATACACTGCAGGCCAAAAGTTTAGGACCACCCGACAAAATTGTCAGAATGACATGCTCTTCTTTATGTGCGAGTGGTTTAGCAGCCCTAGGAGTTAAAAGAAATTTAAAAATACCGTTAGAAAGCTTATAAAATTCTGCGTCCGACCATAATGATTTGATCTAAAAAAATCCAATAATGCCCATATTATAGAAGAGAGATATCATACAAATTTTGATGTCTCTTTATATATGGATATCCAATTTCAATGGCTTGCACCGGTTATAGTAATCGTCTTACGAAGTTGAAACTTAAGTATGTGAAAACTTGAAACTTAAGGGGACGCATTGCCCGTCGAAAAAGTACTTCCAAATTATTTTCTACAATTTTAAAAATTTGAATATTTTCATAGAGACCAAATTGGCTCGTATTGATCTGCTTAATAAACGTAAAGGCTTATTTTTTGGATTAAAAAAAAAATTTTTTTAAATCGGATATTAATAATAATATTTTATTTCCCATCAATAATTTCAAAAAAGGAAGCCTTTACGACGCTGCGCTAAACTTCAACGAGTAATTTGAGACCAAGAAGAAGCAAATATTCCTATAAATGTAGAAGGTTTTTTGGAAATACTTTTGTAGCGCAACAAGGAAAAATTTGCAATTTTTTCGAAGCGCAATGCATCCCCTTAAGCTTTCATTTAAGACCAAAAACATATATAAATTATTATTTAGTCCGCAGTTATTTGATAATTAATGAAGCAGTGTTCGGCCACCATTTTATCCGTAAAACATTTGCTCGCTAAGCTCTTGAAGCAAATTCAGGTCTGTATAAATTATGGGTGCCAAACGGGTACCACTTTTAATTGTTTTATTTTGATTATTAATAATACTACGTGTTGCAATTCAATCAATAAAAGTATAAATATGTTAACTGTACTAAAGCATTGCATTGATTTATTTGAAACCGTAGAAAAGTTGTTAATCAAATGAAAGAAAAGTTAAACGTGGTTCCCCTTCTTGGCACCTATAATTTATACAGGCCTGAATTTGCTTCAAGAGCTTAGCGAGCAAATGTTTTACGGAAAAAATGTTGGCCGAACAATGTTTCATTAATTATCAAATAATTACGGACCTAATAAGAATTTATACACGTTTTTGGACTTGAATGAAAGCTAAAGATTCAAGCTTTCACGTACTTGAATTTCAAATGCCCCAGACAATTAATATGAGCGGTGCATAGAACTGAAATTTGATATCCATAAATATGGAGACGTCAGAATGTTGTCATGTTCCTTTCCTTTAGTACAGGCAACCATTAGATTTTTCTATGTCAAATTATTGCAGTAGGACGCGGAATTTAACAAGCTTCACGACGATATCTTTAAATTTGTTCTACCTCTTAGAGTTGCCAAACTGCACGTACTTAAAGGAGAACCTGTCTTTTTGATCATTTTACCAAGTGGTCCTAAACTTTTGGCCTGCAGTGTACATTTGATAATTTAATTGAAGAAAGGCTTCACAAATAGCAGTAATACAATATTTATACAAATACAGTTATATAAAAAATTATTTCTTCCTATAATGTATAATTAGTATTCTCTACCAAGGTTTACATGTTGTTACAGAACAGCTTTGTGTTTTATATCTATGTAAGGCATTCCCACTGATATTCTTTTAATTTTACAATGAGTTTGCTCTGTGTCACTGTATATGCATAATTGCTCTCTTGGAGTGCTCTCTATTTGTGTTGTAGAACTCGACTATTAATTTTTCAAAATTTATAATCCAGACACACACAGCTTTAATAGTAATTTTGAAAGTGGTAGTTTTAAGAATGTTGGTATAGGTGGTTGAGAAATCATAGTTTAAATATAAAATTATTCCTTTTCATGATAATATCTGTTGTGCATTTTATACTAATAATATGTCGCTAAAATTATATATCACCCTGTATATAGGTTTCTGAAAAATACTATATTTATTGATTTTTTCAGAAGCCATTTCTTCTTGAGTTGGTACTTTTGAATTATAGTGGGAATGCATCATACATGGGAGAAACGTTATGCATATTGTTTCAGCCTTAGAGTGTTGTTGGAGACAGTGACAATATAAAATATTTATTTTCAGTTAGAACTAATTCACAACTTGGAATACTGTGGAGCATAAGAAGCACAAATCTCCAATTCATATTCCATAGATAATTAGAACTGTGCCAATAAAATAAAGCATTATTTAATATTTTTGAATAAGAGAGAAATATTGAAAATAAAACCGTGAGTATTTCTTATAAATTATTAAAATATAACTTGAATCTATTTTATATTTACGTTTATTTTTCCCATATTTAATGCAGTTGTATTATTTGTAGCTGTGGTGCAAAACTGAGATTACTGTCCTATGAACTGTCTTTCTATTTTCCTTTCTCAGTCCTAATAACTACATCATTTCACTTTATTTTATAACTCTTCTGCATTTGATGTCTTACATTATTATCGTATTATTAATTTCTTGGTAAATTTATTTCTGTTTCTTTCAAAATGTCTCTTATGATAGAGGGTTTTATATGTAGGAGCAAATTTGTCTCATTTATAAAATATGACAAACACCAAATATACCATAAAACTTTAACTGGTTTGAGAATAATTTGTTATTATCAAAAGTGTAATAAATATTTTATAAAGTATGACAATTATGAAATTCCCGTAAAACGATGGCATCACGATTTTAGTTTTGAGACGCAGAAATAAACATACCTGCACCCATGTTAATTGTAAATTTTCGTGCTACGGGATAAAATTATTTAATGTGCATACTTATTCACATTTTAAGAATAATGCAAAAGGTATACATTGTAATTATTTAAGTTTTTATGGAAAAAGGAAAATTTTGAAAACATCGATTTCTCTTAAAATACACATATTTAGATATCACCAGAAAGAGAAAGCCTCGGAGAAAGTATTACATTCATCAAACCATATTTTGTATAATGACGAATTAGCTTCCACCTTTATTGACGACATTAACACTGTAGAAAATGAAAATTTAAATAACTGTTTAGATATTGTTGAAGGTGCAAGCAATAATGAAACGTTCGCAGATATACGCGCTTTAGCATTAGTTTATTTAAATTTGCGTGCTAAAAATGTAGTTACGGAAATTACTTTGCAAAGTATTATTGAAAGTGTTGTATCTATTTTTAATACATGTCAAGACAGATTTTTAACATCAATGGCTAACAGTGATATTCAGGAAAACGTAAAACAGTTTGTTGTAAATATTTTCGAAGACAGTTTTAATACTATGCATCATGCTCATAATATGGAAAACGATTACCTAAGAAATGCTTTTTGTAGGAATAAATTCTATGAGCAAAACTTAAAGATTAATTTGCCAATGGAAGTAAATTTAGGTACGTTTTATGATGGAAAGATAGGTTCTTATTACTATGTACCAGTTTTAAAAACATTACAATCTTTACTTGAAAATACTGCAATTCTTCAGCATTGCTTGGCAAGAAATGTTAATTACTCAGATGTTCTCTTTTATGTAGGTGATGGAAAAGTAATAAGACAGAATAATTTCTTTTAAACTCAAAAGAATGCTTTACAGATTATTTTATTCCAAGATGCATTTGAAGTTTGTAATCCAATAGGATCGTCTAGAAAAAAATTTAATCTTGTAGGGTTTTATATGATTTTACGCAATGTACCACCATATTTAAAAGGTCGAGAGTAGAAAATTTACAATTAGTACTTCTATGATTTGAGAAGCATTTAATACACTTTAATTAGTTTAAAATTAACGGAACTGTTAGTAAGAGACTTGAAGATTTTAGAAAGTGAAGGAATAATAATCACTATAAATAATAATCAATATCACTTCTTTGGTACACTTGTAGCGATGGTTGATGATAATTTAGGCTCTCATCAAATAGGAGGTTTCAAGGAATGTTTTTCTTCTAACTTTTTTGTAGATTTTTTAATATATCTCGTGTTAAATTAAAATCTAATCATTTTTCTATACAGAAGAAACGAAGTCCAAAAACGTATAATAAGAGCTGTGAGCTTGCAAAGAAAACAAAAAGTATAATACGAGGAATTAAAGATAATTCGCACCATTAAACAAATTAAGTCATTTTCATGTATGCAATCCTGGCCTTCCTCCCTGTGTAGCTCATGATTTATATGAAGGTATAATTCCATATATGACCTAATGCAAGCTATAAAATATTTAACGCGTAAAAAGTGGTTTACATATAGCTTTTTAAATATGCGCATCAATGAGATAAAGTTAAACGATGAAAAAAATTATAGTACTATACCATATATAAAAAAGGCTCATAGGTTACTTGGAAATGCTAGCCAAATTCGAAGATTAGTTTTAATATTTCCGCTAGTTATCTTTGACCGTATTATTGATTTTAATGATAATGTTTGGCTAATGACTTTACTTATGCGACAAATTCGATTTATTACATGCTCTCCTGCTTTATCACAAGGCCAAATTCCGTTCTTACAGGAAACTATAGAAGATTATTTAGCTTTGAGATTAAAATGTTTTCTTCGTATTCCTTTAAGACCAAATCATCATTTTATAAGGCATTATCCTTCATTAATACAATTCTTTGGACCATTGAAACACTTATGGACTATGCGATTTGAAAGTAAACATGGTTATTTTAAGAAAATAATCAGACATTCCTATAATTTCAAAAATTTGTTAAAAACATTATCTGCGAGACATCAAATGCAGTAAATGTTCAACTCAGAATAATTTAAGTATGCTACTCTAGCCAAAGCAGAAAATGCTATTGTTTATAGAGCTGATGATTATCATCATGTTGTGGTTTCCGCAATAAATCCGTATTTTAACATGCATGGTAATGAAAATTTTTATTTTATTAGCAAAAATGTGGAAAATCGGAATATATTATATAAACAAAATATGCATATTTTTGTGGGGAAGGACATGTACGATAATTTTCTAGTATGCAAAATTTGTTATATTTTGATAAATATAGATTATAAATATATATATTTTGTTGGGACTACGATTCCTATAATTTTATGTCATGAATTAGGTGTGTTTGAAAAGTTAGAAAGTGATAAGCATTTAAATTGTTCTGATATTTTCACTGTTTATTCCTATGCTTTATTGCTTTCTCCCGATCCTATTTACACTACACACTTAAGGACCACATAGTTTCTGTAACGAAATATGCACCTATTGACTTATAAAGCGAACTTCTACAATGTAAGTTAATGGGTTTAAACACTGCTGTGAAGTCAGTATACCACTATATTCTAAAAACAAATATATCTCTAAAGAGTCCTAATTGAACCTTGCAAAATTGAATAAATTTATTGACAGTAGATGAGCTAGGATGGTTTTGTGACCGCATGGCGAGGGGAGCACAGAGCGAGGGGGGGGGGGGGGAGGTAAGATAATATTGTTCTTTTTTATCAATTGAAAAACAATATCTCTCCTAAGTTACGCATTGTTGCAGTTTAGATGCCCGCGTGTACCGCCCCCCCCCCTGACGTTAAACTCCTATAGTTTGGGGGTAGCCATGTGACCTCCCCCCTCTTATGTTAAATTCCCTATAGTGGATGGGGTGCCCAAGCGAATCCTGACGCTCCTGGGGCGAGATTTGGGGGGGGGGGGACCCACGTGATCCTCTTACGTTAAAATTCTTAGAGTGGGTGGTGGGGGGATGCCCAAGCGAGTCCTGACGCTCCTGGGTGCCCCGTGCGTGACCGTGCCTCCCCCGTCGGTAGAGAGCAATCAGCTGACCGCTTCCCTTATTTTTTTGTAAGGTAGAAATAAACGGAGTATAAATCTTTTTAATTATGATTTATTGATGTATTAAAAGGTTTTATTTAGAATAATTCCTAGATTTTTTTAAGGTAGAAAAAAAGGAGATTTTATTTTTTTAATTATGATTTAATGATAAAAAAATCGTGCCAACAAAGAGCGAGTGTTAATTACGACGATCGTTAATAATTATATTTTATAATTCTTCACGTGATTTCAGGGGAGAGGAGCAGGGGGATGGGCTTTGCGATTCGATCAAAGAGAGTTGGGCGATCGTTTGAGTTTTTCTTTTTTAATTATGATTTATATAATTATAAAATAATATATATAATAATATATTAAAAAATAATAATACTATACAAATAATAATAATAATATTATTGCCCCTAAACAGCAGCAGCATTTATGATTAAAAGAGAAAACGATTTATTATTAGTCTTAACTTTTATTTTCATGAAGTACTTAATGTTAGAAGTGTTTAAACTTTTATTAACATTTACCGAATGGTGGTGGTGGCTGTTAAATGCAATCACGACCCTTATGCTCACGTAGACCGCATATTGCACAGCGTAGAGAAAAGGTCGAAGTGGTAGCGGATGATGATCGGCAGCAGCAGCAGCAGGCTGCAGCGGTGTATTTAAAGGTCTACGAAGCGGTTGCTGCTGCTGCTGCTGCTGAGGTGTCCATTTACTTGGTACACCTAACTGAGCTTCCGGCTGTTGTTCAAGGGTCTGCAGCACAATCCTATATGGCTTTACGATTGCTATAGGCAATCCTGCTTGTTTAATGTCCAATAATCTCAACTTTTTGTCTGGCAAACTGATTTTTTTGTTGGAATCCATTTCGTATACTGTCAGAAGCACTACTGAAGTGAAGATTGCTCTCCTCTCAATATTAACAATACGTATTAGCCTCCTCTCTCTACTCTAGATGAAATTACACCTCTTTATCAATACGTATTAGCTTTCTTTCCGTTTACTCTAGATGAAGTAGGAGAAGGTATATTTACAATTTTATTTTTTCAATACATTTATTTTAAAGATTGAATGAAGCTTTGAGGACTGTAGGAAAAGGTATATTTACAGTGACATTTTTTCACTACTTTTTTTAGTTTCGATTTTATTTGATAAAATGAAATATAAGAATGATTAATTGTATGTTTTTTTTAAAGATAAACTATTCTATCAAATTTTTCTTACAATCTATTGCATGATGTATAAATTTTTAACAAGTGGTGCACCATTCTGGCAGTGGACAGTTAAGGGGAATCTGTATATGGACATTACAGAGCGAAATCTTGCGCCAAACGAAACGGTCTCATTTCTTAACCGATTTTAACGTTTATGCACCTTTTTGGAAACGCCAAAAGATTATCTAGCGATCTTCGTTGGCCGATTTTTTAAATTTCACTTTTTTTTTTAGTTTTTCATTTTTTGAAAAATCGGCTAACGAAGATCGCTAGATAATCTTCTGGCGTTTTCAAAATGTGCATAAACGTTAAAATCGGTTAAGAAATGAGGCTGTTTCATTTGGCGCAAAATTTGACTAATTTGATGAAATATACGCAGAGTCGACAATAACAAAGGGAACGCTGGAACCTAGCTTGCCTTCCCCCTCGCTGCTCAAGTGGGGGGGGGGGGGGGGGCAAGCTAGATTCCAATGTTCCCTTTGTTATTGTCGGCTCTGCGTATATTTCAACAAATTAGTCAAATCTTGCGCCAAACAAAACAACCTCATTTCTTAACCGATTTTAACGTTTATGCACCATTTTGAAAACGCCAGAAGATTATCTAGTGATCTTCATTGGCCGATTTTTCAAAAAATGAAAAACTAAAAATAAAGTGAAATTTAAAAAATTGGCCAACGAAGATCGCTAAATAATCTTTTGGCGTTTCCAAAAATGCGGTTAAACGTTAAAATCGGTTAAGAACTAAGGCCATTTCGTTTGGCGCAAGATTTCGCTCTGTAATGTCGATATACAGATTCCCCTTAATGTCAAGGTGACCATAATTCTTACAATTTTTACACTAATAATGTAGTGTAAGGTCTACCTCAGGCACCATCTGCGTAGCTTGTGTTCTCGTGACAGTAGGCTCCGCTTGTGTAGCCATATTTCTCACCTGGAGCATATTTGAAAACATCTTGTTACTTTTTTTTTTGACATAGTAATATAACTATTTTACAATGCAAAATATACTTACAAAAATTACTACCACCTCTTCTTCCTCCATCTCCTCTATCTCCTCTTCTTCCTTCAACTCCTCTTCATCCTCAACTCCTCTTCTTTCTCTATCTCCTTTAAATTAATGGCTGTTAAAATAATTATTTTTCTCTTTCTTTTTTTTCTTAAAAGATATATAATAAATACTTATAGTTTATGTGCATATTGCGACAAAGCATCACTTCATATTCTTGAAAGTAACGATTATGAGAATCGTTAATTCTATTTATGTACTCCTGCATTGATTCTGTCGGAGAAGAAGAAGTAGGAGGTACAGATGGAGTTGCATCCTCCTCTAGATTTATCATCACAATACACTTTTCACTTTCCATTTTTTAAATTTTTATGTTTTAATGCGTACTGAACTGATGAAGGTTTGAGGACTGAATGCAGCCTCTGAAGAAATCCCCCCTTCGAGAGAAAAGTCTTTATCATTTTTTTAAATATATGAAGTTACATTTAATAACATTTAGAAGTCCATTCTTTCATTATCTAAAAGGATAAAACAATACCCTCTGAATAATCCCCGTATAGAGATATCCATAGATATCTTTTCCTATTGTGTTATACTGTGATAAACCTATAAGTTAATCACAATGGAAATTCATCGCAAGTAAGAAAAGAAAATCTTAGAAAATTATCCCTTCCAAATCTTGAAATTAAATACGCTTAACATACGATAATATCGTTTGTAAAGAAGTCAAGTGAACAGCAGAAGAAAGAGCATCAGTCTGTTAAACGTGTTCTACTTAGCATTTACAGTAGTGTCAGACGTATTGAAAAAAAGAATAAGTATGTTAGAAAAAACTTCTTTTGTTTTTACATAATAAAGGTAAAGATACATTTTTTTTCATTTGATTAGTGCAAGCATTGTTTAAAATGATTTTTTAACTCTAATAAGACTTATCATTTTTATAGGGAGATCAAAAAGTTAAAAATGAATTTTACAAAAGTTAATAATTTGGGAAACGTAACTTCTAAACAATTTGTTAAACTGGGTACTTTTAAGGCGGACCAAGATTATGAAATTTTAGAAGTCGAAAAAATTAAAACAAAATATGGTATTAAAATAATTGTAAAATTGACAACTGATGAATGGCTATTTTTGCCTGCAAGAATGGCAAAACTGGCAGGTGACCCGGAGGAATTGAAGCAGCTGCAAAACGCTGCGTTAGCTAATAATTTAATAATGATCTATAAGGGTGGTAAATACCACAATGTAGAATTTAAGAATAAAATTTAAAAATTGTTTGTTTGTTTGTTTAAGAGAATTATAATGTACTGAAGAAATCAAAAGAACTTAATTGCTGCTTATATTTATTAATATGTAAAATTTATTTATTTCCCACGTCGAATCTCCAATATCGTAATGTAGAATTTAGGAATAAAAAATTTAAAAATTAAGAACTTTAAAAAAAGTTTTTTTATTTTTTTAAAAATTTTTTATAAACTTATATTTCTAATAATATTTTTTTCAACTTAAACTTCTAACAATAGTCGTAAGAAGATTATATTGTACAATTTTATCGTGTATGAATAAACAATAAGCTGTAGTATTATCTGGAATGATTTCCATACACTCGATCTCGAGTTTGACGTCGACCGTGCCGGTTTTTATGGACTCGTTCTGATGCGAGTGGTCGACGGCAAAGAGCGGTCCGTAAGTCAAAAAGTCCGTATATTCGAGCATGGGCCTCGCGAGATTCTCACCAGCGTAATAGGAGGTTAAAAACTCTGCATACATGTCGTAGAGGACGGAATAGCAGGATTTCGTGAAATCAATGTCGAGACGATCGTACGGATAAGATTCAGAATTCTGATAAAGTTTGACATCGAGTACTTTGCAATGACCGAATTTGAGCACATCCTCGTGCTGATTACTCTTTTTGTTTGTTCTGAAGGCTAGAA
The DNA here is from genome assembly GCF_024137725.1 of Prorops nasuta. NCBI lineage: Eukaryota > Metazoa > Arthropoda > Insecta > Hymenoptera > Bethylidae > Prorops > Prorops nasuta. The sequence goes on from NW_027116808.1 coordinate 4,954,427, forward strand.
TGACGTATCGCGGCTTCTCCAATTGCGTGGACGCTTTCACGGACCACGTGTGCCGCTGCGACTTGGGCAGAAGCAGATACTCGTAAAGTTCTCAGGCGCGAAAAGCGAGTAACAGACTCTTATCCTGCCGACGATACTTAGAAGTTGGAGTTTCGTAATTTCTTTTAGGGTCACATGGGGTATTCTCCTTTACACTCGTAGCACAGCTTGATCGACGAATTGGTGATTTTGACTGATGAGTAAATGGTATTTGTATCGTCGCGCGCGAATGAGAACGAGTTCGTGACGCGCATTAACGACGACTCGCCGATAATCCTCGCAGAATCCTAGCAGCATTTGCAGGGGAACGCAAAAGCTGAAATTCTTAACAGGCTCCTAGCCCGTGTAAAAATGTTTGACCTTTATTTGATTAAAATTAGATCAAATTCTGATAAAGGTTATAAGTGATTAATTTTTTATCGCGGGAATAAGACCCAATGGTCGTTCTTTTATCAAATTTGAACGATCACTTTTAGATCATTTCACGACGTTTTCTTGATAATAAAAAGCTTTGAAAAAATTGGTTTAACAGATCTAAGTTTCATCAAGATGCGATCAGAGTACGATCATATATGATCAAATCTCATCAAACAACTTAATGATCAATACGATTAAAAAGTAATCAGAATTTGATTAAAAAATGATCAAAAATTGATTAAAAGCGATACCTGAAATTTTGGAAAAGCTGATCATTTTTAGATCTGCATTGCCACAATATAAAATTGATCATATAAGTCATCTGTTAGTTTTTGATCGAATTATGATAAAAAAAAGATAGAAAATTTGTAGAACGATGCGTACAAAAGTTTTTTGTGTGATACGACTTGTTTCACGAGACTTGATGCTTTATGAAGAAAACGAGACTAGTCATTTGTCGATTTTACATTGCATTTTTTGCCTTGCATGTATTGCAGATTAATAATATATGCCTATACGACCATCTTATTTTCATGACCAAACTTCATGCAAGAACTTAAACTTAACATGGGAGAGTTGAGAAGAGACATTTATAGATTTAAATTCGAGTCTCATAAGGGACTATTTACTCTTTCTTAATTCATTTTAATGAATTCTGTAAATGATATGTAAGAGCATATATAGTGTAATATTGTTTTTATTGATTTTAACAAATTAACTGCAAAACATTTCAAATATTTGAATAATAACACATATGACATCTTTTTCGTTTACTTATATTTCTCCTTCATTTGTTAATTTTTCAATTTTATTTGATCGCAATGAGCTGCAATATAAAAAGATAACTCTACAAAATTCTTGCTTACTTGATATGCAACTCTTGTGTATAGATTCACGAACGATAGCTGAAAAATATAATTAATAAAAACTTTGAAAGATTCGAGAGATTGACAGTATGTTATTACACATTTGAACAATTTTTGCATATATACTTTCAAACCCACAAAAACAGACTTCGCCTGTAAAAAAAGGCGGCAAGTACATAAACCATTTAGCATAAATAATATAGTAAAATTATCCAATTAAAAAAAGTAGTGAAATCCAAATATTAGGCAAGTGTATTTTTTCCCCTTAGCAAAAGTTAAATTTTTGAAAAAAAAAAAAGGAACAACAAAGTTACTTGCCGGGCCCGTAATGTCCATGCACAGCGGGAAATTGAATCGTGTATGAGATTCAGCTATAGGGTAGTACAGCAAATTTCATGTTAAAATACAGAGTGAAGTTAGCCGAACCACAGACGATTCTATTTCTCACTGTGCATGGACATTACGGGCCCGGCAAGTAACTTTGTTGTTCCTTTTTTTTTCAAAAATTTAACTTTTGCTAAGGGGAAAAAATACACTTGCCTAATATTTGGATTTCACTACTTTTTTTAATTGGATAATTCTACTATATTATTTATGCTAAATGGTTTATGTACTTGCCGCCTTTTTTTATAGGCGAAGTCTGTTTTTGTGGGATTTCATAACGTTTTGTAAGAGTATAATATTTAAAAAATTAAATAATTCTTTTAATTTTTCTACAGAATCTAAAGAAAATTTCCACAATTTATTGATATTTGTAATGCATTCTGCATAAATGAACTTCATAATTAATACCCCGGCTGCTTGTTTAATGTTTTCAGTTTCACTATAATAAAACTTTGATTAAATTTTTCATAATCAATAAACATACTTTCAACATATAAATATAATTAAGTAAAATGTATGTTTTAATTAATTTACATTTTCTGTTTATCAACATTTGACTTTTACCACCATCTGACCTTGCTAGACTTCACTAGTTTCATCAACTACTTGAGTAGATACTAGGGCAAGACTGGACAAGCAATTCGCAAAGCTTTGAATAAGCTACAATCAAGCATATATTCAAAGCTGACAATGTCGTTTTGCATACCACGTTTCTTTTTAGCACCAATTACTATTACATTTATGCTGCTAATTCTTGACAAAGGTGATATAGGAGATACATTGGCGAGTCGTCCTTGTAACATTTCCTGTGCCAGAGTCCTCAAATGTTCGTTTCGCTAATTTCTATACACTGTTGAAACTGGTCGGATTTCTGGTACTGCCAAATGGAGTGGAAACCATTAATTTTTGGACTGAGTTTCAATTGAGAATAAACGTGCAATTTTTCATCCATACCAATGACCAGTATACTGCCTTTGGCCTAGAATACCAGCATAGGTAACAGAGGAAAACAATCAACAGTTATTAACTCAATTTTACAGAATTTCATCCAATGAGTCTCATCCTTAAATTATGGCTGAGCAATGGATGACGTTTTTCTGAATATTGGCTTATTCTTACTTTGCCAATCTTTCAATGCTTTCATCTTTGCCTGTTTCTAGTACCAGAATGCAGGAGTGAAAAGCCCAATTGTTGATTCAACTCCAATAGTCAGTATGTCTGCGAAACTTCCTCCTTGGATGTTTAATTCAATTGTACCAAATGTATTTAAGTCAAAGCACAAGTATTACTATTTGCTATAATACACTTGCACAGTGACTGTAAAATACTAAATGATAACATCTGAGTAAACCTAAAATCAAATTCATCATTTAAAAATCTCAATTCTTCAAAGAAAATAATATTTTAAAGAAACATGAATCATTCCATTTGTTAATCAACATTTGACTTTTTACCAACATCTGACTTTGCGAAACTTCAGTAACTCCATCAGCTGCTTGAGGTGATACAGGGGCATGACTGGACAAGCAATTCGCAAAGCTTTAAATAAACTACAATCAAGCATATAATTAAAGCTGACATTGTCGTTTTGCATACCACATTTCTTTTTAGCACCAATTACTGTCACATTTATGCTGCTAATTCTTGACAAAGGTATAACCTATCGGACAGTTGAAACCCACATCAGTTTAAAGAGAAGAAACAACTAAAAATGTATTTTGTTAATGATTTCAATACCTGGAAGTTTAGCATATGGTTTTCAAATACTTTAACAATTTCTTGCAATTAATATGCTCTTGATAATCACCGATGCACATAAATGTTGAAAGTATACTTCTCCTTGGCACAGTGTTGGAAATGAATCTTACTTCATCCAGTTAGCTCTATCCTTAGCAACTCAATCCACGTAGTTTCATCCTCAGCAATCAAGAGACACGGTGTATATTATATTTTAATCTTTCACTCCACACAGCTCGACCCTTAGCAGTCAGATAATAAACACATCACTATTTAATCTGCAATAAAATCACACAAAATACCACAAAATATATTACACTTTATATCATAAAATTCATTGTTATACTTATCTAATCTGTTGATTCCTTTATGTAATTAAAAATCCTTTTAATGAGTATAACCTCATCAAATTTAAATAAGAACAGCCTAATCATGTTTTTTCATTTATTTATTTCATAATTAGGTTCAAATTGTTTTAAGGTTAATACTGTCAATCTTGCAGCTTAACCTGATTTACCGTAATAAACGAAGTAAAACATATATCTAGGAGATACACACAGACACACTGTTTACGATTGTGTGCAACTATATTTACGTTTACGTCTACTGACGTCACTAAACCTACGTTAAGCAGCCAACTTCAGCCCGAGACATACACTCTGGCTGGAGAAGAAGAAGATTATGAAGGAGAAGAATCTCAATTTTCGGTATATATATAGCTAACTCAGTATGAGATCTCTGGATTGCATGAACCGTTTTTAATGTTCATGGTCTTAAATGAAAGCTTGTTCCAAAGTAGTTTAAGAAAAGCTTTACTTAAATTATGACAGTGGATCATTCACGGAAATAAATCGGTTTGAAAATTGAGGCAGCCAAACCTACTGTATAAGTTAACGGTAGTGCTCGGCAGTATAGACATGTCATTATCTACTTTTATATGTACTTGCCATCGAGACACTGCCGTGTCTCTTGATCGTAAAATAAATATTTGGTTCAATTTTTTCTAAATTTATGTTCTTTCCTTTGCCCGAAACACTTATTTTTTTCAAGTTCTCCATACCAATTTCTGCGTTAAAAAGCGCCCTTATCATATTGGCTGGTTTAAATTGTAACGTCTCTTTTCCCTGGGAACAGATACTGTAGAAGTGGGCTGAGTTCTGAACTACATAGTGGGGGAAGGAAATCATGCGCCTTAGCCCAATGCGCACCCCCACTCCGAGGGTCAGAGAGACCAGCTCTAGGTTAAGGAAACGTAGCGATTAAGTTTAAAAATTTCAATTCATTCTATTTTCTTCTTTAGACGAAGTCGCACCTTTATTTTCTTTCTTAATCGATTTGTAATACTTCCTTTTGCGCTACTTGTATTCTGTAGTTTTAATTACCATTTATTCCATTATCGTACTTAATTGTAATCATAATCTTCTTACTTCTTATAATTATACTATCTAATTTGCCAAAGTGGAATCAGTGTATACGATTTTTTCCACACTTCCATCTCCCATCACCCTCGAAGAAGCTTCTCTCAGCGGAAAAGGTAAATATCTCACCATTCTTTCATTCATCCAACGAATCAAATCGCGACCGGTCCCGGGTAGACTAGTCCAACGTATAGTGCCCGAAACGGTAAATCTGTGAACGGTACGGGTTTGGCATAGTAAACTCAACTCCGTGAATCTAGACGTTACAAAATTGATGTCAGAAGTGGGATACGCGATTCGGAAAATTAGCAAAATCCCAAATAAGTAAGAAAATGTCCAACGGTAAAGGTCTGACCTTAGTCCATTTCGACCAATTACAGGCGGAATTAGTAACTAGGAATCATAGGATTAAGGAACTAGAACTAGAATTAGAAAAGAAAAGGGGTGGGTTATTACAGGACGAGGTCAAGCTACTGCGGATAGAGAGTCAAAACAGGGACAAGAAAATGCGCGAAATGGAAAAAACGATCGAAGTGTTAACTGCGAGGCAAGGAAATCCTGAGGAGATTGAAAACCTCCGTGCAAAAATTGACGCGTTAGAAAGGGAAATCGGAGAAAGGGACAGGCGCGAGGAAAATCAGGAGGTTGCTATCAGTAGGCTAAGGGGCCTTGTAGCACAAAACGATCGTGAGCGCGCCGTCAGGTATAACGAGGATAGGAATGACAGGTTAGAAAGAGAAAGAACGCCGCTTAGTGTAAACTCCCAAGATCCGTATTTAAGTCCTTACAAGGCAATCAAGCTCGTAACCCCATTCGACGGGAAGAACAGCGCACTCCGAAAACACCTGATGAGTTGCTGACGGATCAAGTCACAGGTCGCCCCCGAAATGCACGGAGCTTTCGTGGAATTACTGGCAAACGATCTACAGGGAGCAGCGGGAAGGGTTACTTTGGGAACCCGATTCGATTCATACGAAGAGTATGAACATCACCTGAAAAGGTTGTTCGGCGTAAAAAAATCGGTAAATCGGTGCTTAGGAGAATTAAGCATTATGAAGCAACAACCTCGCGAGAATTTACTCGATTACATAGGCCGCTTCAAGTTAATTTTCACCGCGTTAATAGAAGGGGTGGAGGACGAGTGGCAGGGCTCACCAACGGTAGGTATTATGCGGAAACACGAGGATGACATCTTAAAGTCATTTGTTGACGGCCTACGAGACGATCTGCATTTGAGAGTGCGAATGTCCAGATACGGGGACTTAAAAGAGGCGATTTCCAACGCCGTTGAGATATATCGTGATTTACAGCCTGAAAAAAGATCAGGGAACGCTGAACAACGACAAACGGCAACATCACCTCAAACCGGGAGGAATAATCAGAACCCTTCACCACCTGAAGTTCGGGAAATATGTCGTTATTGCAAACACCAGGGTCACGATATATCGGTCTGTATGAAACTCGCTTACAGAAAAGCCATGCAAAGTCCCAACCCCCATGCCGTTCCTTTTACACCCAATCCGCCGAATAATCCGACTAATCATAATAATCGACCGAACCTCGCGAATCAGAGTAACCAAACATGGAATGACTCTAACAGCCCGCGGTATAATTCCTCACATCCTTCCCCGGGAAACAACCGACAGTACCCCGTGAGGTTTATGCAATCGGACCAACCAACCCTCGAAGCAAACCAAAACCCAGCGAATGAGTATCAACACCCCCCACAACCGTTAGAACAATACCCGAGCGAAAACGTTCATAACTACGCGAGCAATTACAATAGTAATAATAAGCCTCTACCCGGACATTTTTTTGACCAAGACCTTCCGGGACCTTCGCCGAGTCAGAATTAAAAATTGCCACTATTAAGTTAAACTGCAACAAACACCGGAGTGTCGAGTGTATAACCGAGTCTTTGTTAAACACAGCGGAATTTTTATTAGACACGGGAGCCCAAGTAAATGTTATAAAACTCCGCAAATTACCATACCATGGGTTTAATAACTCCGAAATCTTATCATTAATAGGGATCACGGAAGGAAAGTTAGTTACTTTGGGCTCGATTAGAATAAACCTATTTGGAACGTCTGCCAAGTTCCATGTAGTTTCAGATTCTTTCCCTATTAAATACGACGGAATCCTCGGGGATGAATTCTTTGCGCACAATGAGGTGCAAATCAATTATGAGGGAAAATGCTTGAAAATGAATGGCATCACCATACCGTTCAAAATTCCAGAGGTAATCTCGCTGCCTGCTAGGACGTGTAGCCCTTTTAAATTTCGGATAGGCAACCCGGAAATGAAGAAGGGGTCGGTCCCCAGGATTAACCTTCTCCAGGGGCTATACGTGGGAGAAGCTTTGGTTACCAATTCCGAAGGGTATGCCCATGTCGCTGCCCTTAATGTTAATGAAGACGATGTGTTCGCCGAAGCTCCTACTGTGGAGCTTCTTGAATATAACGGGGTGAATAGCGAAGCACCACCGTCCACTGAATCCTCTGAATCCTCTGAATCCGCTGAATTTCAAAATATTTTCCAGATTTCTAGTAGTAGTAAGTTAGGGGTAAATCTAAATCTAGATAATTTGAACACTGAAGAAAGGAAGTACGTAACGGATTTAGTTTCAAAACACATAGAAAATTTCAGGAGACCAGGGGGCCGATTAGGCCCAGCCAACACTCCAGAATGCTCTTTCGATACCATTGACGAAATCCCAGTCCATACTAAACAATACAGGTTCCCTCCTATTCACAAGACAGAAATAAACCGACAAATACAAGAGTTGCTAGATAACGACATCATTGAACCCTCATTCTCTCCTTTCAATTCCCCTGTCTGGATTGTCCCGAAAAAAGAAGACGCCGATGGTAATAAGCGTTGGCGCGTGGTGATAGACTTTCGCCACTTGAACGAGAAAATCATAGCCGATAGATATCCACTGCCTAACATTACGGAAATCTTAGACCAACCAGGAGAGGCTAAATATTTCACGATACTAGATCTGGCATCGGGCTTTCACCAAATCGAAATGTCTAAAAAGGACGCTCACAAAACCGCATATTCTACCCCCCACGGACACTACCAATTTAAACGAATGCCATTCGGGTGTTACGTACTGGGTAGTCGCGGCCGCCTATCGGTCGAGTTTCGCGCTGTCTCAACACTACAGTCTGGGTCAGTAGAAACGCCGAATAAGCTTTGCGACTCATAGTACAATATACTAAAGTATTACACTCCGAGCGGTAAGAATGTAATGAGTTGGCAAGATTCGGGGTGAATGATAGTATGTATAAACATACGTTGGAACAGCAGATTTGACACAAAACTATGTATTTTCAGGTATTACAATTATACTTACAGTAAACGCTAATTATGCTGAAGCAGCATTCGCAGGCTTATTGACTATTCGTCACAACAATTAGAGAGACTAGACTCTCTTATGGTTGTGGGTTACTCGCACTAGTTAACTATGATCAGTTCGTAGTAGCTGTTGTTGTCTTTCAGAACGGTACGTGTTAGGCACGACTGAAAGATACACACTCGTGATGATTACTACACGACTTGGTTCGGATTTACTATTACTAGACTTAACTACGAGTACACGGCGACTGGGCAAGAGATTTGTTAGAATACGGTGGAGTACTCTGCTCCCGTGGAACGAACACTAGAGTTACGACCTTGGAACGCGGATGATGCGGCAGCGGCTAAGTTTGCACAGAATAAGACTCGACTTGAGGGTCGCGGAAGTCGCATATATGTAGGAGGCTTAGTAGGTCATGCGTCGTCAGTAGCGCCATGATCTTTCGACACATGACAACCAAAAAGTCTCCACATCCACGGCCGACGCCCAGGGTTTTATGCATTTCCGGAAAAGAATTCCGGGCGTCAGCAATGTGCAATACTACTGGTATTGCACACGTACGCGTGCGATCTACTTTGGTTCGGCGAGGTGGCTGACCCCTACGTTACACGGGCTGAAAAATGCCCCAGCCACGTTTCAACGCGTCATGGACTCGGTGCTAGCGGGGTTACAAGGGACAGAATTGTTCGTTTATATGGATGACATCGTTATTTATGCCAGAACCCTCCAAGACCACACAGTAAAATTCGAGAGGTTGATGAAAAGACTGAGAGACGCTAATCTCAAATTACAGCCTGAGAAATGCAGTTTTCTGAGGAAAGAAGTGGTATATTTAGGGCATGTAATTAGTGAGGACGGAGTTAGGGCAGACCCGAAAAAGATAGAGGCACTTCAGACTTTTCCCTTACCTAAAAACCCCAAAAATATAAAACAGTTCTTGGGACTCGTAGGTTATTACCGACGATTTATCCCCGGTTTTTCTAAAGTCGCAAAACCCTTGACGGACCTACTGCAAAAAGTGAAGCCTTTTGTCTGGACTCATTTACAACAAAAGGCGTTCGAAACTTTGCGGGACGCCCTGTGTACGGCTCAGATACTCCAGTACCCGAATTTCGACAAGCCTTTCATAATCACAACGGACGCATCAGGTTACGCGATAGGCGCGGTGTTGAGCCAATGAGACGTAGGCAAGGATCTGCCGATTTCTTACGCGTCGCGTGTATTAAACAAAACTGAGGCGAAATATTCTACCATAGAAAAAGAATGTTTAGCCATTTATTATGCCATCTCCACCTTTCGACATTACATTTACGGGCATAAATTCACGGTGATCACCGACCATAAGCCATTGGTGTGGCTCAAAAACGCAAAAGACAAATCGTCCAGACTCTGGAATTGGTGGTTGAAGATCTCTGATTTCGACTTTGAAATAAAGCATAAACCCGGAAAAATAAACGACAACGCAGACGCCCTTTCGAGAAACCCTCCAGAATATGTCCTTTTCAGTCGTATTATTTATTACCCCGACTGCAATAAACCTAAGCTATGCGGACCCCCTGTTAATCTCTTTATTGACCAAGAGACAGAAACCAGCACACACTGTTTAGACTACGAGGAACCTGAGCCGACAAGCATACGAGACAAAGCCGAAATCTACGCTCTCCGTGAAGACCCCAGTAGCGACGAATTGACCGACGACGAAATAATAGACGATATAAATGACACCGTGCAGATTAATACACCCGAAAACATCGACTCACCCAAGTTTTACGAAACACGCGATTATTTGACTAATCAGCGCGATAACATCGTTATTTTTACTGATTGCGAAGGAAAACCCGTTGACAAAGGCGCTCTGAAGTTACGTGAGGAGAAACTTTTGCCCTCTTAACAAGAACTAACGTTAACCGAAGCTCATATAGTTTACCAAAATCAGAAGGTCCTTGTAACTCTCCCAATAAAAAAGGAACATAAAGATTTATTAACAGACGAAGATTTAAACCTAGCTTTGTTATCATTATTGCAAGTACAGGACACTTTCAAATTGAAGACCATGTGCCTAGCCAAAACAGAGTCAATAGATGATACTCCTTGGAAACGAATCGTAAATCTACTAAAACGAATATTTATTGGAAGAGAGATTACCTTCATAGTCTGTAAGCAATTAGTAGTAACCCCAGACAAAGAAACACGGAAAACCGTAATTAGGGAATATCACGAGTCTAGCTCAGGAGGGCACAAGGGTATCTCAAAAACGTATAACAGAATGCGGCCTTACTACCATTGGAATTCCATTAAAAGGGATATCCAGGATTTCATTCAGAATTGCCGGGGCTGTCAACTCCGCAAATTAATTCGAGTAAAAATAAAGCAACCGATGGTCTTAACAGACACGCCGGGAGCTTCATTTGACAAAATAGCCTTAGACATTGTTGGCCCTTTACCCGAAACACCTAAAAATAATAAATATATCTTAACCATGCAGGATTTACTAAAAAAATTCCTAATTGCTGTGCCACTGCCGGCTGCAAATAGTATAGAAACCGCGCAAGGGCTGCTTAAGAGATGCATCTGTGTATTCGGCGCCCCGAAAGCCCTACTCACAGATCAAGGGTCGAATTTTCTATCTAGCATAATGAAGAGCGTTTCAAAATAATTCAACATTAAACAGTTCAAAACCACTGCGTATCACCCGCAGTCCAATGGATCGTTGGAAAGGTCCCATCATGTATTGGTCGATTACTTAAAGGCTTATGTTAATGAAAATTTCAACGATTGGGACGAATGGTTGGAAACAGCCACGTTTTCGTACAATACAAGCGTACATGAGAGTACCCAGTTCACCCCTTATGAATTGGTATTCGGAAAAATAGCTAGGCTCCCCACGTCAGACCCACCAATAGAAGAATCTACCGAGAACACATATGTCGAATATATCACAGAATTATTTCATCGCATTAATAATGCCAAACGTTAGCTAGAGAAAACTTGATAAAATCCAAAGAACGGAACAAAAGATATTATGACTCCCGAATTAGACCGGTTACTTTCAAAAGAGGAGACTGGGTATATATCATAAAAGAACCGCGAGTGGGGAAATTCGCAAACCAATACGAGGGACCTTTCGAGGTTTTGGAAACGCTCTCCAATAATAATATTAAGATTAGATATAAGAACAAAATACGCATTGTACACGAAGATAAGGCTAGGTTAAGTAAAGATGTGCCTGGATTTCAGGACACATCATGCACACCTCATCTCCCCACATCCCCCTCATCTTAGCACTCGTACACCTCTGCACGGGGCTGATCGGTTATGACTGCCGAGGACCACACCTGAATATCACCACCATCAGCCTATTAGATGTAGATGACTGCAATATAAAAAATATCCAAACCGAAACCACCCCTACCTATATCCAAGTCCTCCAAATCGCTGATTATCAACCCATCGAGATCATACAATGTTTGGTCCATTATTCACGGACCGTAAAATACTGTGGAATGCACTCACACACCTCCGAGGTACACAATGGATTTGTCTCATACATCAAGGAGATCAACGAACAACAGTGCCGTACTATGCACACTACCGGTGTTTTTTACTTTAATGACCATATAGTCTTATCAGATCTGAAACCTAATTCCACCACGTCAAGGCCAGTCACAGCTGCGGGAAGAATAGGCAACGATGGGAAGTGCATCGGAACCTATTACGCGGAAACCTATGGGTCATGGGACAATGTAATAGTTCAAGGGTCATTAGAAATCACGCTGAAATCTGGAATAAGTATATTACGAACACCTACAGGCAAGATCAACCTACCTTCCCGCACCGTATGCAACGCGGGGGAATTAGAATGTATGGATGTACAAGACGGATACACTTACTGGCAGCTAACTCCTTCGAGCACCTGTGATTTCTCCGGGTACGACGTTTTATACGAGGGTAAGGCTCAGAAACTTCAGGAAGTAGGGTCAATAAACGCACCTGAGATCTTCTCTGTTATCTCCAATGACGTCACTTTCGCTTTGACCCGTACAACTAGCTTGAAAGTATGCGGATATGAATTGTATCGCACAGAACATCCTAAGCTGTTCGTATTAGAAACCCAAGCGGGCAACACCTTCCCGAAATCCCGGGACATGTCCGTCGAAAATATGGATTTATTCACCTATATAAATTCGAAGTTTATCTACGTAGAGATGCACATTCGTAATCAAGTAAATTCACTATATGCAGACATCATCAGATAAAAGTGCGACATGGAACGTCAGTTATTAGAGATAACGCTGTCGACCGCTGCCTCCAACCCCACGGATTTCGCATACACCCTTATGAAAAGCTCAGGATACACCGCGGACCCGGCCGGAGAGGTCATCTACGTGATAAAGTGTATACCCGTGCGAGTGGAAATTCGGGAAACAACGGACTGCTTCTTAGAACTTCCGGTGACATATCTTAATGAATCATACTTCGTGGCCCCCAGGTCAAGGGTTTTAAAAAGATACGGCACGAAAAGAGACTGCTCCAGTGTCCTACCAACACGACATTTGACCGAGCACGGATGGGTGCGCCTACTGCCGAAAGCTTTGGATGTAAATGCCCCTGAAAAGTTGAAGCCAAAAACCCGATTCACCTGGAGATGTCTATCACCTGGGAATCTTGCTACTTCTGGTATCTATAGTCAAAGTGACATCGATCGGCTGAGAGACTACATTATGTTCTCAGCCGAGAGACCTGCGCTAACCAATAACGTCATCAGGAGTTTTTCGGGACGTCCATCTATGGAGGAGGGTGTATCTATTCACCACCTCTTAGATGAAACCGTCCTAGAAAAGATCACACAGACTACTTTAGGAAAAATTTGGATAGGGATGACTACATTTGGGACCACGAGCGCTGGTTTGTTGGGTGTATACTTGGTATACATAATAATCAAAATGACGTTCGACACATTGCTACATGGGTATGCTTTACACGCTGCATACGGTTGGGGAATCCACCTTGTAGGAGCGTGTTGGAACTCGCTCACGAACCTGTTACTTCATCGAGCCGTCGCAAGAAGACAACACCGGAGTGCAGAAGCCGAACAAGGAAACAGCAGGATAGAAAGAAGAACCGAAGAGGCTACCCCTGACGATCCACCCGCCAGGACTGAACCAATAATGTACACTACATTACGCCGAACTGAAAGGTCCATGGATCTTCGCAGGGACGATCTCGATGGGCGAGATAGTAGACCAAACCCCTACCTTCCCAGTGCACCGCACAATCATAGCTCGACTTTCTTAGATTTAACTAGAGCCTAATCAAATACTAACAATCTTCAACTATACTAACCACCCTTTATTTCAGATTTTCCCCTCCAGCTTCCTTACTTTCAAAGTGCAGTACTTTCAATCATGGAGTCAGAACAATTCTACATCAAAGGACCAGCCAAAGTATACTGCACAAGGGGTGCCCGCGCATCGTACTAAATGGAGATGTTACCAGCCCAGGGCTCATTTGTCACCGATGTTTCAACATTAAAGATCCAGAGCTGAAACAGCTATACCATGTGCGGGAACACATCCAGATCTCGAAGTCCACCCCTTCGGAGAAGATAAGGTGCTTTGAGTGCAAAGAGGAGATATACTCCATCTATCCCCGATGTCCAAGTTGCCTCATGTGCTTCATAATAGACAATTGGTGTAATAATTGCATGGCACAGGACCCCCAGTACAGTTTCCATAAGGTGTGTAACATACGCGAAACATATATAGACAATCTTAGGGACGAATGTCCCCGCTGTGTCAAGTACATTCTGGAGAGGCGAACTAGGCGTATAGACGCGGAAAAGAACGCCGAAATAGTAAACCCGGAAACTAGCTTTAACCAATCAGTTGATGATAAATAAGGCCCTCGTGGCGAGTAATGGGCTCCCTGACCCCATCTTCATAAAAGAATTCTTCTAATTCTTTTATTTTCCCGGGGGGGGGGGGGGGGAAGGTGTAACGTCTCTTTTCCCTGGGAACAGATACTGTAGAAGTGGGCTGAGTTCTGAACTACATAGTGGGGGAAGGAAATCATGCGCCTTAGCCCAATGCGCACTCCCACTCCGAGGGTCAGAGAGCCCAGCTCTAGGTTAAGGAAACGTAGCGATTAAGTTTAAAAATTTCAATTCATTCTATTTTCTTTTTTAGACGAAGTCGCACCTTTATTTTCTTTCTTAATCGATTTGTATTACTTCCTTTTGCGCTACTTGTATTCTGTAGTTTTAATTACCATTTATTCCATTATCGTACTTAATTGTAATCATAATCTTCTTTCTTCTTATAATTATACTATCTAATTTGCCAAAGTGAAATCAGTGTATACGATTTTTCCACACTTCCATCTCCCATCACCCTCGAAGAAGCTTCTCTCAGCGGAAAAGGTAAATATCTCACTATTCTTTCATTCATCCAACGAATCGAATCGCGACCGGTCCCGGGTAGACTAGACCAACGTATAGTGCCCAAAACGGTAAGTCTGTGAACGGTACGGGTTTGGCATAGTAAACTCAACTCCGTGAATCTAGACGTTACAAAATTTGTATCTATGAATTATTAAATTCAAGTCATATTCGGAAATATTCAGCTTCTGTATTGCTGTATCCATATTATTTGTGGATTGCAGTGGAGTATTTGATTTAGTGCACTGTAAATTAGAATTAATATTAGTATAACCATCAACTTTAGCACTGACATACGTATATTAGATTGCTCAAACAACCCCCATAATACCAAAAATGATTGTATAATTAAGGTGTATTTCAGAACAGGTTAATCTAAGTAGAATACAGATTTAAAACTCTAAGTAGGGCAAAACTAGTTTAGCACAGAATCTAGATAAATTGCTAAACTAGTCCTTCTTTACTTCAGTACTATACCATTAATAATTGACATACACTAAATAATTTTCTCTCATCGTCCTTATTGTTTCGCAATGACAATTTCAGTTTGCAAAATTCTTGCTTTGCGTAGTTTAAAAAATCGTTTAAAAACTCTAGTTTTTCTGGCGTTGCCTTCTCTATTAATTTATTAAGATCTATTGAATTGTCGTTTGTCCCTTGAAATTCCATTATACTTTGTCCTTCATCGGACCTTCAAAAATGTCAAACACAAACAACAGTCATTAAAATCATATTGAATCAATAGCGTAGATTGAGAGATTTAACTTTACAATATCTACTCAGAGTTTGTAAGTTTTGAGTTGCTTCTAAAACGTTATATACAATTTAATTCTCCCTACTTTTTTGTGCTACTTTCATCATCTAATATCTTCTGACGTTTCATATTCTGCGTTTTATCGTTACCTTCTTTTCGTTTCCTTTTCATCTCTTTACTATTATCCTCTTCATTCCTAACACAAATACATAAAAATATTAAATGCCGCGCATGTATAATACATAATCAGAATACACGATAGTATCTCAACTTCAAGATCTACACACACATGTACATCTGCTTAGAATTATTCATACGTATATATGGGCTGTCACCAAAGTACTGCATTTTTAGTTTAAGGCATGAAATCATTTCACATGTGTATGCAATTTTTGGTTAGGCAATGTGATTTGGTTATAACACTTAGACAATGCGTATTCAAGAGAGTTGTAAAAAGTAATTTAATTTATATATATATACTTTTCGAAAAAGCTCCTTTGACGTAATAGGTTAAAATTTAATTCTTCTTGTTTTTTTTTTAGAAAATTAGCCGTACGGTCTGTTCTTGATTTAGCAACTGGAGTATCTTTACTCGCAGAACTTTTATTTATAAATTTACCGTCCGTATCCACTTCTAGTAATTCTAGTTTTTCCTTGTTTTCTATAAAAGTATATAATAAGACAAATATATTGTTAGTATTAGCAAATGATAACAGCCTTATTGCATTGGTATATATTTAGAATATAATAGTTTAAAATACCAATTTTAAACAACTTACCACTTTTTTAAATAATTTTACCACAATGCCAACTATTGCCCCATTTAGCCAAGCATTTACTGCTACCTTTATAAGTTTTAATAGCATTTTCCTGTAAAATACTCGTGGTTCTAGGTTCAGAATTAATCCACAATACTAAACAATACATTTTGTATATAGTTTGCTATAATATAAAAGTTGCAGCTGGTTGATAATTAAAAATGAACAAATTAATCTGTCACTGCTTAAAATTGACGTTAACTGATTATTACTGCCTTTTTTGTACAAAACACTTGAAAGTGAAAGGAAAACAAATATGTAAGACAACTCAGTCTGCATCAATTTCAAGAGACAAGTCGATCCATTGTCACACTGTTTCATAATTATAAACATTGAATCCGATATATTATCCTTTAGGATATATCAAGAGTTAAAAGTGTATAACATACTATACAATGCCGAAAAGGAGAATTTTTTTGCTGAATATTCTAAATCAAGCAAATATAGAATTAAAAAAATTATCTCTAACCATAAAAGGTTAGATACAGAAAGTGATAGTGAGAGTTCTGACGATTGTAGTGATGGTAAGTCTATTTTGTTCATCTATAAGTGAACGAATTTATGAATTTGTCTACACGCATATATGTTTTTTTCAGTTTCAACATCTATGCATAATAATGAATTAAGGGATATTGTAATTATCGACGGAAATAGGAGAGTAAACCAATGTTTGACGTACAGTAGAGAATCCGTCGAAAATGGTAACGCTTTATTCATATAATGACGAAAATGAATTGTTTTTAATTCATTAATCAATATCTTACTCTCTTAAAAAAATCTCATCACTTAAATATCTAGCCATATGTGTTATTTATAAACCATGTTTTATTTTTGTCTTCTATCTATTACTCATCTATCAAACTCCATATCCTGTAGCTTAAAGAAACAGAGCTCTTTGTCCAACAATTGAAATTTAAATTATTTATAGATTCAACAGTGACAATGGACACCGCAAGTTGTGATTTTCAGTACGATGATAATATTAGTGACTGTGGTGAATGCAACGAAGAAAATTTAGCCACATCCGATAGTGATTCTGATGATTCTTCATACAGTGAAGCCCAAGAAAATGATGTAATGGATAAATTACTGTATCCAGGTGTTCCGCTTACAGTAATTCAATAGCCGGGGAGAAATAGCATTTGAATTTCCACTTCGTGCCATAGAGAATTTTAATTTTTTTATGTATAGTTTAGAGCGTCCTTAAAGAGTTCCTAAAGTCTCGAACATGAAGGAGGTCGGGAAGGTTATTATTAATTCAAAAAAATGTGGAAAAATGCGTTTCTCTCTGGTTTAACTTAAATAACTCGCTTATTATTAATCGTATCAAAAAATGTGTCAAATAAAACTTGTTCGTAATTAAATTTTCAATAAGATAGGCGGGGTTTAAAAAATCAATTTGTTTTGTTTATTTGTAAAATCATTAATGAAGTACAGGAAGTGGAGAAAAGTTTAAGTAGTGAAAAACTATATAACAAATGCTTGATTGCTACTGAAAGTTCACCAGAAGGTGTGTTTTAGTTAGAAGAATTTGCAATAAAAGCAATTTTTCGATATCTAAAAATGGTGGCCTATTGCAAAATTATATATGTCAAAACTTTAAGTAGCTGCCAATTTTTTCCTGGCGGTCATAAATTAATGAAACCAATTGCTAAAAATTGGTATTAAAGTTATTAACAAATGGTGCAAAGAGCATGTTTTTCAATAATAAACAAAGCAATTTTTAATTGAAATAACCCGTTGCTATCGTCCGTATTTCAGCAACTATTGGATTTTAACAATTGCAATAAAATGCATTGTAATGTTTATAGAAAACCACGAATTTAAAAAACAATATCATGGCGATTGGAGCAGTAGAAGCTGAGATCAAGTTTTACTTCACGGTGTACTACGTCGAAAGTATTTGACCTTTCGACGTGAAATTTGGCACAGTAGTAGTGCACATATCACCCTATTACCTAAATTTTTCTCTTAATCTTTCGTTCAATTTTTCTTGTTTGCAACGAAGAAAAATCTGTTAGAAATCAAGCGCTCGGTGGTAGCGATCTCCTCGCTACGTGGCGCGATGGTGGGAGTAGCGCGTGAACAGTGGAGGGAAGCGCGCTGGAGATATTGAAACCTTCTTAATTGAAAAATGAATTTCTATATATCCGAATGTAGTAATTGGATGGATGATTTTTTTTTATTTTATAGCATTTTTTCCGTACTTTCCAGCAATATTTATAAAAATTTAATAAGAGTACGGCAAGTGTCAGAAAACCATGCTTTTTAACTTATTTGTAATTTTCCAGGATTTCGAAATAAAGTACAGACATGTTTTTAAATTGCAGTTAAATATCATATGTATATCTGATTATGCAATTTAAAAACATGTCTGTACTTTATTTCGAAATCCTGGAAAATTACAAATAATTTAAAAAGCATAGTTTTCTGACACTTGCCGTACTCTTATAAAATTTTTATAAATATTGCTGGAAAGTACAGACAAAATGCTATAAAATAAAAAAAAATCATCCATCTACGACCTTTGGTTATGTAGAAATAAATTTTTCAATTAAGTTGTTTAATATCTCCAGCGCGCCTCCTCCATTGTTCAGGTGCTACCCCCACCACCGCGCTACGTAGCGAGATCGCTACCACCGAGAGCGTGATTTCTAACAGATTCTTCTTCGTTGCAAACAAGAAAAATTGAACGAATGATTAAGAGAAAAATTTAGGTGATGGATGATATGTGCACTACTACTGCGCCAAATTTCAGGTCGAAATGTCAAATACTTCCGACGTAGTGCACCGTGAAGTAAAACTTGATGATCTCAGCTTCTACTGTTCCAATCGCCATGATTTTTTTTTAAATTCATGGTTTTCTATGAACATTACAATGCATTTTATTGCAATTGTTAAAATCCAATAGTTGCTGAAATACGGACGATAGCAACGGGGTTTTTCAATTAAAAAATGATTTGTTTATTATTGAAAAATATACTCTTTACACCATTAGTTAATAACGTTAATACCAATTTTTAACAATTGGTTTCATTAATTTATGACCGCCAGGAAAAAATTGGCAGCTACTTAAAGTTTTGACATAAATACTTTTGCAATAGGCCACCATTTTTAGATATCGAAAAATGGCTTTTATTGCATATTCTACTAACTAAAAGACACCTTCTAGTGATCTTTCAGTAGCAATTAAGCATTTGTTATATGCGTTTTTACTACTTAAACTTTTCTCCACTTCTTGTACTTCATTAGTGATTTTACAAATAAACAAAACAAATTGATTTTTTAAAACCCGCCTATATTATTGAAAATTTAATTACGAACAAGTTTTATTTGATACATTTTTTGATACGATTAATAATAAGCGAGTTATTTAAGTTAAACCAGCAAGAAACGCATTTTTCAACATTTTTTGAATTAATAATAACCTTCCCGACTTCCTACGTGTTCGAGACTTTAGGAGCTCTTTAAGGACATTCTAAACTATACATAAAAAAATTAAAATTCTCTATGGCACGAAGTGGAAAAAGTGCTATATTTTTGTGCCATTTCTCCCCGACTACAAAGCGTATTGGCTATTTTAACCGTTGTTCTTCGCCATAAGTTAACAGGGCAATGTTTAGCAGATATATTAGAGTGAATCTATATACATAGCATCGCACCTAATAATTGCTTGCGAACGTTGCATATATTTAAAAAAATTTTCGAGAAAATGCAGTCACCCGTAATTAGGCACTATTATTGTACATTATGTAATGCTAAACTTGCTAGTAAAGATTCAAAATGTACCTATTGCACAAAAATGGTAAAAAATAGCTATTTTATACAAATCTCAATTATTTCTCAACTGAGAACATTATTTGAACGTCCAGGATTTTTTGAGGAATTAAACTACAAAGATGTAAGGCAAAAATTAAATAATGAAAACTTGGAAGATATTTATGACGGATCAATTTATAAAGAAGTTATTTCAAAACGAATTATTTCAAGCTGTATAAGCAATATCACTTTCACTTGGAATACAGATGGAATATCAATATTTAAATCGTCAAAGTTCAGTATCTGGCCATTTTATTTGATGATTAATGAGTTGCCATTTAAATTTAGAAAATTAACTGAAAATATAATTATAGCTGGATTATGGTTTGGTACGAAAAAGCTAAATCCAAATTTGTTTATGGAGTCATTTGTAACGGAATTAAAAATGTTATTCGTGTTGCGTCGACAATGAGCATGCTCACAATTCGTCACAGAATCGTATATATATATATATTTTTGTACATGCATATGTTTGTATGAATCGTCCAATAAGGATTCATTATTCACAATATATCTACAATACTCATGAGCAAGAAGACGAGTAGCGTGCTGGCGTGACGATCGCGACGTTCGGGTCGATTCGGGCACGTGATCAATAATCGAATCTATTCGGGAGGGCGCGACTAGGAGCGAAGACGATGGGGTAGAAGACCAGTTCTTGAATTGAAGTCGTCATAAAGGCACGTCGCGTTCAATTGATTTTCATGAACGAAAACCAATCACGTCAATAATTAAACAAATAAATTAAGTTTCCTTTAAACTGAAATCAAGATTAAAAACTAATTTTTTACCCTATTTATCAGAAGAATTCTGATGAAACAATTCGATGGCGTTAATTTCAATGTTCCAAATTTAGGCTATATTAATATTAAAGCAACTATCATTGGCGGTACATGCGATTTACCTGCTAAGTCATTATTTTTAAATCAAAAACATTTTAATGGTAAATTTGGTTGTGCAAGGTGTCTACAACCGGGTAAACATATTAAAAATGTCCATGTGTATCCTTATACACCCTCTTTATAATTATAAACAACAGAGGAAACTAGAATTCATGCATTAATTGCTTTTAATAACAAAGAAGCTTGCATGGGAGTCTATGGTCCAACCTCATTATCTGTTTTTGTTTATGATTATATTCGAACAACAAATGTAGACATCATGCATTGCGGGTACTTAGGTCTTGCAAAAAAATTAATATATCTATGGTTTGAACCCAAATTTCGAAAAGAACGATGGTCTATCACGCATAGAATAGGTGATGTAAATAACCTGTTATCCGAAATTAAACCACCTAAATATGTTACGCGTTTGCCTAGAGTGATTAGTGACTACGCATATTGGAAAGCTTCGGAAATGAAATGGTGGTTATTATATTATTCATTGCCAATTCTTAATAATATATAGAACGTTGAATATATTATAATCACCATAAACTATTAGTTATGAGTATTTATCTTTTAAATAAAACTAGTGTGAGTTCGCAAAATATTAATGATGCAGCACGTTTTTTAATTGAATATGTAAGCCGCTTTTCATTCCTTTATAATTTAAAATATATGAGTGCTAATGTCCATCAACTTTTACATTTGTCTGAAGCAGTCAAAAATTTTGGTCCGCTATGGTTAACCTCATGTTTTTCGTTCGAAGATATAAATGGAAAACTTAAAAATTTAATACATGGTACACAACAGGGACAATTACAAATTTGTAGTGCTATATCTTTAATTGCGAGTTTTAAATATTTAAAGGAAAAATATGTAGGTAAAGAAACCGATGTATACAGCTTTATAGAAAAATTGGCCCGTCATAATAAAACGAGTAAAGTAACTCAGCTAACGAACAAATCGTTTATAGTTGGAGGCATAAAAAAAATGAATATATTACCTGATGATTTACAAAGAGCATTGGAGGTTAAACATATCAATTATTTAAATTATTTTATATTTCATAAACAATTAAATAATAAGATTTTATGTGTTTCAAAATCCTACGTCGAAAAGTTCAAAACAAATTGCAGTGTGGTACAATATATTTTAAACAAGAAACGCTACTTTGGTCAAATAATTTTGTTTATTAAATGTTGTAATTGTATAAATTGTTGCACGTTCAATTGTATTGCGCCATCCTATTATGCGTTAATACAAAGTGTTACGACATCTTATGCGTTTTCCGTAAGTTATAAAAATAAAGCATATGATATACCGTACATATACAAATATATTATTTCAGAAGAAAATCCAATTTTAATTAATATAGATAGTATTTCTCAATCTTGCTTTGCTATTAAAATAAAAACAGGTAATGAATGTTGTTATTATGTAGCTGAACCAGCAAAAATTTCTGAAACTGAATAATAAAACTAATACTAATTTGTTTTATTATTTCAATTTCTAAGACTATCGTTTTAAACATTTTAGTCAATAAAGCAGCACTAAAAAATTTCAATTACCACTGATTACTCTGATTAAAATGATGCTGATGATTTATTGCTAAACCAATTTAAAGTATTATCGATCTACAATAACATGACTATATAGAGATTCAAATTTCTCTTTCCAAATATTTTTTCTCGTCTTCTTCATAAAGCATCGAGTCTCGTGAAACAAGTCGTATCACACAAAAAACTTTTGTACGCATCGTTCTACAAATTTTCTATCTTTTTTTGATCATAATTCGATCAAAAACTAACAGATGACTTATATGATCAACTTTATATTGTGGTAATGCAGATCTAAAAATGAGCAGCTTTTCAAAAATTTCAGGCATCGCTTTTAATCAATTTTTAATCATTTTTTAATCGTATTGATCATTAAGGTGTTTGATGAGATTTGATCATATATGATCGTACTCTGATCGCATCTTGATGAAACTTAGATCTGTTAAACCAATTTCTTCAAAGCTTTTTATTATCAAGAAAACGTCGTGAAATGATCTAAAAGTGATCGTCAAAATTTGATAAAATAACGACCATTGGGTCTTATTCCCGCGATAAAACATTAATCACTTATAACCTTTATCAGAATTTGATCTAATTTTAATCAAATAAAGGTCAAACATTTTTACACGGGAGAACCGGTCTTTGGCCGTTGCGACGAACCATCCGGAATGACGTGGACTCGCGCTCTCTTCGATGCTCAGGGAATCGAGATACTTCAGAGTGCTGGTAATACCGACGTTTCTGCATCGGTCGATCTCGATACCGTTCAATTCATAACGAATTTCGTCGAAGAGAAAAGCCGCGAAATTGCAGTCGAGGGTAACTATATCCTCGCTGTTGGTGCTCGCGTCACGCGTGCCCTCCACCAGCTGCCCCTGGACGTAGAGATAACTCTCGCACGGCAGAAGTATCAAATCTTGCTGCTGTATGGGAATGCGAATTTCGTCGCTGTTCGCCAACGAGGCTTTCGCATACGAATTATAGGCATGCATCTCCATTTTGGTGATGCAATTATCGTAGGTCAGCGGTGCGGTGACATTCAAGGGATCTGCCATTGTTTCACTATGTTCTTCCACCCAATCTCTTGACGGTGAATCCCAATGATTGTAAAAATTCTATATTTCTTCTCGTTAGCAAGAAGCTCCTCTTGTCGCAATTCTTGCTTTCACTCTGAACCGGTGTATTCGGTTCCATGTTTAACGAACGACTAGCGAACGTTTCATCCAGTTTGACCACTTTATAATCCTCGTTACTTTTGTAAATTAACATTTCTTAATGTGTAATATTATTGTAATTTCTTCACGTCCAAAATCTACGAGACGATCGTCCTGATCGAAGATACGTAACGTGAGACGGTCGATTACTCTGACGATGACCGGTAGATAAATGACGGTTTTCGGTGCTTCCGAGATTTTATAGCTCGGTGGTACGCTGGGAAAGAACTCGTGAATAATGTGTCGCGGTCTACCGTTGGTGTACCTACCACCCGCAATGTTGCACTTGATGCGTAGAATATTTGTTTTCACAATGTTCACGGTATCGTTAGATTCTGCATGGGCGTCCGGTTCGATCACGCGATTCGACGAGAAGCCCAGTAGGGAGCCTATGTTATTTGGTTTTCCAAAGTCAATCGAATATTTACACAATATTTCACTTTCAGTCTATTATTATTCGCTCGTAGAAGAGTAACGCTATTAATGTCGTCTTTAACTTCGTGTCTCACAGAAATTTGAGACTGCAAAAACTCATTTATTACACTTAATTCGTAACAGCCTCTGGGTATCGTCTGTACCTTATCGTTATCGTATTAAAACTTATTATTCGTCTCGTCCACATTGGCAACGAGTTGAACGTTTGCATGTCCACGAGACCGATCTCGTAGCGATCGTCTTGCAGATAGATGGGGGGAAAGAGATCTGAATTTAATACTGATTTACGATCCGATAATGTCACGGTAAAAGACATTTTTTTTTTCAAAGTATCTGTTCTCGCAGGAATTTCACGCACAACTTACCGCAATTGCTTTTATCGTACGATTGATATTGATCATGATTATAGTAGATTGTAACGTTAGGACCAAAGTAACGCACACATTCTTTCGGCGGTTTCAAATTTCCAAAGGAATTAAAATATACGACGATGTCGTTACACTTGACATAGGCTACCCAGT
Organism: Prorops nasuta; assembly: GCF_024137725.1. Taxonomy (NCBI): domain Eukaryota; kingdom Metazoa; phylum Arthropoda; class Insecta; order Hymenoptera; family Bethylidae; genus Prorops; species Prorops nasuta. The sequence continues at coordinate 4,979,089 of NW_027116808.1, forward strand.
GGGTACCAGGCCCGCATTGATCGTCGAAATTCACGATCGCGCGCTCGTTGCACCGCGGCCCGTCGAGCGGCAGAGATGTGCGCATAAAGACTCCAAGGAAATATGGTATGCTTCGACAGATGCGTACCAATTGCATGTTACTAGTTACACCAGAATCTGGGAGGGTTTGTACATTGCGATGAGCTTTCCCTTCATTCATTTTCTTCCCGCTCCTCTTCTCCGACCGTTTTTTTTTGTTTTATTTTTCTACATCTACGATTTCCCTCTCCAACGCTTCGCTTGTACGGTTTCAGATAAAGACCTCGACCGTTCTCGTGCTTTGCCGACGCTTTCATCGCGCGATTGTGACGTTGCATTTCCTGCAACTGCTCTCTCTCAGTTTTGGCATGGTTTACAGCCCTCGCTATACTCGATGCTCCACCTGCCAGTGCTCCGACTACACCTAGCAGTGGGAGTATAGGTATTATACCGCCCCGTTTCTTCGGTACTCGAATTCTTCTCTTCCTCGTAGTAGTACCAATTTTTTTCTTTTATTTTTTTTTAGCCGCTACTGCTTTCTTCATCCCGACAATATTATGCAATCCCAAGCCAAGTTTACGCTTAGCATTCATCGATGCCCATACGGCTATGGCGACCGCGTGTTCACCCAAGGTCGCGTCACTTGCGGTAATACGTTCACGCGCTTTCTTCGCTAGCACTTTATCGGCCTGATGACGCTTCGGTAGATCCTCGTTGTGCCAATATGCGATGTCGTGATCGAGACAGGCCTCGTCCAGCGGATTTATACCACGATCGCCGCTCTCTAATCTTTCGCGAAGTCAAGTACCGGGCCCGCAATAATTGTAACCGGGCACGTGCAGTTCAAATGGCAATTTTTTAAAGACTTTATTGAGGAACGATCCAGACATTTAGAGCAACTGCTTTATTTCTCTCTCTCTCTCTCTCTCTTCTTGCTGACAAACGTAACAGTCTTTTATCCGTCTCGGTGGTCCGTCGTGGTGAGTAGTATTAGGTAGATTGTAGTGTTGCAAACAATATTGATATTGCTGCACATCCGAGTCAGCGCGAATGTGCTGAGGTAATCTTTCCCACACACACGCGATACTATCTGGAAAGTACTTAAGCAATACGATGTTCGGTATGTGTTCGAGCTGATGATTCTTCAAGTTCTGCAAGGAATCGACGACTAGCATGAACGCCAAAATAATGGCAACTGACTGATTAGTTCCGTAATTCGCGAAATATAAATGGACGATACAGCTGTTCCCGAAAGTTAATAGCAAGGATGTATTTCGTGAAGCATGTGCTGACTATTCGCGTGTCAAGTTTGGATATTCATGCTCACAATGCTACCACGCAAATAAAACAACGTCACGGATCGCTATATTACCATCTACAATACGCTGCATAGTTTGCGGTCCGTCGAATTGGGGTAAGACAAACGTGCTGCTGAGCCTCATAGAGAGTCCGCACGGTGTGAGATTCGAAAACCTGTACGTCTACTCGAAATCGCTGCAGCAACCGAAGTATCCGTATCTGGAACAGCTTTTGCAAGATACGGAGGAAATTGGTTACTTTAAATTTTCAAACAATTGCGAGGTTGTGAACGTCGCGGATGCAAAGCCGAATTCTATTCTCATATTCAACGATGTGGCCAACGACAAGCAGGACAATCTAAGGGACTACTTTTGCATGGGTAGACATTCCAACATCGATTGCTTTTATCTCTGTCAGAATTATACAAAAATCCCAAAGCATCTGATACGAGATAATGCAAATTTGCTAATAATATTTAAGCAAGATGGAACTAATCTGAAGCATATTTTCAACGATCACGTCAACAGTGATATGTCGTATGAGAAATTTCTCAAATTGTGTTCGACCTGTTGGAGTCGCGATTACCGTTTCTTAATAATAGACAAGGATAGCTCTCTGAAGAACGGTCGATATCGTAAAGGTTTCAACGAGTACGCCACGATCGAGTGAACGAAGTGCAGACTTGAGTGGTAATAGTGTCAGTTTTGATCGACGAACAGGTCAGTTGATGATCGGATCTGTTAAGAAACCGTATCAGTTTGATCAGTTGATAATCGAGTGAACGAAGTGCAGTCTTGAGTGTCAGTTTATCGACGAACAGGTCGGTTGATGATCGAATCTGTTAAAAACCTTGTCAGTTTGATCGGTTGATAACTGTTTTAAAAAACAGGTCGGGGAAAGCTGTTGTATACCACCCAAACAGCAGCGCGATGGATGAAAAATCGCTTCTGAAGAGGATCGCCAAGACGAGCGAGGTCATTCGCGACAAGCATCGTGCCTTGAAATCGGAGAAGGCGATAATGTAGAACAGTTTAAATGAGACATTCAAGCCGATAGTCGATCCATTGAAGAAACTCGTTTCGCAAACAGAGGATAGTGATAACACAAATAATAATTCATTTGTCAAATACAACGATAAATTGAGGAGGAGAGCCTACTTCACATCGACACCGCATCGAGTTGCTAAAAGAGCAAAGAATTTTAGTAGTACTGATGAAACTATTACGAATTCATCGGATTTCATGACCGATGACGAGTCTTCTATAACCGATCAATCGTCGCCCGATGGTGATACACTACCGGATTCAAAAAAAAGTTTACTAGATAAATTAAATATTGATGAAAAGGAACCAGGCTTATTACAATATGCCTTTCAACATAATCGATTACATCCGATCCCTGGCAAGTATATTAAATTACTTCTGACCGATAGGGAAAACTTGATTGATCGTGCTTTTGGACCTCGTTATGAAAATGAACAACTGACACTTGGTAGATGTAAATTTGATATTAGTCATGAAGGAGATATTATTCTCGATAAGGCGTCATACACCGGAACAATAGGTACTTATGAACTAGTTTTCATGAGAGAACCCAATCGAGCTATTATAAAACCCGACGATTTGGAACAATACAAGAGTATCCTCAAACTAAGGTGCATAAAATGTTAAACGATAGTCTAAAACAAACCAAGGGTAATAAAGGTGTAAAATATACAGAAATTATGAAACCATTTCTATTAGAAAAACCAATGTTACCGCCTAATCGGTTACCATCAACATCAAGCGCAAGTAAACCGTCAACATCAGCATAAAAAAAAGGGGTAAAGGTCTTATGCGAATCACCGAGGGACCAATCAACTACGTACATTGGAATGATCCGAATGAATTGATCGAACGTTTGAGACTTTTGATCGCATCGGTGGCTTCCGGTAATACGAGTTATCACAATGAGATACAGTCGATAATCGAAGAGTTGCGCGAGGAGGATCTTATCGTATAAAGAAAGTTGCACGTTATATTTTTACCTGAGTGTAATATCAATGTCTTTCAGTAGCACGAGGTAAAAAAAATTAAATGTCTGATTCCTGCTGTTGTGAATTTGCATTTGTTTAATGTACATTGTAGGCTGTATACTCTCGACATTACGAGCCATCAAAAAGAGGAATAATAATAACGAGGAACAGGAGACTGATTTTTGAAATGTCGATAAATAAATTTGGAATTGGACTGGATGGTGAGAGTAGGAAACACGAACCAAATTTAGAGCATTTACTGCTTGAATTCAAGCAATATCTGACAATGGCATTGAATAAACATAATGAACAATTTGAGAAAAAGATGGACCAAATTTTTCAAACAATTTGTGAAAAATTGGATGATAAAGTGAGTAAAAGAGATCTGGAAAGAGCAATACTTAGCAACACTTTTCATTAGGAATTTCGAAGAATCTGTCTATTTTTGAAAAAATGAGCAAAGAAAAGATACAGTTGGTGGAGGAGCTCCACGCACCGGCGAGGATAAATTTTCCACGCAGAAGAGTCATCGTGCGCGGCTTCGACGATCTCTGGCAGGCCGATCTTGTTGATATGCGCAATTACGTCGATGCGGGTCACCAGTACATTCTCACTGTAATCGATACCCTCTCGAAATACGCTTGGGCGGTGGCATTGAAGACCAAGAGCGGCGGAGAAGTGACGATGGCAATGACGAGAATCCTACTGAAGAACGGCAGATGTCCGAAAAATTTACAGACCGACAACGGCAAGGAGTTTTACAACAGTGACTTTCGGGCGTTGATGAAGAAACGCGGGATAAATCACTACTCGACCTACAGCGTGATGAAAGCGTCGATAGTCGAGCGCTGGAATCGTACGTTGAAGACGGAAATGTGGAAACGATTTACGTTGAACGGTAATTACAAGTGGCGCGCTATGCTGCAAGAGTTGGTGGACGCGTACAATGCGCGAAAGCATCGTACCACGGGAATGCGTCCCGTGGATGTGAAACCCGAGCATGCAGATAAGCTACTCAAGACAGTATACAGCAACATCAAGGTCGCAGGTCGTGCCAAGTTCAAAGTCGGTGATTTCGTACGAATTAGTAAATACAAGCAGATGTTCGCCAAAGGCTACGCGCCCAATTGGACGACCGAAATATTCGAGGTGGTGAAAGTGCAGAGGACCAATCCCACTACGTATATCCTCAAGGATTCCAGGGGTACGGAACTGTTGGGTGGATTTTACGAATACGAGATTTCGAAAACTATCAATCCCGATGTATATCTGGTGGAGAGAGTATTTCGCAGAAAGGGCGATTAAGTATTTGTTAAGTGGCTGGGATTCGACAGTACGCACAATTCCTGGATAAATAAGAGCAATGTTTTATAAGAACTTTTATTAAGATGTATCGTTGAAATAAAAAAACAATAAAGCGACTAAATAAAAACAATAAATAAATTATAATTTTAGACTATAATGTCCCCAGGTTAGAGTCGCCGCGGTGCCGGGTGTAACGAAACGCTTGTCGTACTGAGGGCAACCTTTCTCTGACTGATGGAGAAAACTTGGTGCAGCTTCGATCGAATTAAATTTTGATTGCGAAACTGTTCGGTGAAATTATCCAAACAATCCTTATAGTCGTCAAATGTTATATTTCTAGCGATAACGTAACCTTTGACACCTTTGGCTTTTTAACAATTCTCGTGCAGTCCTGCACCTTGAAAGTATACATTTTTGCCCTCAGTCCTACGAACTCAGTCATGATACGACCATTGTTCTCATCCTTCAGCAGACCAGGTATCTTTTTGTTGACGCGTGGCAAGTCATACTGATTGTCGTCAGGATAATCGCTGGTGTCGAATCGCGCGAGATCGCGTTTCATGTACGAGTAAACGTCGTCGCACTCAACACTGTATATCAGACTGTCCGTGTCGGTATTCATCGCTCTACATTTACCGCCGAATGTAGGAAGCATATAGTCATAGTGAAATTCATACAAGCAAATTTTTGAAATATCTAAAATACTCATTCCCACGTAAATGGGTTTATCAAATTTCGCGGACAATTTCGATAATTGAATCGCGACCAAATTCTCCTTGAAAATCGCGAGACTGTGAAAATTCGGTTTGGAAATCAGGCTTTCCGCCCCGTATCTTCCCTCCCACTTGGTTGCGAGCCTCACGTCAACTCTATTCCTCACGTTCTCCATTGTTTTACCGAAAACCGCGTTGTTCATCAATTTGAAGAGATTCTTCTCAAATTCATTGGTGGACGCGGTGCGCAAACGCGTGTTCAGCTCGATGTAATCGCGTAGCCAGGTGGACTGTTGAAACTTTAAACCACGATGTATACGCTTCAGTACCAGTCCATTACGCATACATTGTTGCAGAGCGCGATAATGTATTACGTAACGGGTCTTATCGTTTAAAGTGGCCAGCAGCTTCTCCTGGCTATAGCGCCCGGCGGTTTCTCGCGCACCATGCAGAACGGTAGGTCCGCGTGTTTGTCGTGAAGCTCGCGCGGATACTCCAAATCGACCTCCAAAATATAACCCTCGGAATGATCCGTGGGTATAGCGGAGACATCGAGATTGGCAGCGTCCTCGATCCATAGGAATCCATGGGTGGGCAGCGGCTGACACATTGCCCACCCATACAGATTGTTTACGTCGTAATACATGAGATATTTCGACGGTTCCGCCGGATCGTAGTCCCGCATGTACCGATTGTTGGCCCTCTCGTAACGATGGGAGCACTGACTCAAACCACCGCGTATACCGCGCTCTACGAACAGCAACATATCCACGTCCGTGAAAAGCTCCAGCCTGATTCCCGTATGCTTCAACATCGCGTCCCAGGTGAAGCCCGGTAGCGTATAATAATGGGCTGGATCCAACTCATAATTTAGCATGCAACTATCGCGAAAACTTTCGAAAACATCGGCCAACAATAGGACATCGGTCTTCAAGTACAGGTCACTGTACTCCCCAAGTGTGCGCATGTGGAATTTGGTCCATACCTCTACGGCATGATTGTATGCTTCCTCGCTGATATCGCTGTCGGTCAGTCTGTTGCGAATCGACTGGCGCGGTGGTAAAGCCGTCTCTTCCAATCGAGCCGCACTATCTGTATAGTCGTAAGGAAAAATACCTTTCCTCGTAAGCAAGTTAAATTGCTCGACGCTCAAGTCCGAAAATTGTGACCTCAAATTTGTCAGCTGAGATTCTGCCAAGTACGAGCTCAATTTGTCCAGACTGGAGGCCATAAATTTGAACGAATCGATAAATCTCAGCCGTATATTATAATTTCGCAAATATTTATTAAATGAAATGTATTTTTCCTTATGTACAGGCAGCAGATATATCGATCCCTCATACAAATTAACGATCGTCTCGATAATAAAATGCGAATCATATAGCCGGAAAAATTGTGGAAAATCACTGAAATGACATGCGAATCTTTAAAATTTAAATTACAATTATTGTGAGCCGGTCCTCTGTATCTGCCGGTTAGATGATCGTGATCGCGAATTCGAAGTTGATTTGGAAGAAACGGCTTTTTGCATATATGACAATTGCGGTTATTATAATGACGCGATCATTCGCTAAGACTAAGATTACGCATGGGCACGATAATCCCCAGTTTCTTGCTTGCGATGCGCGCAATGACCTCGAGCTCGCGTACGAACCATTCGATGCAGTCGGCACTCCGATGAGCATCGTATCTCGAGAGTGACGCATCGCGAGGACTTTTTAAATAATAGCCTACACTGATAGGTTCATGTTTCTGATAAATATTACTACTACGACTACTGTTTGATTGTTCAACTTTTGATAATATGTACTCGAGATCCGCGTATACGATGAATAGCACTCGTTCCCCATTTTTGATGTTCTTGAAGGAAACCCAGCGATCCTCGGATTTGGTCGGCAAAATCAGGCGGAGATTATCGTTGAGCTGCGCGCAATCCTGCTCATGCGACTCGAGCCTCCCCAATGTGCGAAAGCAGTGGAAACATCTAAAAAAATATATTTATAAAACATATGTAGTTATATTTGTATCATTATTATTATTATTATTACATACCGATTGCATATATAATGTGCAATTATGTTCTTGATGAATTGGCTTCGCACCAGTCTCGAGAGATTCCTTATACACATAACATGTGCAACTCCCTGTTCATCCTTGACGAGAAGAAGATTAGCATGCCTCGATCTCTTCTTCTTCTTCTTCTTCGTCACCTGAAGAGGTACAATTCTGATTTTTGCGTCGGTATTTTCCTCTTCATTCTCCAAGGTAAAAATGTTGACCGACACGTCATTATTCGTCTCGAATTTCGGCATCTGTTTTAGCGTAGTCGGAAAGGTTATGCTGCCGACGTCTAAAACAGTCCGAAAATGTGGATAAGAGGACGTGCGCTTTGGATTAGCCGTAGGTTTTGCAGGATAGAGTGCCACCGTCACGGACCACGCGAAACATGCATTATCACTGGTTTCTAAATTTATCAGAGCTTTCCTACTTGCGATAGCAGATGGCAGATCAATTCTACAACCTGCGAGCAACGGGTTAAAACGATTAATGTTAACTAATAAATAATGGATTTTTTGTAAAGCCCATCCACTATCACTCTCTTGAAATTCACTTAATTTTTTCATAATAACGTCTAAAATATTTTTCCTATACCAGTCACTAAAATTATCAGTTTTATACAATGTTGCGTTAGTCGTACTAATGTTTTTTTCATCACTATTGTCCTTGGAGACGAATTGTCCGTTAAATACACAATTAACCTTAACACTATTTGCACTAACAAATACCTTATCTATACGCACACGCACTAATACTTCCGCGTCTACTAAAAAATCCTTCGGCTCTATATAATTACTATTAACTACCATACCACTGCATATTCGACTTCGAAACGCCGAATCAAGCTCCTCCCAGATAAGTCCTTGTACGTCATTGCTACAACCAACACCTGATTTAATATATTTCAGATCTCTTTGCGCTCGTAGCAATAGACACTTTATACACGCGATTTCGGCGAAATTCTTTTGACGCGTTCCAAGAGGCAAAGCTCGATCCGCGTTGCTCAATCGTCGAATATGTTCGCGACATTCTCGTACCTATGCATCGTATTCGTTCGCACTATTAATTGTAAAAAACTTTCTTCGCAATTCAGTAGACATTTATTGTTAAAAAAAAACATTAAGATTCTGTCATACGGTAGATAACAATAAATTAATAATTGTGAATGCGTCTCTCGCGAAGAGTAACGCTTATATATATATATATATATATATATATATATATATCGAATAGAAAATGGGAGTAGGGGTGATATAATATCTACACATCCCATTGTTTCGTCCGAGATGCATACTGACATCGATATTCTTAGATATACATTGTTATCAATTTTATTACAGAAGTCATTTATTTCTATATATATTGATCATATACATACTTCATATAATAGACATTTTGCAGTGAACATATACCATAATGATTCATACACTTGGGTAACGGTGGTTCGAAATTTTTACTCCCTCTAAGACTAAAGTTACCCCACTCACATTCCTTCACATTGTATATATTTTCTAAGTTGCAAATTTTTTTCAACCAATCATATTTCTCCCTTCCTTTCACGAAAATCCAACCTTCCTCGTATGACATTACATACTTTCTTATTACATCTTTATACTTGTAACAAAGTAAATGACCGTCGGTTCAATTGCATCCATGTCGATTAAAATAAAGTCAACTTAAAAAAAATCCTATTCTCTTCTCTCTCGAGATCTTTCAACTAAGCTTCCTGAAATGATGGTGAAAATACATTACGATACACTTCATTATCACCCAGCACCGCAAATTCTTTAACTATAAAACTTTTGTCGATCAATACAAAACATTGAAAAGCAACGAATGTCGGTGTCATTATCGTCAGTCGCTCGGTGCAATACTGAACGATCTTTTTTTTTTATCGTATTTAAAAAACTTTTTTTCCCCCTCCATCAGAGGAAAGATATGTTAAACGTATTACAATTCAATGTTGTTTTTTTTGGGAGGGGTAATTTCCAAGATTTTTTCCCATTGTGATTGTGAGCTATAGGTTCATCACAGTATAATACAATAGGAAAAAAAATATCTTACGGAGATTATGCAGAGGGTATATCTTTTTAGATTAAGAAAGAATGGACTCCTTATCAAATGTAACTTTATATTTTAAAAAACCATAAAGACTTTCTCTTTATACGGGGATTTCTTCGGAGGCTTCATTTCAGTTTGATTTTTTCTTCGACGAGAATAGCACGCGCAATAATGCATGGAATAACTCACATAATGGATATAGAAGGTTTCTTAGTTTATAAAAAAGAACTTAAATATAAACATATAGCTATAATTGATTTAACAAGTAACAAAATTTCTTACGCATCTCTTCGTTTACGTGACACTATGAACAACCTTAGTGAGAAAGACAAAAAAACTGTGTGGTATTTGCTCAATATGGTGCATGGTATTAAAGACAGTGATACGGGATTCGAGATGTACGAGCAGGAAGATGTTGAAGATTTTATTAGAGATTGCTTAACCTGCGAGAATCCCGTAGTAGCCTACAAGGGAGGGAATATTGAAAAAACTATATTGAATAGGATGAATGTGGAAAATATTAATTTAGAAATTTATGGTTGTGCTAAGTTTAAGGATTTAATTAAATTATATGATTTTGAAAAAATACCGTGTAATTTACACGTTCGAGAAAAGAACTTGGGCAATGAACGTATCTACTGTCCGTACGAGGAGGTGTCAGTTTTTGCCAAGTCGATAAAAGCAAAAATGTAATTCTTTCAAACTCATCGAAAAAAAAACTATTTATAGAAATAAAGAGAAGAAAACAAGTCCTCAAATCTTCATTCAATCTTATACCGTCGTCGGTGCTGCACATAGTAAGAAAAAATGAGCTGCGAAAAGTGTAAATTAATCATGATTCAAGAGGATATTGTTCCTCTTTCACCTACTCTTCTCAAAGAATTGACAGAGGAATACGTCAATCGAATTAACGATTTTTTCAATCGTTACTTCGAAGAGTATGAACGGAAACTGCATCATTATTTGCATAAAAACTGTAAGTATTTATTTTATAACTTCTTGTTTCATACCTTTTCATAATATCTTTTACACTTTTTTTTTAATGAAGTAAAACAAAAATAAGAAGAAGAACAGACCATAGAAGATATTGAAAATAAAGGAAAGAAGGAAGAAGCGAAACAGATTAAGGAAGATATTGAGTCAAAGGAGACGAAGAAGGAAGAAGAGAAACAGACTAAGGAAAATATTGATTCGGAAAAGACTAAAAAATAAGGAAAATTGTGTGTAAGTATTTATTTTATATTTTTGTTTACCTTTTCATAATTATTACCTGTTAGTATTTTTAAAATAAAGTGAAGAAAGCCGTTGAGAAGCAGACGGAGGAAGATTTTGAGTCAAAGCAGACAAAGAAGGAAGAAGATGAAGAGGAGAAAAAAATAGAGGAGGAGGAAGAAAAATATACTGAGTCAAAGCAAACGAAGAAGGAAGAGGTGAAAAAAGTAGAGGAGGAAGAAGAGGAGGAGGAAAAAGATATTGCGTCAAAGCAGACTAAGAAGGAAGAAGAGGAACAACATTTCTTTTTCATTTATTAAATTATTTTATAGAATAGTTTAAAAACATACATTAATGATTCTTTTATCAAATGAATTGAAAAAATATCATTGTAAATATACCTTTTACTACTTCATCTAGAATAAACGGAAAGAAAGCTAATACGTATTGATAAAAAAAGATATAAACTTCTCTCCGCACATTCATAATGAGATGTAAACTTCATCTAGAGAAGATAGAGAGAAAGCTAATATTTATTGATAAAGAGATGTAAACTTCATCTAAAGTAGAGGGAGAGAGAGAAGATTTGAATACGGAGAGGAGAGAACTCTTCACTTCAGTAATAATTGAAACACCATGAGTTCCGCAAGCAAAAGTAGTTTACCGGAGAAGAAAGTAACTCTATTGGAGTTACAAAATTCGTATGTACCAATGGCAATAGTAAAGACATTTTCTCCTGAACCATAACAACAACATCAGGCAGTGCAAAGAGGTCATCGGTGGATACCTGAGCAGCAGCAGCCACTACGGCGGCCTCATTCGCTGCCTATAGTCCTGCAGATGCTGCCCGCAGCGGAGCAACCTGCAATCTCACGTAGGCTGCAATTATTATTACGATTACGTAATATGTAGCCTATGTGAGCATGTAGATTGTGTGACAGACAGTCACCAGCAACCGGTAAGAATATATAAAAGTCAAGACTAATAAAAAAATAATAAATAAATATATAAATAATTTTCTCTTTAATTATAGATGCTGTTGTTGTTTGGGAGCTCTGGAACGAAATGAGCCGAGTGTCAGTAAAATATATATTTAATTTTTAGCAAAATATGTATTTAAATAAATTGGGTTTTTTATGTCGAAAGGCTTTTTCCCTTAAATTGTTGTGTTTTTAATTAAGTTATCCCAAATTTAACCGATCCCTAGATTCCTTTTTAATAATAAAAAAAATTTTAATGTTAAATGTGTTCCTTCTCTTTCTCTTTCTCTTACGTCGGGGGCTAGGACGGCGGATCGCTATCTACCTACGGGTTAGGCTCGGTCGCGCGCGCGCACCAAGGAGCGTAAGGACTCGCTTGGGCACCCCGCACCACCTCCTCTAAGAATTTTAACGTAGGAGGGTCACGTGGGTACCCCCCCCCCCCCCAACTCTCACCCCAGGAGCGTCAGGATTCGCCTGAGCACCCCATTTACTATAGGCAATTTAACGTAAGAAGGGGGAAGTCACATGGTTACCCCTAACTATAGGAGTTTAACGTCAGGGGGGTACATCGGGCATCTCAATTCCAACAATGCGCAACTCAGGAGAGACATTGTTTTTCATTTGATAAAAAAAGAACAATATTATCAATATCACTTTATGTATAAAACAACAATAAAGATACCCCTCTCGACGAAAGCCTGCATTCGGTTTACCCACTGCGCTCTGCGCTCACCTCGCCACGCGGTCACAGAACCATCCTAGCTCTTCTACTGACATTAACTCCTATTGACTTATCTGTAATGTTTCTATCAAAATCGTTTTTTCTTTTTCCAACGTGTTACACCTAGCTCATAGTGACAATTATCATGTCAAAACTTTGGATTATTCACCTGGATTATTCTATGATGACATACAATCATTGAGGTTCTACGATTCTACTTGGAATTTAGTTACATATCTAGATCTGTTGGGTTTTGAAGATAAATTGAGATTTGCGAATCGTATTTTTGATACTACTCTAATGTTTTGCGAGCACAAAAGAAAAATTGCATATCGAATTTATCATACTTGCGAATCTTCTATGAGAATTTTGTCACGTACGGTTTCTTCGATAAGACTAAAAAAAGATGCATTAAAAGAACTAATTGGACATAAATGGGTTAAAAGAGGATGGTTTAATGCAATTGGAACAGCAATTAAAACCATCACCGGTAATTTAGATGACAAAGACGCAGAGTACTATGATTCTGCTATTGAGATAAATTATCAACTGACGAAAAAGAATTATTCAATTTTTTGAAGCAACAAAAACAAGTAGTACAAACAACTATTCAAAATTTTAACTTAAATTTTTCTAATTTACGTCATAATGAAAAGATTTATAAAACTAATTTTGCTTTTATTGAAAAATACTTAAATACAGTTATAGAAAGAGAGATAACAATGGAAGAAACCTTAAAAATAAGAACACATCTTAATCTATTGCACGTCGTCTACAATGACCATGACAAAGAATTTCCTACATTGATAAATGCTGTACTATTTGCTAAACAAAATTCCTTACATCCAGTAATAATAACACCCCACCAACTTATAAATGAACTTCAAAAGACAATCTCACATTTACCTGCTGGAACCAGCTATCTTTTCACGCTTGATATTCACAATGCGCACAAATTTTTAAATCTTGTTAACATACAAGTCTATTATTCAAATAATAAGTTAGTATATATTATTTCGAATCCTTTAGCATCTGAAATGAAATTTAGATTGTACCAATTGATTCCGTTACCAGTAAAATTTAATGAGGACAGTTATATGTTCATATTACCATCAGTTATATATCTTGCTACATCAGAAACCAAACTTCAATATTCATCTGTAGATAATCCTGAAGAATGTAAAGCCACATCAGACAAAACATATATTTGTAAGCTCTCGAAAGGGATATTCATTAGCCATATTAATCCTATTTGCGAAATTGAGTTTTTACAACCAGTAAAATCAATACATAAAACGTGTGACACTAGAATTTCTAATATCAATACTGAGAAATATGGTATAATTTACATAATAAGAATCAATGGATTTATGTATTACCTAAGGAAATTTATGTATCAATAAATTGTCCAAATGCACCTATCGCAGATGTACTCTTATCAAAGGTCGGAATTCTACAATTATATGCTACTCCCCCCCCCATTGGGAAAGCTTTTATGAGGATATTGGGTAGGTAGGGGGGTCTCTAGATGCGAGTTGTAAGGTCTGCTTGCAAGAAGATATATTTATTGAATAATTAATATTCGCCCCCTCCCATTACCCCCTTCGGCAAGATTTCACCTAGCCTGTCTTTGTTTTATTTTTCTTTTTTTTACTTAATAGTATAAATGAAAGGTGAGGAGGAGAAAAGAAAAAGACACTTTTAAATAAAATTCAACATATAATGAGTAGAGAAACTAGGATGGTTCTGTGACCGCGAGGCGAGGGGAGTGCAGAGCGCGGGGCGTTTTTTATATATAAAGTTACATTGATAATATTGTTTTTTTTTATCAAATGAAAAACAATCTTTACCGTGGTATTATATATAAAGTTACATCGATAATATTGTTCTTTTTTTATCAAATGAAAAACACGTGTCCCTCTTGAGTTGCGCTGTTGGGAGTTGAGATTCCCGCGTGTACCCCCCTGACGTTAAACTCCTATAGTTTGGTGGTACCCATGTGACCTCCTCCCTCTTACATTAAATTCCTATAGTGGATCGGTGCACTCATTCCATTTTGTGCACTCGATAGAAAAGGGGTTCAATATCATCATTAAAAAAAATGTATGAACAAATATATGCACATCTATACGACTTTCTGTAGTACCTAAAACGGCTAAATCCAGACAAGAAGCTGTTAAATAACATCAGAGACCGTAAGTATAATTACAAAATGATACCTATGAATATATATGTATATGTGTTATCATAAATAATTTTATATATCTTTTTTAATCATACGCGTGCAGTTTTAAGGGATAAAATCGTACAAAAAGAGCTTAAGAAATATCTACAAGAGGGAAATAGAATTAGAAATGCTGAGTGGGAGGAAGAAATGCAGGAGGAGTTTTCCTTTCAACATGATTTTCATTTTTATGGCATCCGGTGGATACAAGAAGGGTGTCGGGGGTCACCCAACCTCCAACATGAGGAACCAGATGATGAGGAAGGGTGACCTCTAAATCGCAATAAAGCATATATTTGTAATTTTTTTAATATTTAATTGTATTTTTTAAATTACAATGTTTGTTTAAAATAAAACTTCTATAAAATTTAATAAAAGAAAAAAGAAAATGTTTTGTTCCCCTTTTTCCTCTTTTTTTTCCCTCTCCTTTGTCTTCTCCGAACCAATATACTTCTGTATGCAGCAAAAAATAAAAATTCAATTGGAGCGGGTATTAATGTAAAAAGCCTTGTTTGGAAAGATCTTGATTCATCATTTAAAAGTCGAATATGTAGCGATATTATAGTAAACACTAATTATATCGAACCACATGAATTTCTATTGGCAGCAAAAGATATGGTGCAATCTTACATGAACAAAGTATTCAGTAAAGTAAGCGCTGTTAAGATAAACGTGGTATTAAACGGACAATTTATTTGCAAGGAGATTAGTGACATCAAATATATACCCACCAACAATGTGATTTTATACAAGATTGATACTTTTAGTGATTGGTATAAAACAAACGTCATAGATAAAATTTTTAAAGATTTAAATGAATTTCAAGAGCGTGATAGTGGGTGGGCTTTGGAAAAAATACTAAATTTAAGTGTGATTATAAATTATTATAATCCGCTACACGCAGGCTGTGGAATCGACCTACCAAAATCTATTAAAGAGAAATAAGCAGTGATAAACATACAGAGTGATGATAATACATGTTTTGCATAGGCTGTAACGGCTGCACTCTATCCTGTAAATCCAAATAGAAACCTACAACGACAATCTTCATACCCTCGTATTAAATCTGTTTCCAACGTTAGAAGTATAACATTTCCAACCACATTAAAACAAATACCTAAATTTGAAGAAGATGATGATGTGTCGATTAATGTTTTCACCATGGTTGATGAGCCGGAAGGAGAGGAGAATAAAATTATTATACCTCTTCAACTCACACAAAATGTGAGAAATCGGGACATGCTAAATCTTCTTCTTCTCGAACATCAAGGTGCAGCACATTTTTTATGTATCTGGAGTCTCTCTCGCCTGCTAGAAAAACAATTGACTAAAAAAAAAAAATCTCATCTTATTGGTAATCGGTATGTTATACTGTTTACATTTTAATATAATTTTATTTAATGTTTATATTCTAATATGATTTTTTTCTCTTAGATGTTTACACTATTTCTTCAATCAGGATAAATTTCAATCTCATAAACGTGATTTGAGTCAGCTCAATAAAAACATCTGTCTACTGCTACCTGAAAAAGAACCATTGGCTGTCTTTTAAAAATGACAAAAACAATGAGAGGGCCCCATTCGTCGTATATGCAGACATTGAGTGTTTACTGGAAAAAGTGAATGAAACGAGCGGTAATAGTAGTGTTTATCAAAAACATATACCTTTTAGTGTAGGATATTATTTTAAAAGCGCTCGCGATTCATCGCTCTCAACTTATAAATCATATCGTGAACTCGAGTGTATAGAATGGTTTGTGCAAGAACTCCATAAAATTGCTAGCATAGCGAGTGAAAAACTAAAGACTGTAGTACCTATGAACGTACTAAGTATTAGTGAAAATTTTCGTCATAACAATGGTCCCGACTGCCATATATGTAAACAGCCATTTCTTTCAAATCAAATACGTGTTCGTGATCATGATCATTTAACGGGTAAATATAGAGGGCTTGCTCACAATAATTGTAATTTAAACTATAAAGATTCACACGTTATTCCGGTAATTTTTCATCATTTATCTGGTTATGATTTACATTTCATCTTCAATACGCTCGTTAATTTGTATAAGGAGTCAGTATTGTAACGTCTGCCGTAGAAAAATTTTCAAAAAATACTTTTAATAAACTAATTTTGCTTTTACTAATGGCTCTATCTTTTTTCGAGTTTCCTATCATATGTCCTTACCAAAAACAGTTGTAAAATTTATCTTTATTTACTTACTATTATTGCTTTTACAGAATGTGTAAAGAATATACGCTGGATATGAAGGATTTAATTTGTGTAAGATCGGCATATCTAGTTGATAGACATTTAAACGTTATTTGTCCTTCTTGTTATGACTTATTAGAGGAAGAAGAACAAAAAACTTTTCAATACTTGAATTGGCATAGAATGATGTCCGTAGAAACATACCCAGATCTTAAATATCAAAGTTGCTATCGACTATGCGTGTCTTTCATACCTGCCTCGCAATGCAACGAATGCTATGATAAATTTATAGAAAGCCTTTATTAAAAATAGGAAGGAACCTATATTCCGTGTCAAGCAGGTATACTCCATAGGGAAGTTCCACTAGACGAACTTTATTTCAATAAAGTGGAATTTTACATAAAGGATAATGGAATACCAATTTGTTCAATGTGCTTTGCTTATAAAGGCCAATTGGAACAGACCAAGTATACAAAAATCAAGATACACGTTCCTTTAGAATACAAAACAGAAATAGCTAAATGTATCCAGTGTAAAGGAAATATCATTTAAGTTAAAAAATCAATAAAATGCAACAAGTGCAAAATAATCTATTTTAAAATGATTAAAATTAAAAATAAATTAAATTTAGAATAATATTAACAATGTTGAAATAAGAATAAAACCAACTAGAATAATATTTCCTAATAAAATTAATGAAATCGTATTACTTAAATAACTAGTGGAAAAATTAATATTAGGATAAGTTAAATAGCTTAAATATTATGTAAAATTATTTAGCAAATTATCATATGCTCATTTTGTAAAAATCTAAAGAATTTGATAATATTTTTTATTTTTATTAAAATTTTTGGTCTATAAATATTAAGAAAAATTAACTATTTTAAATCGTTAAAATATTCATAAATTAAACATCTAAAAAGATCTTTGAAAAATATTAATATTTAATATGTTAAAAATCAAAAAACGTAATTTTTTCATATTTGCAATAATAATTAGAGATTCATTCATATCTGTAAATTTCGCACAATAATTCAAAAGGTATATTAAAAAGTTAAAGGTAAAACTTTTATTGTTTTAACATATTAAAAAACAATAGTTAATTAGGAGAATTCCGTTTTCTCCTAATTAAAATGCTAAATAATAAAAACATGTTAATTTCGATACTATAACTTTAACTAGACCTAATTTGCCATAAAATAACATATCTTTTATTTTAACAACAAAACAAAATTACAATAATTAAAATTTGTTATTAACTATTAAATTTTAGTAAAAGTTAAAATACCCTAAATAGTATTCGTATGTATTAAAATAAAAGATATATAATATTAAGATTTAAATTATAACATTTAACACATAAAAATATATAAACAAAAGGTTGAAAATTAAGAAAAACCAAAAACATTTATAACTAAAATTAAGCCTATAAATACTAAGTAATATTTTGAATATTAACTTTATTTAAAATTAATACATCTAAATGTTATAAACATTCCAAATTATAAAAGTAAATATTCAAAATAAAATAATCTAATTGTTAAAATAAGTGAAAAACCAGTCCTAGTGATCTTATAAAAGTTAATTAATATTCCTAATATTTTTAAATAATTTAAAATCAATAATTAACCTCCTAATTAGGAATGCATACTTAATTAACACCCTGTAATTAGGACAATGTCTCTATATGCACCGAACCATGAATATATACATATAGTATAGTATTTCCGAACTGGTGCATGTTACGACACGCGTAGAAATTTAATAACTTTTAAACTAAAAAAGATATTTGAACCAAATTTTAAACTTAAATACTTTAATAATGCTATTACCGAATTCAAGAGGAATTTTTACCTTGCAAATAAAATTAACTTATTTAAATAATTAATCAAAAAGATAGAAATATAGAAATAAGAAAGAAACTAACTATCAAAATATATAGCAAACAAGACTTGATTTATAAAATGTCAATGCATATATAGCATCTGCTATTAATACATTAAATTTTGGTTTTTATAGAATTCTCATAAATTATTAACTAAAATTTATAAAAATGAATTACGCTAATTAGCATATACCTAATTAAGTCCAATATTACGAAATAAATTAAGTGAAAAGGGAAATATCTCTAGAAAATTTAAATATTAATAATCCGAAGGATAAAAAATGATTAGACCAACACTTTCACATTTTTAAATTAACCATTTTATTATTAATAATAATTATGTCAAATTAATCAGTGTATTAAGAATT
Source organism: Prorops nasuta (assembly GCF_024137725.1). Lineage (NCBI taxonomy): Eukaryota > Metazoa > Arthropoda > Insecta > Hymenoptera > Bethylidae > Prorops > Prorops nasuta. The sequence goes on from NW_027116808.1 coordinate 4,998,159, forward strand.
AGAGTTAACTTGAAAATTATTATACTAAAATTATACTAATACTGTAAGACTACATATAACTTAATATTAAACAATGATTGTAATAAATTGTAAATTTTATATATTTAATAATTATTAAATATATAAAATTATTCTAACGTTCTCGCGTGCGAAGCACGAGACTTGTTTACATCTATCTTATCTCTAGCCTTTCTTAGAAGGATGGCGTGCTCACACCACCCAGCAGTGAAGGACAATAGGAACTTCATGTGCCAAATAATGGCACGTCACTTCAATATAAAAAAGGAAAGAAGCAAGAGCGAAGTCAGTCAGTTCAGTCAGTAGTATCAGTATCATCAGTATCAGTAATAGTAAAGCGGTAGATCAGCAGTAAATTAGTGGTCGATTCTTCGATCAATCAGTATCACATAAGCAAGTAACCAGTTCGGTTTTAAAAATTATGAGAGTTGGTCTTAATATTCCCTTTGTAATAAAGAAATATCTCAAGTTAGTCTTGCCATGCAAATTTTATTGAACCATTGATAATTTACAACTTGAAAAATGGTAATTATTCAACTAAGTGAATAAAAATAATTTTATAAACAAGTTTTATAAAAGCCTGAAATCATAAATAATGTAAAGACATAATTAACATTTTGGAAAGAAGAAATCACTGCACTATTGACAATCAAGGTAAGGATTAAAATTTTATTAATTAATCATATTAAAGAAACACCTTTTAAATTTGCTTGAATTGCTTTACTGTAAATCCTGCTCATACCAACTCATTTTCGGTCCTAAATTAAGCTTACTATGCTACCAATCCATTTTCCGCTCAAGGTAAAAATTACTAGAACTAGGATTTTTCATTCTCTTTATTTTTCTGACTTGTAACTCTTTAGCTTTTCACTCCCTTACTTTCGCTCGTATTAATTAACGTATTACGCTATCATTACAAAATAAATTCATTAAATAAATATTTGGAACGTTACAGTATCCCTGTCACCTGTACATAAGGAAAAATATATTTAATTTACAAAATACATACGGAAATATAATATTCAGCTCAGATTTATTGATTCATTTAAATTTCTAGCATCAAGTTTAAACAAATTGAGCTCATACTTGGGGAGATCTCAATTGAAAAATTTAGAGTCAGAATTTTCGAATTTAAATATGGAGCAATTAGTCTATTTACAAGAAAAGGTATTTTTCCTTATGATTAAATGGATAATCTGAATCGTCTGGAAGAAAATGCTTTACTACCTCACGAGTTATTCCATAATAAACTACCTGACAGTGATATCAGTGAAGAGGCATATAATTATGCTAAGGAGGTATGGGTCAAATTTCAAATACAAACACTTGGGGAGTACAGTGATCTTTATTTAAAAACTGACGTAATATTACTGACAGACGTTTTTGAAAATTTTCGCGATAGCTGCATAAAAAATTATAATTTGGATCCTGCACATTATTTTACACTCCCAGGCTTCACTTGGGACGCAATGCTTAAATATACTGGAATAAAATTGGAACTTTTCAATGATGTTGAAATGTTGCTTTTCGTAGAACGCGTAATACGTGGTGGTTTGAGCCAGTGCTTTCTCCGCTATGAAAAAGCAAACAATCGGTATATGAATGATTGTGAATCAACAACACAAACCAAATATTTAATATACTATGATGTAAATAATCTATATGAATAGGCAATGTGTCAAGCTCTACCTACTCATAGATTTCGCTGGATTGAAGATACTAACAACTTTGATATCTCTAGCATACCTATAGATTCATTTGTGGGTTTTATTTTAGAGGTAGACTTGGAGTATCCAAGCGTACTTCATGATAAACACTGACTTGCCATTTTGCCCTGTACGTGAGGCTCCGCCCGGGACACAACAGAAGAAGCTACTTGCAACTGTCGAAAATAAGGAGCGTTATTTTATATATTATCGTGCTTTACAACAATGTATTCGGCATGGAATGGTACTGAAACGTATCCATCGCGGATTAACGGGATCCCTCACGCGTACTTTACCGACAGTGCAAGTCAATAAACAATTCGTTTAATAAAAGTCAAAAGCGAAGCAAATTGCAAAAACGAGCTTCTTTATGACAAGGTGCCAATTCTAACGAGTCAATCGAGCTAAAAAACACTCAAATTAGTTGAAAAATAACGCTGTACCATTGTGCCGCGTTCTTGAAGAGAGGTTACTTTTGGTTATTTCCACTTCAAGAACGCGGGACAGTGGTAAAACGTTATTCTTCATCCGATTTGAGTTTTTTTAAGCTGGATTGACTTGTTAGAATTGGCACCTTGTCATAAAGAAGCCCGTTTTTGCAATTTGGTTCGCATTTGACTTTTATTAAACGAAATGTTTATTGACTTGAACTGTCGATAAAGTAGGCGTGAGGGATCCCGTTAAGATTCCAGCAGTCTGCATGGCTAAACAATTATATAGACTTAAACACATTGGATATCAATGCTTCTGCTCCATACCTCCCTTCCAACTTACTAACAAGCGTCACATCGACTCTATTTCTTACATTTTGCCACCGAATCATTTCAGTATAATAAATATTTATAGAATCAGATTAAGTGTTGGAATAAGGAAATGACACATTCAGTTTTCAACTATACATATTTCATAAGTCGATTCCGACCCGAAAACCCTCGATAGAGTGGCCGATTCTCAGTAGAAAATCTTTATAAATTTTTTTTTACATCCTTTAATTAAAAAGTTATCGGTGGTTGAAATTTCAGAAACCGCGGTTTTCTTATTGGCTCGGTTCAATAGGGCGGTTCGATCGGGGGGAGGAAGGAGGATCAATCTGGCCAATAAATAACAAATGAATTGGGGAATCGGGTATTTATTAATCGCATGCATGTTTTCGGATTAAAGATAGTTAATAATACGCGTAAGTTTACCGAGAACTGTTCAAGTGAAACTCTTGATAAATTCGGTAGTCAGAATAATAACTGACAATCTCAATTGAAATACCATAATAGAAAATCAATATCAGTCAAGAATATCTGCCAAGAATTCACCATTTTGTTTAGTACGGCTTAGCCGATTCAATTGTTATTTTGTTATTTATTGACTAGATTGATCCTCCTTCCTCCCCTCGATTGAACCGCCCTATTGAACCGAGCCAATAAGAAAACCGCGGTTTCTGAAAATTCAACCACCGATAACTTTTTAATTAAGGGATGTAGAAAAAAATTGTATAAAGATTTTCTACTCAGAATCGGCCACTCCATCGAGGGTTTTCGGGTCGGTATCGACTTATGAAATACCTGTATATATATTCTAGATTTTTGTTTCATACATGTATTTCATATAATATACATTTCTCAGTGCACATATATCTTCATGATTCATTCAAATAGGAAGTTATGCATTATATAAACCATCTTCTAAACTATAATTTTCCCATGCATATTCATCTACATTACTAATTTCTAAATTACAAATACTCCTTAATCAATTTAACTTTTCCTCCCCCTTTACCAAAAACCATATCCTCCATATATATATTTATTTATAATATCTTTATATTTATAACATGGTGAGTAGCCACCCATCCAATTTAAGCCATGATGATTGAAAAAGATAGAACTAAAAAAGAACTGCCTTATTAATTAAAAGTAATAATTTGTTATTGTTTTTATATAAAATATACCTACTTTGATTATTTTCTCTCCTCTTCACTTAACTAAGTGTGTGGGAAGGGGGGTGAAAATAAGATATGATGCACTTTTAGTTCTTGTAAAACTACAAATTCTTGAACTATAAATGTCTTATCCATTTTAATGGAATCCTTGAAAATCGACGAACGTTGGTGTCATCATGTTAGCGTTTTTATTATACTAAGTTTATTACACTTTGCCTTTATTTTAAATATATTCTTTTTTTTGTTTCTCTAAAGTTTTCCCCTCTCTTCAAACCAAGTATTTCAATCCTCCCACTATCCTTAACTACTCTCTCCCTTCTCTCTCTCTTTTTGGACCAATGGTGTTTCTAAGTGTCTGGTTAGTCACCTCCCACTGCAGGTCACATTTTTATCAGCCCTTACAATGCTTAAAAAATCTTGAAGAGCGTGTAGGATAGTCTTCAGTTCAGTTCTCTGGCTTTGGAATATTCAATACTACTTTATTTTTTCACTTTAGTTACAAAATGTTCAGTCTAAATAGTATCACACATATAATCGATATTGACGGATTTTTGTTAATAAGAAAATAGTGTATAAAGAAGTAGCAATAAAAGATATAAGAACTGATTATAGCTATTACGCATCATTTAAAGTAAATGGTACATTTTATAATGTAAGCATTCAAGATAGAAAAACTGCTAATTTTGTGTATAAAAATGTAACGGTGTAGAATATGGAAATGTATGTGTTGAAAAATATTCGCAAAAAGAAATCTACGACTTTGTGAGAATTGTGCAACATGATTGTATGTATCCAATAGTTGCATACAAAGGGGGCATTATAGGACGTAATCTACTACATTTAATGGACATTGAAAGCATTAATTTAGAAAATTTTAATTGCCCTAAGTGTAATGACTTAATAGAATATATCCAATTATTTACCATCCCATGTGAACTGCATAAGTTAAAAATAAGTAAAAAACCACGAAAGCCAATCCACTATGTATATCAGGAGGTGGATGTTTTCGCAAATTGGGTGCGAAAACAAATAGAAGATAAATAATAAAAGTTAAGTTCACAAATTATTTGTTATTAATAAATTTGTTGTATCTCTCAGAAGCTATTGTTAACTGAATGAATGAAATATTATTGTTGATATTATACCAGATTTTATACTGAGCTTTATATAAGTGTTGTTTAATGTTACATTAAATTTATATGTTTCTTGTACACTTTCTTTAAGCGTTTCTCAATATATGTTGAATTTTATTTAAAAGTGTCTTTTTCTTTTCTCCTCCTCACCTTTCATTTATACTATTAAGTAAAAAAAAAAGAAAAATGAAACAAAGACAGGCTTGGTGAAATCTCTCCGATGGGGGGAATATGGGGGGGGGCGAATTTTAATTATTCAATAAATATATCTTCTTATAAGCAGACCTTACAACTCGCATCTAGAGACCCCCGTACCTACCCAATATCTTAATAAGAGTTTTCCCGGGGGGGGGGGGGGGGGGGGGGTAACATATAGTTTGGTGTAATTTCTGACGCGACAGTCACGACTTAAGGGTATATATTGTAACGTCTCATCTCAAACCACTGACGCGACACCTGGAGTTGTAATAAGGAACTTCTTTCTCTAATCGCCGCCTATAGGATAAGTATTAATCTATAACTTTGCAGCGCCATCTCTCTCTGTAAATGCCGCTTACCCGCTTGCCAGCCTCTTCTTACTCTCCACGCGAATCCTTCTTTACCTACTCATACTACCTTTCAGACAGAATTTTTCCCTTTGTAGAAACACGCTGCATTAGGGGTAGTCATCCCCTGTACTTCATACAGGGGATGAGAATCGCTAACCGCACCAATAAGACGCACCCCGGGATGCTGTGCGTCGATAGTTATCACATGATATCCCGGGCCCATAAAAGGCACTACAACATGGACGAGGTCGTTGAAATCACGAGAGAAACCTGACGCATGGACACTCGTTGTTTCTCCTGGCAGGGGGTTATATATAAGGTGCTAGAATGCTGCACCAGGTGCCTGGCCACCTTCACCAACAGCGGACCATGCGCCGGGTGCGTCATACATGATCCTAATTTTAGGATCATCCGCGAATATGTGCGTTGCCACACCAGGATTATGGGCCTGGATACCGCTTGTGCAGTTTGCGTGTTCGGAGAATCCTCCAGCTAGGGACGGTACGAGGCTACCTCTGACGAGGAGCTAAGCTCCCGGCATCGGGAATCTAGCCCTCGCCTACGAAGCGCAAACCCATAGCGTGGATAGAAGGGTCCTGACGCCTCTAGATTGTAAGTTTTCATATAGGTGGGTGCAAGCATTTGGGCCAGCCATGGTGGGGGTAGACTTACCAAGTATATTCTTTATTCTCATCTTACCCGTGCTCCACCACCATGCTCCCAAAAATGTTTGTGCCTCGCCCGTCCCGGGGTATAAAAACCCCGGGCAGATTCAAATTCAGCACTATTATTAATGTTTTCTTGCTAAAGTTGTATACTACCCATTTTTGAATCTCTGCTAAATTATCTTCATCTTTCCTAAAGAATCTACTAGTACTTTTGTATAAACTGTATTCATTCATTTTATGAAATCTCTACTAAAAGCTTAAAACCAGTGCATCTTTCTTTATCGACCATCTCCTCCAACCTCTCGACCTGCGGCGTGCACTGAATACATCCCTTCGCAGCCCCATTGGTTTCTTGACCAGCGTTCTTCATAAAAGTAAATATTTATATTCATTCCGAATCGTTACCGGCCCTGTGTTTACTAGGCGAATGCATAGTGCCCAAAACGGTGAACTTCAGTAAATACCGCACGTAATATACCTTAAACCCGAGACATTACAATATATTGTTGTGGTTCGTTCGCAGATTCACGACAAACTTAAGAAATTTTTGTATAATAAAGATTTATTAAGAATTATTACAATGTCTCTTTCTATACAATTCGTTATCCAAGAGCTATGAGCTAGTTAATAGTTTACTTAAGAGGCAAAGGATTGCCTAGAAAAGTCTAAGAGGTAGGAGGACTGAAGGTCCTAAAAGATTCGACTGGTCCCTCTTAGCTGTAGACTCGAACTGATTTTTGGGGCTGCACATTTGGGGCTCTTACCCTCGAAGTGCAGCGTCAAACATTACCGTATATGGTAACATTTGTGGGTCCCGATGGTCAAATGCGTCATTGTTCTAGAACGTTCAACTGCCGTCGAAGTGCATTGGCCACATGTCGGGACTTAGCCTTGGCGACAATGTGGACGAACTGCGTCAAGCGGTTCGTGTTACACTTAGGAATTTGTCGCTTTTAGGAGTATTTCTCCTTTACAATGAGGCTATTGATATTTTAATACATTTATAATAGATTTAGATTTATTAATTATGTTTTTAAATGATAATAACATTAATAATGTATTGTTTATTGTGGTAAGGGTTATGTACGTTTATTCTGTGTACATAACAATATAAGTACAATACAGCTAATAAGAGAGGTAATTTTCATGGGCGCAAACTAGCGGGAAAGATTCAAACTAACTATTTTGTCCAGCGATTTCAGTACATAAAAAAAATTCTGTAGGTAACTGTCTCTAGTGTCGTAATCCTTAGGGAATTAGTGGACCCGGAAGATAACTAACCATCAGGGCCATAGGGTGGTGCGAGAGGGGGATGAGACTAAGAGAGAAATAGAGGGTGAGATGGAGTGACAGTGACGCAGAGATACAGGGAGGGAGAGATAAAAAAGAGACACGAAAACAAAAACCCCCATCCATAAGGCACTACCCTGCACACCCGACCCCATCACCACCCGGTAACCGTATTCACATTTCCCTCCTCCCATCTACCCCCTCACCATCACCCTCCCCCGCAAACCCGCATCCCCTCGCAATCTTGTCGTCGGAGCGACCTAGTATATCTACTGGCCTTTAACATGTGTAATAGGAATCAAGCGCGACATGACATTCTTGCGACAGAATCTCGTATCAGAGGAAGAAATCCTAATTTGCGAGATTCCATAGAATTATCTCAATTAGAAACGTATAATGATGACGAACTCGATGAAGTGTTATACGCCCAACAGCCTCAGCTTCGTTCAGGGATTACTAATTAAAATGATAATATGCGGAATGATGAAGAATTCGTTCCTAATAGGCCTATGCACCGCGCTAGTAGACTTAAGGATAAAATTTAAAATTTATGTAATCTTATAAGTATTACCTTAGGCGCTGCGTCAGCAAAAGCAGCGTGGCTCAAATGACCCACAAGTATAATTGGATCAGGAGAGACACTGCTGAATTTGCGTTAACAAAGCCGACGATACAATCAAAATGTCGATCTTCGAGCGGCGAAAGATCGACGAGGTCAATGGAATCCATGGTATTTCAAATAGAAGGGAAAATGCCTCTTCGTTAGAGTTTAGATTTGTGTGACTGGCAATGGTATTTCGGGTTTATCTTACGGTTCAGTTTGTTGTATAGTTGCAGTGGTTGTCATAGGATGTTGGCAGATTTCTGGACGGCTGTGGTCGTTGTAAGAGATTGGGCAGATTGTGTGGTTGCGGTAGTCGTCGTAAGAGATTGTAGGTTTAAATCGTAGTGGCTTTATTTCTAAAGTTCGCGTATGTACGAGTTACAATTAAGACTTAGACTACCAGCACTTCGTTGGCCGGGCGAAGAAATTGTTGAGCTATCTGCTCCGTAATGCTCGAACGCGACTCGCGGCAGTGAGATGCACAGGATAACTGAAGTTTGGTCGGTTGGACCGGATTATAAATGCGAAAAATTGGGGGGAGGTGGTGCAAGACCCCCTGTGTCTCGCAACACCTTCCAGCCTGCGTCTCACTAGGTCGGGTCGTTGATCGTCGCCCGAGCATTGACGCACACAGCCGGGAATTTCGGGTGTCAGCATTGAGCAACGATCTCGAGCTTCGTGCTCCGCCAAGTGACCGGAAGTCCCTGTGTCGAAACAGCCAATTCAACACTTTTCTTATAATTTGCTATTTCTGACTATTCTACGTATTACTAAAATAACCTATACTGGGTTTAGAAGTACAGGGAACAGACCCTTACGTTACATAAGCGTAAGATAAACGTTACTATGTTACGCGCACTCTAAGGGGGAAGGTGTAATGTATATATACGATAACGTCTGGATATAATGAAAGTTCATACTCAGCATCTTAGCTACCGTGAGAAGAACGGACATATAGCACACCTCTCCTAATCATTTTCCACAGTCGCATTAATTTCAAGGGGAGTCCTTTTTTCTTCTGATCTGTTGAGAGTGAATCGGTTCTGTAATGCCCCTTAGAGAAGTCGTAGCAACAATAAAATTACTGTGTGTGGTGTGACACAATATACAATCTTTATTTTCTTCAATATATACCTACCTGAAACCAAGCCCATTACATCTGTCTAACCTTGTATATTTGTTATTGACATCTTTAGTTTCTATATGAACCTACAAAATTTAAAAACTTTTTGATTTTTTTAAAAGTTTATACGATTTTAAACAGAAAGTGTTAATTTTTACCTTGCTTTTCTTAATTTTTATTGCTTAAAAATATTATTTTGTTTATAAATATATAAAAATTGTTAGGTTCATATAAAAGATAATAACAATATAAAGTTTTGTTGAAAATTTTATCTAGATCAGTTGAATAGTTTTCAAATGAGTCCGTACGTCAATTTTAAAAAGTACGTTTTAAGAAAAGGGGGCTTCAAGATTTATTCTCCTACCTATATATTTACATACCGTGGAGCACGATACATTGAAGGTTATAACTTCTTAGATTTTTCGAATTTTACTTTAAACGTTTACGAATATAATCTTGAAGAAATATTCTAACTATCGATGATAGAAAAAAAATGTAATTTGTTAAGCTTCTAAATGTAATTCCCACCTTAAAAATGTATGCTTGTATGACTATTATATAAATAATATATTTTATTAAGTAATTTAACTTTTTCGTTTTCATATGTTTATTCCAATGATTTCAATTTTATAAACATTTTTTTAAGATAAACAATCGAATTCATAAACTTGCGCTATTTTGAACTCATTTGGATTGAAAAATAATGCATTTTCATCTTTTGTTCAGATTAATAACACTTGCCTGCAATATTGATTTCACCACGTATTTTAATCACAACTTTTCGTAATTTATGTGTGTTATGGATTATTTTCATAAAAAGTTACTTTAACCGTTTGGCAGCTGACGTATTTTTAAATCGTATGCTCCGCAAACGCAACGTGCTTCACTGCACGCACAAATTCTAGTGTTTTGAAGCGCATTATTACGCTTTCCGCAGTCTTGGCATTAAAAAAAAAACAGGAGCGCTATCGCACTCTTCGCATTTTTGAAGGAACACAAAAAGAGGGCGATAGCGATCCTCAGCAGTCAAAAGGTTAATATTATTTCCTTATTTTACGAAAAGAATAAATTCAATAATATTCTCTCTTACTAAGATATTATTTTGTCAGTATTTCTATGTACTTGACGCCTTTTATTACAGGCGAGCATGTTTTTTTGAGATGTGTAAATATAGTATGGAAATATGTCTGTAATTTTTTAAAAAAGTCTATAATATGGAAAGTACTATCGGAATATTTATTTTCCAGGAAGTACGATCGGCGTGTATAATCTGGAAAGTAATATGTTGTATAGTCTGGAAAGTAATATGTAGTACAATCTAGAATATACACGATCATACGATAGACCGTTTGACCCAACGTCTTTTAGTACCCTGGCAAATAGATTCGGAAAAACTATTAGCCACATTAGTTTTTTTTACGCCGGGTGCCGTGTCATGTGCTTGGGAACACATATCTACACAGCACCTCAGGCGTGCTGCTACGTTCCGTCTAATTGCGTTCAACAGTCAGCGTATAACGTACCGAAAAGCCAACTTGAGGTCCGACTCAGTGTTGTATTTGCCTCTCCTCGCGAGGACTTATAGAAACGGCCTTATATTAGAATTCCCCGAAACCACTTCTGCTTATCTCAGGTCGCCTAGGTTGTTCGGCATGACCCTGCCTTGCTTTCTAGAGTAACTTGAACCTTTCCTTGACGACAGCCGGTCTTTTTATCCGGACATCTATCAGTAAGCGGGATTTACTTTAGGTTTATTCTAATTTTATCTATAATCCATTCATGAGCCTCTCTCCCAAGTTGATAACATAGGGATTCATAATAACCACTCGATATTTTTTATTTTATTTATTTCGGTATCTTGCATAGGTAACGAGGAACTTCGTTACAATGGTTATGTATTTCCTTCAAGCCGGAGATTTAAAAAATTCTTCAGACGAATTTTTTGATGGATTTCCCTAATACAATTATTTTAATCAACTTTAAATTTTCGTAAGATAAAAAAATGATTATCAACCCACGTTTTCTATTAAAACTGATTCAATTGACATAATTCAAAGAGGCTGATAAACGTTAATCGAAATTAATTATTGATTACTGTCCCTCTCTCTCTCTTTCTCTGTTTCTTCAGTCTACGTCAATTGTGTCAAAGAAATCATTATTAACAAAAAACATATAAGTTAATGTTTGGTGTTTAATTTACGAATGTATAAAAGTGATAAAAGAGTGATTGTGTTACAGAAATTCATCAAGAAATCCGTCTGAAGTTTTTTCTTAAATCTACGCTTGAAGGAAATATATAACCATTAAATCAATAAGGCTCATTTTGTCTATCATCAATGCTTGATTTTAAATTATTCTTCAGCTTCAGTAATAAGAGCATAATTTTGAAAATTAGCTATTTACTGGTTAGTTTGCATTTTACATTATAACTTGTGATACTTTCCTTTCATTGTGTCAATTCGATTTTTTTTTTCTATTAATTCAGTTAATTATAGCAATTTCATTATTCTATTGATTTAGTTTGGGATTGTAATGGAAAAGATTTATTTAAACTTGATTGTAATTTTATAACCATGTCAAAAACTAAATAGTACATGTAGAATCATGTAATCGATAATTCCTCCTTTTTCGCGAGTTGTTCGTCGCCACTTGTTTTTCCACTTTCTCCACCTACACTTTGCTGTCAAAATTGTTCGGAAAGAGTTAAAAAAGAAGATATTAAAATAGGAATAACTTTTCAACCCCTCAATTGATTTGAACGAAATTTGAAATCTGCACTCAGGTTGCCACCTCGAAACTCTATATTAAAAATTTTAGAATTTTTTTTAGTTTAATATCGACTGGGACTTTCTAATAATTATTTAATGCTTAAAGAAGTCATACAAACTTATTAATGTGAGAAGCTAGCATTATTAAGAAGGCTTATGCGTTTTGTTGAAGCAGAAGATATTTTTTCGGCAATAGCAAGTTACGGATTGGCTGACTCTGGCTGAGTGGATTAAATTGTCAAGCTGTTGAGCGATAGATGGTAATTGTCACAATTCGAGTCCAAACAAAGATAAATTCGTTTTAATTAAAAGATTCTGTGGAAACATTTAATACAAAGGAACGTCTGGGTAAGAGTTCTCTTTTGGTCGAGCTCATCTAGCTGGTCGGAAAAGATTTTTCTGCGAATTGCTGGCTATACAAAGGTAAGATCGAAAATGAGAGAGGCTGAGAAAACTATATCGCTTTCCGTCGCGTTCGAACTATATCGAAGCTGATTGAAATTAAGCGAAGAAGGTCAAAGTTCGAAGTATACGCCTAATGAAGTAACGGTGTGCGTGCAATAAATAATGGAATGTTCACATGAATAAAAGCCAGCTCCAGTACAGAGTGTTTCACGTAAGACGTTGCAGCTCGGAATGAAGTCTGAGAATACATAATGGGGCAGATGCATCTAATTGGCCAGGGAGAGAGAGAGAGAGAGAGAGAGAGAGAGAGAGAGAGTATACAAGTTGATCAGAGTTGACTAGTGTCCCCCTCGACGTGGGCCACCTTGTCGTGGTGAGGGGGCTCATTCCTGGCAGTTTGGACGGAAATGTATTTTTCTGATTCTGTGCTGTCAGGAGTACTAAGAGTCCACAAAACTACTTCTATATGGATCGTTCAGGAAGTAAAAGAAAAACTACTGGTTCAGGGCTATCGGATGGTCCAGACCCGTTCCGTGAGGAGGTGGACGCGCAGGCTTCTTCCGGATCGTCACCAAATTACTGTGTAGGTTTATCTGATAGGGATGATGGGGATTAACTTAATATTACTACATCTTCCCCCAATTTACTATTCCATTGGTCTGGGAATACAGTCGTTAGTATGGACACTGAGATTGTTAGTAACTCAGACTCGGAATTATCTAGACGACCTATGAAAAGAGTACACCCTGTGTCAAATAATGCTATTATTAGTAGTAAAAGTCGTATTGTGGATTTATCTAATACGAGAAAGGAATCTATTGACCAACAAATACAAAATGGCAATGTAATAACAGTAAATATAAATAAAAAGATATCCGACATTTATAAAATCTTATCAAGAGACACGCTGAAAAGTGTTGATACTGCAGAAGGTCTGACTATCGAAAGAAATGATTTAGTTAAATATTTTAATTGTATAAAAGCAGTCGAAGGATTTTTTAATAAATTTGTAACAACTAACAACGATTTATATAACGCATATAAAAAAGATATACAAGGAAAAGACGAAATTATTAATATATTACAAGAAGAGAATAAAAAACTTAAAAAATCATCACCTACAATGGATTCCAGCAGTGTCATCTCACAAGATAATGTCTTTAAAAAACCTACCGCAATGCCAATAAGAAAACGTACTATTAAAGAAGCAAACACTTATGCTCAAATGGCGTCTAAAAGCAATACATCTCAAAATAGAAAGAGTGATATGCATAAAAATAACAATGATAACTATAGTAACAAGAAAAAAGGTAATAACAACAATAAGAATAAAAGAAATAACAATGGTAATAATACACCATTCAATCAAAATAGGAAGGTAATAACCGATAAAAATAAGTTAAACAATAAAAAGTCCCTTAGGGCTATTAAAATTAGTATCAACAATAAAGAGGAATTTGAAAAAGTGCTACAAAAGATGAAATCTGGATTTAATGCTAAAAAATATGGTTTAATAATGAAGAACATGCGAACTAATAGGGAAAATAACATTATTTTCGAATTTATATACAACGATGATAATAACATAAATAATTGCATCAAGGATGTTAATTCAACCCTTGGCAATATGGCCACGGCTACACTTTTAACTCCGAAAAGACTTATTGAAATAAAAGGATTCCCATTATAGACAAACGCCGAAGAAATTAAAAATGCTATACTGGATTATATTCCCAATGAAATGAATTATTATGTATACAGAATAAGCATACATAACCCTTACCACCATAAGCATTACATTATTAATATTATTAATAACATCATCATTTAAAACAGTCAGTAAATCAAAATCCACTATAAATATTTTAAAATACCGTTTATTATAAAGGAGAAATACTCTTAAAACGATAAATTTCTAAAATGTAACACGAACCGCTTGACGCAGTTCGTTCACATTGTCGCCAAGGCTAAGTCCCGACACGTGGCTAATGCACTTCGACGACAGCCGAACGTTCTAGAACAATGACGCATTTGACCATCAGGACCCACAAATGTTACCATATAAGGTAATGTTTGACGCTGCACTTCGAGGGTAAGAGCCCCAAATGTGCAGCCCCAAAAATCAGTTCGAGTCTACAGCTAAGAGGGACCAGTCGAATCTTTTAGGACCTTCAGTCCTCCTACCTCTTAGACTTTTCTAGGCAATCCTTTGCCTCTTAAGTAAACTATTAACTAGCTCATAGCTCTTGGATAACGAATTGTATAGAAAGAGACATTGTAATAATTCTTAATAAATCTTTATTATACAACAATTTCTTAAGTTTGTCGTGAATCTGCGAACGAACCACAACAAACTGGTGGCAGAGGTGAATCAGTTGACTGGTGAAGATCAAACCTATATAAATCATCATCCAAAGGAAAATCAGGAAAAATTTATTTCCTCGATCGACCAATCTCTACAAAGACGAACCGACGTGGATGATCAGCGATACTCAACGAGACATCCGCCAACCTCGCCTTTCTTAGCAACGGAGCGACAAACCCGCAACTTCGAGGTTCACCCCGCACACTACTTCACGACTACAAGAAATCAACAACTGGAAATCAGCAGGACTTGCAGCCAGTCATCCAATGAAAATGAGCTTTTGATGAGTACGGTACCAATCATATCAGTAGCAATTTTAATTGTGAACATTGTAACTGCGAGCCCACAGCGTTCGTAGTAGTAAATTTCTTCTATGTACCGTAATCCCGATAATTTAGACCGAACTCAATCTGAACCTAGCTTAACTCCCGCGATACATAGTGTACCACGGCCAAATCGTGTTTCAATCTCCAGAGAGATAGACAGTTGCATCTCTCATTTAGGGGATAGAACCTTGCGTACTCTTAGAGAAACTGACGAAGGAACCCCATTTCGAAACGTAAATACGCGAAGACGGAATAGACTAGCTATGGCTCACCGTGGCAACGCGACCAACGACGCCCCAGAATTAGACCATAGTTACACCGCGGAACGTCCGCCTATCAGAACAGAAGACGCACCGACAAACACGATCCCTCATAATGAAAGCGTACCTCCCAGCGCTATAGATGCTGAAATTAGAAGATTACACAACAGCATAAGGCCCCGCGAAATTAGCATGATTGAGGAAGAAAATGCGAGACTGAGAGACGAACTCTCCAGACTACGCCAAAATATTAATAGGTTCCCAGCGAGGACCTCTACGGCAAGACCAGCACAAAGAACATCGTATGTGACTCCCTGTGAGAGACCGTGATACGTGCCAGATCTAGACGATGAGGAAGAAGAAGAACCTTATCACGGATATGCTTCCCTACATGTAACTCTCGAAAGAATTCCAAAGTATAAAGGTGAACCAGACGAGCTAGAACCGTTTGTGAACTCTATAGTTATGGCAAATCAAAATCTACACCCGTTAGATAGAGAAGAATTTCTACGGCAAGTTAGATTCACAATACTAAGAGGCAAAGCTTATACCGAAACCAAGCACAAAGTAATCGAAAATATCGAGCAACCAATACAAGAATTAGAAGAAGGGTTCAAACCCCAACGGTCTACCGCGACCCTCCAAAATAGTTTAAATCGATACCGACAAGAAAAAGATGAATCGATACGATCCTATGCTTCTCAACTAGAAGACATATTATCAGGTTTGAAAGAAAGATGTATCACGCCAGCAAATGCCCTGGCTAAAAACGAAGCTATAGAAGAATTGTTAACGCAACAAGCGAAACATCAATTTATAAAAGGATTCAATTTTAAACTCCAAGTTATGGTAGCATCTTGCGAACGTGCAGCTCTCAGAGAATCAATTGCTATCGCAATCGATCGTGAATCCTTCACTCGCTCCGACGAAGAGTAGAGAACTCAACAGGGCTCGACCCATGGCAGACGCAATAAGCAAGGACAATAACGACCCTCCGGACAATGGAATAATTCGCACCTCCATTGCAAACGCTGCGATAGGAAAGGACATGTAGCTGAAAAATGCTACGCACGACTTAGCAACGCCAAACGGAACCAGAGTCACTCATCGTCCGTCAACAAGGTGTCCACCTCTTGCAATTATTGTAAAAAACCGGGACACACCATCCAAGAGTGCCGCACCCTAAAAGTAAAGCGAGAAAGAGAAGCCGAACAGAATACGAATAACTCAGAACAGTCAGTTCATGAAAACATAAATCGACCGACACCTGTAGGAAATCTAACCGCTAATATGGTATTATGTACTCCTATAAAAAATTTGATCGAAGTACAAGCCGCTGAATTCGTACGTCCAGCAACGTTACTCTTCGACACTGGAGCCGATGTCTCCATAATTAAAATAAGAGTTCTGCGCAAGGAAACGTTAACTGACAAAACTCCGATTACGCTAACAGGAATAAGTAGAACACCTGTGAAGACGCTAGGATCAGTTTACCTACATGTAAAGGTCGGAAAATACACTATAACCCATAAATTCCAAATAGTACCAGACACCTTCTCGCTAATAGCCGACGGACTAATCGGTATGGATTTCTGGAAAAGAAACAGTTTCCATTATGAAAAGGACGTGTCTTTGACAATGCTGGGACACACCTGGCCAATGAAGCAAGTAGTATCACGTACGGTATCACTAAAACCGAGATCCGAAACACTAGTAGCCGCGTTAACGGATAGCAAACAAGACGGCATTGTAAACGGACACCAAATACTACCTGGAGTGTATATAGGTAACTGTGCCACTAGGCCAAACAACTCTACCTGCTGCGTCAGCATTTTGAACATCACGAAAAACGAACTCGAGGTACCCTTGCCTACAGTCGTGTTAGAAGATATTCCGAGTCCACCGACTCAGGGCGACGACCCTTCTGTTCCAATAACCGTATACGCTGTAAATAATTGTGCCAGCGATCGACTCGCCCGGCTAAAGTCTCAATTAGAACTAAATCATTTAAACCAGGAAGAATTGTGCACTCTAATGGGTATTTGTGAGGAATACAATGATATATTTTATTTAGAAGGTGACAAACTCCTCACTACCGAAGCGGTAAAACACACCATTACTTTGGTAGAAAATACCAAACTTATCTTTAAGAAACCCTATAGGTTACTTGAAAAGCATAAACAAGAAATAGATAAGCAAATTTCTCAGCTAGAAGCCGACGGAATAGTAGGGCCGAGCCGAAGCCAGTGGAACGCGCCACTGCTCGTGGTACTCAAGAAACCCGATGCTCAAGGGAATATAAAAATGCGCATCGTCGTAGATTTTCGCAAGCTAAATGAAGCTACTATAGGTGATGCCTATCCATTGCCAAACATCACTGAAATATTGGACCAACTAGGCCACTCGAAATATTTCACCACCCTTGACCTGGCCTCTGGATTTCATCAAATAGGCATGGCTGAAGAAGACAAAGAAAAAACAGCTTTCTCCACACCCCTAGGGCACTACGAATACAACCGCATGCCCTTTGGACTGAAAAACGCGCCAGCTACATTTCAACGCTTAATGAACACCGTATTATCCGGAATCCAAGGAATCCAATATTTCGTCTACTTAGAGGATATAGTAATTCACGCCTCTACTCTAATAGAACACAATAAAAGGTTGAAACAGGTGTTCATCCGACTGCGTGAAAATACTCTAAAGTTGCAACCGGAAAAATGCCGTTTCCTTCGCAAGGAGGATCGTCTCCATTATAGATTACACAATCGTGAACAATAGTGTAAAGGATCGGATTATTAATTGGAAGATTAATGATTACGAGATATTTTCTAATCACAAAGTAATAAATTTTACCTATACACATGAAATAACTTACATACAAACCGAAGAAGAACTCTTGGACTACATGACCCCTCAAGTATGACAGAAAAAATCATTCATTGTTGATTTGATTGATATATATTTTAACAACTTAACTAGCAATCATAATGATAAAATAGACAGTGAGGAATGCGACCCAGCCAGGTTCGTGGACAATAATCTTAAGAAGGCAACAAATTTATCATGCAAAAAATGTAAAAATATTGAGAATAACAACGACAATACCCGTAAAAAAGCCTTTTGGTGGACTGATGAAATTAGTAAAAAAAGGAAACAATTAAATAAGTTAAAAAGACTATTGTATAAAAAATCTACTAAAGATAAAGATAAAATATCATCTGAAATTAAAGAGATCAAGAAAATATATAAGAAATTGATCATCGACGAAAAGAATAAAGCTTGGGAAATGTTTATTAATACATTAAAGAAAGATATTTGGGGTAGACCATTTAAAGTCGTTACATGCAAAATGAAAAAGAGATTTTTTGTTCCCCCCGATGATATTGATAAGTCAGTAAAAGAACTTTTCCTAATGGCTAATAAGGAAATGTCTACGGTAACACAAAGATACATGGACGAAAATATCATTAAAAATGAAAACTATTATTTGATAGAGCCTTTTACTAATTTAGAACTAAAAGAAGCTGCATCAAGTCTCAATAATAAAAGTGCACCGGGCAACGAGGGAATAATGGCGGAAATGATAAAAAAGAGGAGTCTCAGCTAACATCGAATTCTTCTCCAATGTCTTCAACAGCTTATTATATTCGAGGCAGTTTCCTGACAGCTGGAAAAGACAAAAGTTAATATTAATACCAAAACCTAACTCCAAAAAATATCGTCCAATATGTTTACTGCCCAATATAAGTAAGATGTACGAGAATCTTATAAAAATTAGGCTGACTAAACATTGCGAGAAGGTAAGCTAATTCTCCGAATACCAGTTTGGATTTAGAAAGTGTCATTCAACTATAGACTCGATTAAAACAGTTATTAAGCTAATGAAAAGACCGATTAAAATAATGAATGAAGGCTGAGAGTCAATGACTGATGTGGCGGTTATGGTTCTTCTTGATATAAGTAATGCATTTAATAGTTTAGAACATGTAGATATTATTCAAAGTCTCCAGAACATTAAAGATTTACTCGAGTATATAATTGAAGTTATTATTAAATATCTTAGTAACAGGAAAATAATTATAGGCGGATCTAAAAAAGAATTTAAAATATATGACCCTAATAGAGGGGTTCCACAAGGCTCCATATTGGGTCCACTCTTATAGAATATAGCATTCAACGGAATTTTAGAATTATCGAAACCAGAAAACTGTGATATAGTCGCCTTTGCAGATGATTTAGCAGTTGTGGTAAAAGGTAAAAACGCTAGAATTGTGGAAAAAAATGTAAATGAGCTGTTAAGTAAAATAAATAATTGGATCACCGATAAAAATATGAAATTAGCCATAGATAAATGTGAATATATAACTTATTTGAAATATAAACCCTACGATAAACCTACTGTCCCAGTTAAAATTGACGACATGCAAATTAAAAGTGTAAAATATGTAAAATACTTAGGTATCACTATCAACGAAAATTTAAAATTCGGGGAACATATCAACGAAATATGCGAAAAGGTTAAAAAATATACATATTCCAATTGAGGACTTCTTCCTAAGATACATGGACCGTTTTATAATGCTAGGAAACTTTATGTCAACATACTATATGCTATGATACTATATGGCAGCCCTATTTGGCATAAGGATCTTCTTAAAAAAAATGGAGCAATTAGTTAAATGTATTAGACCTATTCTATTGTGTGCTAGTAGTGCCTGTTGTAGGGTGCCTAGTGAAACTCTACATGTTATAAATAAAGTGATTTCTTTGGATCTTTTGATGGGTGAAAGAGATGAAATATATGAGAATACCTGTAAATTAAAAACTATTATGAGCTATGAAGAACTTAATAAAGAAAAAGCTAAATTTGCAAAAAACATAAGGGAAGAAACTATGGATAAATGGATCGAGAAATGGATGTCATGCGAAAAATCTGCCTGGACTCATAAAATAATTAATTCTACCAATTTTAAGATATGGATAACCAACAAGGAGAATAAAATGAACATATTTTTAACGCAAATAATTACGGCACATGGATTTTTTATGGAATTTAGATATAAAATCAAAAGAGAAAGTAGTCCTTCATGCATATTTTGTCCTGGAGTGACAGATAATCCTTAACATATGATATTTACATGCAAAAAGTGGAAGGAAGACAGAGGAAGAATGTTAGGACTTCTGTCGGAAAGCTCCAAATACAAAAATAAAAAACACACAATCCTTTTTAACCCAGAGAACCTAATAAACACTTTTTTAAGTAGCAAGGGAGGCTGGGAAATATTCGCGAATTTTATAAACAAAATTATGACCGAAAAGGAGGAATCTACCTAGGATATAAGTATATTCTAGGTCATAAATTATAGACTCTAAGCCTAGAGGGGAGGGGGAGCAGCCGAAGTAATGACGACCAGTCAAATCCCGCTGTTGCCCCTCTTAACCCTCACCCAGGGGGATTTTTAGTGGGTTTGACTACTCCCGGGGATGTCCTAGGACATCGCCGGGAGTGGAAGAGCCCCACATAATCCCGTCGACCACAACCAAAGACGGGATATGCAGCAACGCATTTTTCCCCCTGACGTAGCAGCTCTAGCTGGAGAAAAAAAAAGAGTTGACTAGTGTGAACATGGAATGGAGGGGGCAGCAATGCGCAAGGCTTATCGTATACCAACGTATAGCTCTCTCCTTGTTCACGTCATTCTTTCTCTCTCAGTACCCAGCCAATTAGATGCATCTATCTCATTCCTGCCATACGCTCTCAGTCTTCTTTCTGAGCTAAGGCGTATTAAGTAAAACACTCTATACCATTATTGGTTAATCGCCAAGTTAGTGAAGACCAATAGAAAATAGAGAAAAAAAAAGTAAAACACTCTGTATGTTAACTATACTATGGACGCATAGTGGAAAGTCCGACTGTCCGCATACTTGCTACGCTGGTTTAAGTAATTATTAATTTAATTTTCCAGTCAAAGAGACGTTATATATATTATAATATCAAATAATACTAATGAATCCTTCGAACAGATAAATAGGATAAGCTTAGTTTGATTATATAGAAAAATATAGATACGCATTAATGTCCTCAAGACGTTAACTTACCTCAAATATATTAAAGTCCACAGCTTGCTGATGACTTAGGGCTGAAATAGTTCGGGTTTTATTAGGATCCCAGATAACGATGTCCGCATCTGACCCTATTGCAATAACACCCTTCTGCGGATATAGATTGAATATTTTTGCGGCATTAGTGCTTGTAATTGCAACAAATCGCATGGCATCCATAATACCAGCGTGAACACCTTTCTCCCATAATACTGACATCCTATCTTCAACTCCATTAACCCCATTGGGAATTTTGGTAAAATCCTCTTTACCTAATGCTTTTTGGTCTGCATTAAATGTACAATTGTCACTTCCTAACACTTGAAGCCCATTCCTAGAAAACAAAATATTAATAAATTATTTTCAGTTAAATATGATACAATTTTGTTTCATTAATGTAATTAAAACTAAATCATCTATTACGGTCAAGCAGTCTTTAGATGACATTTTATTAACCGTTAAAGTGCCGTGTAGGTGTTTGAAATCTAGTACATATTTTTGCAATAGCTAACTGCACTAAATGAAAAATTTCGTAAACATTTTACTAGCGGCATATGAATTTATCCACCTAAAAAACAGGTGTTACCTACAACTACAGGACAGCAAATATACAGAAATATTATCATAGATAAAAATGTTATTATTACATTAAACTCTTTACAGAAACTATGTATAGTAATTATTAATCTAGCCTATTAACAAAAATATCTAAAAAATGTATGCTAAAATATACACTATTACATAAAATTATAAAATGAAAAGCTTATAGGCAAGTATTTGTTTCTCTAGTAGAAGATAGTCTTACATTCATAAAAAATAATAGTTTAAATAAAAAAGAAACAAGCTCAGTAGATTTTTCATCAAAAAGATTTTCACCACTTAGAAATAACTGTATTCCTTATTGAACTAAAATCTTTCAAAATACCTATCAAAATCTCATTCCAAATACTTAAATTTACATATTTTAATATAAGAAAAATTAAAATATTATGTCCGGAAATATTATAATGAACCAAAAAGGAATTTAACTAGTCCATTCACTTTATTCAGTATATCAATATAATTATTCTAGAGTTATTTTGAGTTTCAACAGAATATGTATTATGTTCCGGGCCGATACACGACACCTCTATGGGAGACGCAATTGAATAGTCGCTTTGTTCTGTTTCCTTTTAGTTATCTTCTGACTCATTTATCTATGGTCTGCTATGTTGCCACTATTTCTCTTCAGGGGGCGTACGGGATAATGATTTCCGTTCTTTTTTATAGTTTTCTCTAATTGATCATTAAGATGACGAGATGCCATATATCGGCCCGGGACATTATACATGGTTTGTTGGATTTCAAAAAATCTCTATTATGTTATTTTGGCCCTTATATGGCATGTATATAAGAGATGCGTTTGTTATCTACTAATAATATTAACCTCTTAGCGCCATGTGATCACTTTTAATTATTTAGTTTTAGAAAAAATTATATAATAGTGACTACGAAATCTTTTAATTTTAAATCACATTCGAATCTTTTATAAAATAGGATAAACTAGCATTGGAAATATTTTCTTTATAAAATGAGCTTCTTAATAAATAAAAATAATTCTTAAATTGGATTAAAATTTAAATATAATATCCTTATATTTTTTTATCATTCTGATATTTCTATCCTATTATAATAATATTTTCTAAAGTGTTCTGTACATCTCAAATTTCAGCGGTTTAGTATTTCCTGAGTAGGAATGTCTTCAATCAAACTTCTGGAAGCTACTGCCCATCTGAACATTCCCGATTATACATAAATGCCTGCATCTTTTAGCATTGATTTGATCGAACTGGTTATCAGGGTTTTTGGAGCTGCCTTTATTGGATCTGTCATCGTTATAAATAATTCTTCTAGATTCAAACCGATTCTTTTTTCTTCTGATTTCTTTAGCATCATCCTAATCCAGGTTATTGGATATAAGCAAATGTTATGGTATTTTATCTGCCACCATCCCGATTGTCGAAAATTGACTTTATCTGTTTTTGAGCCAAATACTAGCCATATAATAATTTCATCCCCTAAATTTACTAGGTACTCCTTAAATATAATCAACAGTGTGAGATAATGAATATGACGTCCTAAGGTCAATAAAAGTAGTGCTGCGGTTCTTCTGAAAACTTCAAAGAAATATAAGTTGTCCGTCTTGTTCATTAACCAGTTCATCACAAATAGTACATCCTAAATAGATGATATGGTCTCCTTAGGTCTTGCCACTGATATCGCTTTTAGAATTTGCCATACTAAGAACTATGAGGATATCTTTTCTGATGGTTCACCTGCACAGAATGATGCAATAGTCGATTTATGCACTAGAATCGTGTAATATGCTAGCCCCTTTATTAGAAATAGGTCTACCAAAAATCTCGCTAAGTCCTGGACTTTTGGTAACTTTGTATCTATGCCTAGTTCCTGGCAACATCGAATCCATTTCTTTAGAGGTTCTATGAATATCAGGGTTGATTGTCGCCAGCTTTTCGTTATTAAAGTTTTTTCCTCTGAAGTCCAATTTGCGATTACTTCATTTAACCTCCAACTTTCGATACCTGCAATGCCAATTGCACAACACTTGTGTCAGGGGTTTGTTGGTTATTATATCCTCCAATGCATTGGCTAAGTTCTGTAAGTCTATTGGAGGTTCCAGGCTTCGGCTGGCTAGGTCGGTCATCCAAAATAGCTTTGCCCAACTGGGTGCCACTATTAGGAATTGCCCTTGAAACTTGCTCATGTATGCAAGTACTCTTAGAATTAGGTTTGGTGAAGGAAAAATCTAAACCAGTTGGTGGTTCCATTGCTGACTGAATACATCTATGAAGTGAGCGTACCGATTTTCGCAATTCCTCGATAGGTAAATTGTGATTACAACTTAGTTTAAGAAGCAAAAAGGTTTATTTGTGTTATGCCCCATCTTTGAAATATTTCATTTGTGACCTAGGAAGCAAGTGCCACTCCGGCAGAGTTTCTTCGCGAAATAATCTGTCGCCAATGCCGTTGTACCTCCCTAAGAGGTAAAAGGCTGACAGGGATATGTTAAGATTGTCGATCATTTTCATCAGTTTGTACGTCAGTTCGTATAATCCGAGAGACTTCATTCCTCCTTCCTTTAAGATTTATGCAACCAATGTTCTATTGTCCGTTTGCAAAAGGACCTGTTCTTCTTTCAGATTGTGAGCTTTGTAACGAAGTTCCCCGTTACGTATGCAAGATACCGAATAAAAAGTATGAAAGCTACCGAACAGTGGATATTATTAATCCCTACGTTACCGACTCGTGAGATAGGCTCACGAGTGGATTATAGCTAACGTCAAGGATAGACCCCGTTGACAGGCAGAGGCCCGGATGAAAAGACCGGCGCTCCAGTAAACGATGTCCAGGTTGTCCTGAGAAGTAAGGCAGGGCCATGCCGAACAACCCAGGCAACCTGAGATAAGGAGAAGCGGCCTCGGGGAGTTCTAAAGGAATGACAGTGTCTATAAGTCCCCACGAGGAGGGGAAATAGAACATCGAGTCTGGCTTGAACGCTGGTTACGCGCGTCAAGCAGGCTGCGCGAATGTCGTGCGCAGACTGCCATAGCAGGGCAGTCGGAACGCGACCATGGGACTGTGCTGATGTGTCCGTGCGTGCTGGTGAGCGCGTGACGCGACACTCAGACAGCCATGGGTCGGTTCGCGTACGTGAGGCGTGTGCTATAGGCCAGCCTGCACGTACGTCACGACTGGATACCGGCCAATGCATAGTGGGTTGTGCAGGGGCGTAGTTAGCCCGTTGGAATGTGTCCCGGTGCCCTCCGTAATCCCATAGGCTTGCGCTATGGCTGGACGGGCTGCGAACAGTGCCTCCGTGATGGTCCACTCCTGGCAGTCTCTATGCTTGGCAAATGATACCGCATGTTCCCCCACTCCTCACCACCACCTGGGTGTGGGTGGTGAGGGATGGATGTATGCCCCTCAGCAGGTAGGTCTGCGAGGCTTGGACTTCCGTAAGGAACCCTCCCCTCTCTCCACGACCTAGCATACTGAGCGACCCTGGCTACCGCTACCGTCCATGTGCATGGCCGCAGGGCTGTATAAGATGCATAGAGAATGGGGTCGAAGGACCCAATTGATAACGTAGGGTTGTTGGCCTACCAACTGACCAACTGGCGCCCTGATACCGATGAATAAGGACGGGCGAAGGTAATGGGAAAACCCGTAGTGTGAGTGGCCCCTCGCACTGACGGGAATAACCTTACAGCTTGTCTGCTTCTTGTCTCGTGTACTGCAAGCAGCTACTTTTTGTTCGTGTCCCATTGTTTTGGTTGCTTTGCCCACATTCCTGCCATGAACGGTACGTTTAACTGAGCTCCCCAACCCCTACCAATCCATCGGTCATTAGGAAGTGTATTATTTAAAGAATGTAATTTCAGGATTTAATGGAGGAGATCAGGGCCATGAAAATAGTTTTCAATGATCGACTGCAGACAGTTGAATCAGAGCCTGTAGCCAGGGATTTTCCTTGGGCTACAAGATCCACAGGAGATAAAACTCCGTATCAGGATTCTTATTGAGCAAATTTTCCTACAAGGAAAGATTGTAGCAATAGGCTCCTTGGAGATTAGTGGTAGATGGCGGAGTAATTTTGGATTGGCTGTAAGAGAGTAGTAGGGGTAATCAATAGACTATATAAGGAGCGCTCCTAATCTTAAGTGTCACATAATGTAAAACTAATTGTAATCACGAGGTTGAATAATGTGTATTTTGTAAAGTACTATTTAGTATATTCATTTGGAACAAAGTGGGAAATATATTTTTTATGGAGGCGTGTACTTGAGATTATAGTACTGGTCCACAATTTCGGTTTTTGTTCTATTTTGAGGCCTAGCTGTTTTTTCTTGGTCATCCTTCTTATTTGAAACCCTTTAAAAACGTTTATAGGGAACGCCAATGCGTAATCTTCCTCTGTGATTGACAAAACTGGCAAAATTTAGATGACCCAGTAGGCACTGTGTTTCTCTGAGTGAGCAATAATTTCTCTTCTTTATTAGTTGAGTTAATTGTATGACTCTTTCTACTTTTGTCATGAGGAGTTTATCCAATTTTCATGTATATTCCATACAGTATCTAAGCAGTCTAGCTCCCTGTATGGTACTGGGATACATGTTTCGTTATTTTTCTACCAGCCCAAGGACTGTAGACGATCTATTGCTTCTATGTATTGACTGTCTAATCTGGTTCTGCTATGGGATGCCAGCAAGAACTGATCGGGATAGATGATTATCCTCATTTTCTTCGAACGAAGGATCGAGTGATTCAATTTGTTAAAGCCGCGAAGGTTTGGGGGCGGCTGAGAGGCCAAAGGGTAGACTTTTCATTAAGAAAAAGCTCCCTGTTATTTATCAGACAAAGGAAACAGCGATGAGCGTTTGCAATTGGTACGTGGAAATAGGCTTGCAACAGATTGATTCTGACTATTCACTCTCTTGGTTGCAGATAATCTGGAGATCTGAAATGGGAAGTCAGGCGGATCTGCCTCGCTTTTACGTGTGAGGCACGAAGGTTGAAAATGCGTATCAAATCTCCGTTGCTCTTTTTGAACGTGAACATTCTGGATATAAAACTCGGTCCTGGGTTTTTGATTTATTTCAGCATTACCTTTTCCGTTAATAAGTCAATTTCCTTCGATATCTCTTTGAAATTTTTCTTGGTAAACCTGAAATTCCTCCCACCTAAAAGCTACTTTAGTTTAGTTACAAATGGTATCCGGAGACCTGTAATAATTTTTATAATTGCGGTCGGTGCGTTTAACCCTTTCCACCTCTCCTGGAACTTGTAGAGTTGGAATAGAGAAGATAGGATGGGGCTCTATGACCGCGGGGTGAGGGAAACGCGAAGTGCGGGGGGTAATCCGAATACAGCCTCTTGTCGAGCGATATCTTTATAGTTGTTTTATATAAAGTTACATTTGATAACATTGTTCTTTTTCTTTATCAAAGGAAAAACTATGTCCCTTAAATTACACACTCTTAGAGTGGAGGTGCTTACGTGTACCCCCCCCCCCCCCCGACGTTAAACTCCTGGAGCTGGGAGTAGCAGCGTGACCCTCCCTCTCTCACGTCAAATTCCTAGAGAAAAAACGTCACGGATCGCTATTACCATCTACGATACGCTGCATAGTTTGCGGTCCGTCGAATTGCGGTAAGACAAACGTGCTGCTGAGCCTCATAGAGAGTCCGCGCGGTGTGAGATTCGAAAACCTGTACGTCTACTCGAAATCGCTGCAGCAACCGAAGTATCGATATCTGGAACAGCTTCTACAGGACACGGAGGAAATTGGTTACTTTCAATTTTCAAACAATTGCGAGGTTATGAACATCGCGGATGCAAAGCCGAATTCCATTTTCATATTCGACGATGTGGTCAACGACAAGCAGGACAATATAAGGGACTACTTTTGCATAGGTAGACATTCCAACATCGATAGCTTCTATCTCTGTCAGACTTATGCGAAAATCCCAAAGCATCTGATACGAGATAATGCAAACTTGCAAATAATATTTAAGCAGGATGGAACTAATCTGAAGCATATTTTCAACGATCACGTCAACAGTGATATGTCGTATGAGAAATTTCTCGCATTGTGTTCGACCTGTTGGAGTCGCGATTACGGTTTCTTAGTAATAGACAAGGATAGCTCTCTGAAGAACGGTCGATATCGCAAAGGTTTCAACGAGTACGCCACTATCGAGTGAACGACCTTGAGTGTCAGTTTCGATCGATGAACAGGTTGGTCGGTCGGACCTGTTAAGAAACCGCGTCAGTTTGATCGGTTGATAATCGAGTGTCAGTTTGAACAGGTCGGTTGGATCTGTTAAAAACCGTGTCAGTTAGATCGGTTTATAACTGTTTTTAAACAAAACCCCCCTCCAAAACAGCATCGCGATGGATGAAAAATCGCTTCTGAAGAGGATCGCCAAGACGAGCGAGGTCATTCGCGACAAGCATCGTGCCTTGAAATCGAAGAAGCCGATAATGGAGAGCAGTTTGAACGAGACATTCAAGCCGATAGTCGATCCATTGAAGAAACTCGTTTCGCAAACGGAGGATAGTGATAACATAAATAATAATTCGTTTATCAAATACAACGATAAATTGAGGAGGGGAGTCTACTTCACATCGACACCGCATCGAGTTGCTAAAAGAGCGAAGAATCTTAGTAGTAGTGATGAAACTATTATGAATCCGTCGGATTTCATGACTGACGACGAGTCTTCTATAACCGATCAATCGTCGCCCGATTAAAAAAAAAGTTTGCTAGATAAATTAAATATTGATGAAAACAAGGAACCAGGCTTGTTACAATATGCCTTTCAACATAATCGAATACATCCAATCCCTGGCAAGTATATTAAATTACTTCTGATCGATAGGGAAAACTTGATTGATCGTGCTTTTGGACCTCGTTATGAAAAAGAACAACTGACGCTTGGTAGATGTAAATTTGATATTAGTCATGAAGGAGATATTATTCTCGATAAGACGCTATACACCGGTACAGTAGGTAATTATGAACTAGTTTTCATGAGAGAACCCAATCGAGCTATTATAAAACCCGACGATTTGGAACAATACAAGAGTATTCTCAATCAAACTAAGGCACATAAACTGTTAAACGATAGTCTAAAACAAACAAAGGGTAATAAAGGTGTAAAATATACAGAAATTATGAAACCATTGCTATTGGGAAAACCAATGTTACCACCTGATCGGTTACCATCAACATCAAGCGCAAGTAAAACGTCAGGTGCAAGTAAACCGTCAACGTCAGGCGCAAGTAAAGCGTCAACATCATCATCATAAAAAAAAGGGGGGTAAAGGTCTTATGCGTGTTACCGAGGGACCAATCAACTTCGTACATTGGAACGATCCTAATGAATTGATCGAACGTTTGAGACTTTTGATCGCATCGGTGGCTGCCGGTAATACGAGTCATCACAACGAGATACAGTCGATAATCGAGGAGTTGCGCGACGAGGATCTTATCGTATAAAGAAAGTTGCACGTTATATTTTTACCTCAGTATAATATCAACGTCTTTCGGTAGCACGAGGTAAAAAAAAAATTAAATGTCTGATTCCTGCTGTTATGAAATTTGCATTTGTTTAATATACATCGTAGACTGTATACTCTCGACATTACGAGCCAACAAAAAGAGGAATAATAACGAGGAACAAGAGACTGATTTTTGAAAAAAAAGTGACAGTAGTGCATTTATTTTGAAATGTCGATAAATAAATATGGAATTGGACTGGATGGTGAGAGTAGTAAACACTTTCACGTACCAAATTTAGAATATTTACTGCTTGAATTTAAACAATATTTGACAATGACATTGAATAAACATAATGAACTATTTGAGAAAAAGATGAACCAAATTTTGCAAACAATATGTGAAAAATTTGGTGAGAAATTGAGTAAGCAAGATTTGATACTTGAAACAGATGGAAGTATCAGTGGTAATTTCTAAGAATCGTCGAGCAGGACAAGAGTCTGTCTATTTTTTTGGAAAAATAAAAATGAGCAAAGAAAAGATACAGTTGGTGGAGGAGCTCCATGCACCGGCGAGGATTAATTTTCCACGCAGAAGAGTCATCGTGCGCGGCTTCGACGATCTCTGGCAGGCCGATGTTGTTGATATGCGCAATTACGTCGATGCGGGTCACCAGTACATTCTCACTGTAATCGATACCCTCTCGAAATACGCTTGTTCGGTGGCACTAAAGACCAAGAGCGGCAGAGAAGTGACGACGGCAATGACGAGAATGCTAAAGACCGTCAGATGTCCGAAAAATTTACAGACCGACAACGGCAGGGAGTTTTACAACAGTGACTTTCAGGCGTTGATGAAGAAACGCGGAATAAATCACTACTCGACTTACAGCGTGATAAAAGCGTCGATAGTCGAGCGCTGGAATCGTACGTTGAAGACGGAAATGTGGAAACGATTTACGCTGAACGGCAATTACAAGTGGCGCGCTATGCTGCAAGAGTTGGTGGATGCGTACAATGCGCGAAAGCATCGTACCACGGGAATGCGTCCCGTGGATGTGAAACCCGAGCATGCAGATAAGCTACTCAAGACAGTATACAGCAACATCAAGGTCGCAGGTCGTGCCAAGTTCAAAGTCGGCGATTTCGTACGAATTAGTAAATACAAGCAGATGTTCGCCAAAGGCTACACGCCAAATTGGACGACCGAAATATTCGAGGCGGCGAAAGTACAGAGGACCAATCCCGCTACGTATCTCCTCAAGGATTCCAGGGGTACGAAACTGTTGGGTGGATTTTACGAATACGAGCTTTCGAAAACTATCAATCCCGATGTGTATCTGGTGGAGAGAGTATTGAGCAGAAAGGGCGATAAAGTGTTTGTTAAGTGGCTGGGATTCGACAGGACGCACAATTCCTGGATAAATAAGAAAAATGTTTTATAAGAACTTTTATTAAGATGTATCATTAAACAAAATATATGTATTCTTAAAATAAAAAACAATAAAGCGAATAAATGAATTATTCTTTTAGACTATAATGTCCCCAGGGTAGAGTCGCTACGGTGCCGGGTGTAACGAAACGCTTTTCGTCGTATGGACTGAGGGCAACCTTTCTCTGACTGATCGAGAAAACTTGGTGCAGCTTCGATCGAATTAAATTTTGATTGCGAGACTATACGGTGAAACTATCCAAACAATCCTTGTAGTCGTCAAATGTTATATTTCTATCGATAACGTAACCTTTGACACCCTTGGCTTTTTTAACAATTCTCGTGCAGTCCTGCACCTTGAATGTATACATTTTTGCCCTCAGTCCTACGAACTCGGTCATGATACGACCATTGTTCTCATCCTTCATCAGAACAGGTATCTTTTTGATGACGCGTGGCATTCATACTGATTAACGTCAGGATAATCGCTGGTGTCGAATCGCGCGAGATCGCGTTTCATGTACGAGTAAACGTTGTCGCACTCGACACTGTATATCAGACTGTCCGTGTCGGTATACATTGCTCTACATTTACTGCCGAATGTAGGAAGCATATAATCATGGTGAAATTCATACAAGCAAATTTTTGAAATATCTAAAATACTCATTCCTACGTAAATGGGTTTATCAAATTTCGCGGACAATTTCGATAATTGAATCGCGACCAAATTCTCATTGAAAACCGCGAGATTATGAAAATTCGGTTTGGAAATCAGGGTTTCCGCCCCGTATCTTCCTTCCCACTTGCTTGCGAGCTTCACGTCAACTCTATTCCTCACGTTCTCCATTGTTTTACCGAAAACCGCTTTGTTCATCAACTTGAAGAGATTCTTCTCAAATTCGTTAGTGGACGCGGTGCGCAAACGCGTGTTCAGCTCGATGTAATCGCGTAGCCAGGTGGACTGCTGAAACTTTAAACCGCGATGTATACGCTTCATTACGAGTCCATTACGCATACATTGTTGCAGAGCGCGATAATGTATTACGTAACGCGTCTTATCGTTTAAAGTGGCCAGCAGCTTCTCCTGCCTCGCGCCTGGCGGTTTCTCGCGCACCATACAGAACGGTAGGTCCGCGTGTTTGTCGTGAAGCTCGCGCGGATACTCCAAATCGACCTCCAAAATATAACCCTCGGGATGATCCGAGGGTATAGCGGAGACATCGAGATTGGCAACGTCCTTGACCCATCGGAATCCATGGGTGGACAGCGGCTGATACATTGCCCACCCATACAGATTGTTTACGTCGTAATACATGAGATATTTAGACGGTTCCGCCGGATCGTAGTCCCGCATGTACCGATTGTTGGCCCTCTCGTAGCGATGGGAGCACTGACTCAAACCACCGCGTATACCGCGCTCTACGAACAGCAACATATCCACGTCCGTGAAAAGCTCCAGCCTGATTCCCGTATGCTTTAACATCGCGTCCCAGGTGAAGCCCGGAAGCGTATAATAATGGGCTGGATCCAAGTTATAATTTAGCATGCAACTATCGCGAAAATTTTCGAAAACGTCGGTCAACAATAGGACATCGGTCTTCAAGTACAAATCACTGTACTCTCCAAGTGTGCGCATCTGGAATTTGGTCCAGACCTCTACGGCATAATTGTATGTTTCCTCGCTGATATCGCTGTCGGTCAGTCTGTTGCGAATCGACTGGCGCGGTGGTAAAGCCGTCTCTTCCAATCGAGCCGCACTATCTGTATAGTCGTAAGGAAAAATACCTTTCCTCGTAAGCAAGTTAAACTGCTCGACGCTCAAGTCCGAAAATTGTGACCTCAAATTTGTCAGCTGAGATTCTGCCAAGTACGAACTCAATTTGTCCAGACTGGAGGCCATAAATTTGAACGAATTGATAAATCTCAGCCGAATATTATAATTTCGCAAATATTTGGTGGATGAAATGTATTTTTCCTTAGGTACAGGCAGCATATATACCGATCCCTCGTACAAATTAGCAATCGTCTCAAGAATAAAATGTGAATCATAGCCGGAAAAATTGTGGAAAATAACTGGAATCACATGCGAATCTTTAAAATTTAAATTACAATTATTGTGAGCCGGTCCTCTGTATCTGCCGGTTAGATGATCGTGATCGCGAATTCGAAGTTGATTCGGAAGAAACGGCTTTTTGCATATATGACAATTGAGGTCATTATAGTGACGCGATCGTTCGGTAAGACTAAGATTACGCATGGGTACGATAGTACCCAGTTTCTCGCTCGCGATGCGCGCAATCACTTCGAGCTCGCGTACGAACCATTCGATGCAATCGGCACCCCGATGAGCATCGTATCTCGAGAGTGACGCATCGCGAGCACTTTTTAAATAATAGGCTACACTTATAGGTTCATGCTTCTGATAAATATCACTATTGTTCGATTGTTCAACTTTCGATAAAATGCACTCGACATCCGCGTATACGACGAATGGCACTCGTTCCCTATTTTTGATGTTCTTGAAGGAAACCCAGCGATCCTCGGACTCTCTCGGTAGCATCAAGCGGAGATTATCGTTGAGCTGCGCGCAATCCTGCTCATGCGACTCCAGCCTCTCCACTGTGCAAAAGTAGTGGAGACATCTAAAAAAAAAAAAAATATAAAACATATGCAGTTATATTTGTATCATTATTAATACATACCGATCGCATATATAATGTGCAATTTTGTTCTTGGTGAATTGGCTTCGCACTAGTCTCGAAAGATTTCTTATGCACATAAAATGTGCAGCTCCCTGTTCATCGTTAACGAGATGAAGATTAGCATGCCTCGATCTCTTCTTCTTCGTCACCTGAAGAGGTATGATTTTTGCGTCGATATCTTGCTCCTCATTCTCCAAGGTAAAGATGTTAACCGACACGTCATTATCCGTCTCGAATTTCGGGATCTGTTTTAGCGTAGTCGGAAAGGTTATGCTACCGACGTCTAAAACAGTCCGAAAATGTGGATAAGAGGACGTGCGCTTTGGATTAGCCGTAGGTTTAGCCGGATAGAGTGCCGCCGTCACGGACCACGCGAAACATGCATTATCGCTGGTTTCTAAATTTATCAGAGCTTTCCTACTTGTGATAGCAGATGGCAGATTAATTCTACAACCCGCGTGCAACGGGTTAAAACGATTAATGTTAACTAGTAAATAATGAATTTTTTGTAAAGCCCATCCACTATCACTCTCTTGAAATTCACTTAATTTTTGCATAACAACGTCTAAAATATTTTTCCTATACCAGTCACTAAAATTATCAGTTTTATACAATGTTGCGTTAGTCGTACTAATGTTTTTTTCATCACTATTGTCCTTGGAGACGAATTGTCCGTTAAATACACAATTAACCTTAACACTATTTGCACTAACAAATACCTTATCTATACGCACACGCACTAATACTTCCGCGTCTACTAAAAAATCCTTCGGCTCTATATAATTACTATTAACTACCATACCACTGCATATTCGACTTCGAAACGCCGAATCAAGCTCCTCCCAGATAAGTCCTTGTACGTCATTGCTATAACCAGCACCTGATTTAATATGATTCAGTTCTCTCTGCGCTCGTAGCAATAGACACTTTATACACGCGATTTCAGCGAAATTCTTTTGACGCGTTCCAACGGGCAAAGCTCGATCCGCGTTGCTCAATCGTCGAATATGCTCGCGACATTTCAGTACCCACGCATCGTATTCATTCGCACTATTAATTGTAAAAAATTTTCTTCGCAATTCAGTAGACATTTTGTGTTTCTTAAAGAAAATTTTATGATTCTGTCATACGGTAGACAACAACAAAAAATTAATAATTGTGAATGCGTCTCTCGCGAAGAGTAACGCTCATATATATCGAATAGATAATGGAAGTAGGGGTATCTACACATGCCATTGTTTTGTCCGAGATGCAATCGATATTCTTAGATATACATTGTTATCAATTTTTTCACAGAATTAATTTATTTCTTTGATCATATACAGATTTCATATAGTAGACATTTTGCAGTGAACATATACCATAATGAGTCATACACTTGGGTAACGGTGGTTCGAAATTTTTGCTCCCTCTAAGACTGAACTTACCCCACTCACACTCCTTAACATTGTATATATTTTCTAAGTTGCAAATTTTTCTCAACCAATCATATTTCTCCCGTCCTTTCACGAAAATCCAATCCTCCTTCTCCTCCTCGTATGACGTTACATACTTTCTTATTACATCTTTATACTTGTAATAAGGTGAATGACCGTCGGTCCAATTAAATCCATGGCGATTAAAATAAAGGCAACTTTAAGCAAAAGATTATATACAAAACATTATATTTTTGTATCATGTTTGAAAAAATTCTTACTCATTCTGTTCTCTCTCGAGATCGCTCAACCAAGCTTCTTGAAATGGTGGTGAAAATACATTGTGATACAATTCATTATCACGCAACACCGCAAACTCTTTAACTATAAAACTTTTGACGGTCAATACAAAACCTTGAAAATCAACGAATGTCGGTGTCATTATCGTCAGTCGTTCGATGCAATACTGAACGATTTTTTTTTATCGCATTTAAGAAATTTCTTTTCCCCCTCCATCAGGGGAACAAATATGCTAAACGTATTAAAATTCAATGCTTTTCTTTTTAGAGGGGATAATTTCTAAGATTTTTTCCCATTGTGATTGTGACCTATAGGTTCATCACAGTATAATACAATGGGGAAAAAAAATATCTTTTTTGATTAAGAAAGAATGGACTCCTTATCAAATGTAACTTTATATTTTAAAGAAACGATAAAGTCTTTCTCTCGACGGAGATATTTCTTCGGAGGCTTCATTTCAGTTTTTTTTTTTGTCGAGTATAGCGCGAGCGCAACAATGCATAGAATAACTCACATAATGGATATAGGCTTCTTAGTTTATAAAAAAGAACTTAAATATAAACATATAGCTATAATTGATTTAAAAAGTAACCAAATTTCTTACGCATCTTTTCGTTTGCGTGACACTATAAAGAACCTTAGTGAGAAAGACAAAAAAACTGTGTGGTATTTGCTCAATATGGTGCATGGTATAAAATACAGTGATACGGGATTCGAGAAATAAGAGCAGGAGGATGTTGAAGATTTTATTAGAGATTGCTTAACCTGCGAGAATCCCGTAGTAGCCTACAAGGGAGGGAATATGGAAAAAAATATATTGAATAGGATGAATGTGGAAAATATAAATTTAGAAGTGTATGGTTGTCCTAAGTTTAAGGATTTAATTAAATTATATGATTTTGAAAAAACACCGTGTAATTTACACGTTCGAGAGACGAAATTGGACAATGAACGTATCCACTTTTCGTACGAGGAGGTGTCAGTTTTTGCCAAGTGGATAAAAGCAAAAATATGATTCTTTAAAAATCATCGGAAAAAAAAAAATGATTTAGAGAAATAAAGAGGAGAACACAAGTCCTCAAATCTTCATTCAATCTTATACCGTCGTCGGTGCTGCACACAGGAAAAAAAAATGAGCTGCGAAAAGTGTAAATTAATCATGATTCAAGAGGATATTGTTCCTCTTTCACCCACTCTTCCAAGAGAATTGACAGAGGAATACGTCAATCAAATTAACGATTTTTTCAATCGTTACTTCGAAGAGTATGAACGGAAACTGCATCATTATTTGCATAAAAACTGTAAGTATTTATTTTAAAATTTCTTTTTTACCTTTTCATAATATTTTTTTTTGATAAAGTAAAAGAGGAAGAAGAGGAACCACCACATTTCTATTTCTTTTACTATTAAATTTTTTAT
This sequence comes from Prorops nasuta, assembly GCF_024137725.1. Taxonomy (NCBI): domain Eukaryota; kingdom Metazoa; phylum Arthropoda; class Insecta; order Hymenoptera; family Bethylidae; genus Prorops; species Prorops nasuta. Next base: position 5,034,740 of record NW_027116808.1, read on the forward strand.
AGAATAGTTTAAAAAAAAAGAAAAACATGAGAAAAAAAAGTAGAGGTTAAATAAAAAATTTATTGAAAAAATATTATTGTAAATATTCCCCTTCCTATCTCATCAGGAGTAAACGGAAAGAAATCTAATACGTTTTGATTAAGAGATGTAACTCAATCTACAGTAGAGATAGATAAGGATTATTTGTACTGTTCATATTGAGAGCAATCTCGACCTCAGTAGTGTTTCTGACAGTAGACGAAATGGATTCAAACCAAAAGAAAAAAATCAGTTTGCCAGAAAAAAAATTAACATTAGAAGACATTAAACAATCAGGAAAGCCTGTAGCAATCGTAAAACCATTTAGGATTGTACAACAGCCAACACCGCAGTTAGTTGTACCAAATAGATGGAGATTATGCAGCAGCATCAACCAGTTCGTAGACCTTTAAATGCACCGTTGCAGCCTGATGCTGCTGATGCTGGTGCTGCTGATACCGATCATCAGCCTATACCACGTCTTGTACGCTGTGCAATATGCGGTCTACGTGAGCATAGGGGTCGTGATTGTATTTAACAGCCACCATCACCAATCGGTAAGAAAAGTTTAAACTCTTCTAACATTAAGTACTTCATGAAATTAAAATTTAAGACTAATAATAATAAATCATTTTCAATTTTTTAATAGCAGATTCTGCTGCTGCTGCTGCTGCTGCAGTTTAGGAGCAATATTATTATAATTATTATTATTAAAAATATATACATTTTAATTAAAAACTCCAACGATCGTTCAACTCGCAACCCCCCTCCCCCTGCTCTTCACCCTTGAAATCACGCGAAAAATGATAAAACGATATTATTAACGTTCGTCGTATCAGGATGCTAGTTAAAATATTGAGATCATCCAAAGTATGGACGAGGTAGTAGAAGATAGTAGTGAGATGGAAGAGGAGGATAATAACGTGTTGATAGCTATTGTGAGATGGCGAAAGCAAATACGTATTGATAGAAAAAATAATAATATGTATTGTTAATATATTTCGTATTGAGCTTACATCTCTTCCATTCTCAGTCTACCGAGTTTGCTTAACGTGATAGTTTCTACAAAAAAAAAATGGGTGTAATTAAATTGTACAGATTATTTACTGAACAAAATATTGATAACATTCTAAATATGGATGAATCAGTGGAGGAAGAAGAAGAAGTAGTAGATTTGGAAGGAGATTGGGGTGAAATGGAAGACGAGGATAACAACGTGTTGACCGCAATTGTGAGAATGTTGAGGAAGAAGCTTCAGCGGGAACAATCCCCATCAAATATCCAGTCCGATGGGGATAATGACGATGATGATTATCGTCTATCAGATTTTATTAGTGAAATGGAGTGGGAGGGTATTGATATGGAGCAAGAAATTTCTCCAGAAAATATAATACGGTTCGACGAGGATGCTGACGTTCTCCATCTACTGTCTGATTCATTTACGGAGACCACCCACAATCGGTAAGAATCGATGAAAAAAAAATTTTTTTTTGACATCAAGTGCTTGGATAAGTAGTATAATAATAATAAATATTTTTCCTTCCTTTTTTCTCGTAGATGATACCGCTCCTGCTGCTACTGTCACTACCATCTGCCGCTATTTACTTAGAATAACCAATCAAAAATGGTGTCAACATTTTTTTCCCAGTATTTATTTGTTGTATAAATAAAACATTCAAAATAAAAAATTATACTTCCTTTTTTTTCAACCTTACAAATTAGAATTTGCTTTTAGAGGTAAAAAAAATTTACGAGGATGCTAGTAGGTCTCTATTGACATTGTCTTTAACTGCGTTCCACTTCTCGGAAAGAAAGCTAATACGTTTTGATTAAGAGAAGACTAATATGTATTGATAAAGAGGAAAGAAAGGCATCAGATTAACTAAAAAATACGTGCGTAATCGGTCAGTTCATATTTCATTGGAAGATCGTTTTGCATCTGAGCGACTAGTGACGAAAAATCTTGAGATCATTTTAACGCTAGCAACGGTAGTGAAAAGAACAATGTTGTATGATATACCGAAGAAGCAAGACGATGATTTGTGGGAGAATGCGGAGGTGGTGCAAGACATTGAGGATGATCCAGATTTTGCCGCTTTAGTTGAGCAACTTATGGATATAACGAATGAAATGGAAGAACAAATGGAGGAAGAAGAGAAAGATAACGAACGAGAGGAAGGAGATGAAGAGGCGTCGGAACCCTAAAAATCGCGTTGTGATTTTTGTAAGTATACTTGCTTTGTTAAAAAAAAAAAATAGAGCTATTACTATGTGAAAAAGAAAAGTAACAACATGATTTCAATTATGTCTGAATTGCGAAATATTGGCTACGCAATCGGAGACTTTCGTCACGGGAACACAAGCTGCGCAAATGAAGCCTGAGGTAGACCTTACTTCGACGAGGCGAAGTGGACCATTTTGATTCTAGATGGAAGAACGAATCAAAATGGTACGATTAGCAGCAACGAGAATAACAACACGCAGAGCCCAGCTATCTCGCTGCAGATTGTTAGAAAAACAAAACAAAAAAAAAATATTTAAAAAAATGAAGATTGTGAAAAATATGTATTTTAAATAATAAAGTGGGTTTTTTATGCCGCAAGGCTTTTTCCCAAAATCTACGTGAATTTATATAATTAACCGTTCCCTCAATTCCTTTCATAAATAAAAAAAAAATTAATTTTAAAATATGTGTTCTCTCTCTCTCTTATATCTCTCGCGTAGAGGGCTGGGACGTTTGGGTGGGGGGGGGGGGATCGAGAGGATGTCACGTGCTTAATTTTCCCCACCACCAGGGCAGTCACGTGCTTAAAATATCCCCCACCACCAGGGGTGTCACGTGCCTAATTTTCCCTCACCACCAGGGGGGTCACGTGCTTAATTTTCCCCCACCACCCTGGAGTGGGGGCATTTCCCCCCTACCTCCCCTCCCCCCGCGGAACCCCGACCCCCTCGCCACCCGGTCATAGAATCCTTACAGCCACACTACTAGCATTTATATTTTAAATTTGTTAATATTATATTTTTTTTTATAGCTAGACAATGTCCTTTGTGCCAGAAACAAAGAACGATAAATCAACAGAGGTTGATTTTGAATGTCTATGTACGGAGAAACGAAGAATTACCCCCTTGGTAAGAGTCACAACGTTCAGATCATCGGCAGCTACATCTGCTCCAATCCGACCAGCACCCTCAAGGCGCATTGTTCGTCAAGAAACACACAGATCATCAGCAGCCTCATATGCTCCAACAGTACCAACTCCTACAAGGATCCTTGATCACCAACACACCAACACACACACACACACACACACACTCATTCTAGCTCAAGAAATATTGTGGATGATAGAGCTATGATACAAGAACTAATTGCCGAACGTGAAGCAGCTCTAACCTTGCTAGGCCCTATAAGGATGACAATTTATCGATGTGAAATGGAAGAGCCTATCTTCATGGTATTTGCTATGATTGCAGAATTCGGGGTCATAAATACCTCGAGTGTCCCTAACCTCAGCCAGGGTTCACCTGAGCTAGAATGAGTGGAATGTTCATGAAGTAGGGTGATAGTTGTTTTTTTGGTGTAAGGAAAAAACTAGAATGACTGTGAATGATGTTACGTTAAGCGCTACGACGGCAAAGTAGCATGGCTCAAATGGCCTACTGTTGTAATTAGGTCAGGAGAGACACTGCTAAATTGCTTTGACAGCGACCACGGTACAATCGAATCGACGAACTTCAAGTGGCAAAAGATCGACAAGGTCAGTGGGATTCGTGGTATTCAAAAATAGAAGAGAAATGCCCCTTCGTTAGAGCCTTGATCTGTGCGACTAGCAAATGTATTTTAACTTTGTCTTACAGTTCAGATGGCGTCGTGGTTCGCAGTAGTCGTCATAAAAGATTGGCTGATTTCAGAAATTGCGGTAGTCGTCTTAAGATGTTGTTCGTTAAATTGTAGGTTGCTTTATTTCGAAGGTTCGCGTTGAGTTACAATTAATCTAATGCTTAAACTACCAGCACTTCATTGGCCGGGCAAAGGATAGCGTTGAGTTATCTGCTCCATTCAGGTACGTAATGTCCGGACGCGGCTCCCGGCAATGAGATACGCAGGATAACTAAAGACCACACGTTTGGGCCGGTCTATAAATGCGAATTTCGGGGAAAACGATGCAAGACCCCCTTGGTCTTGCAACATTTTCTAGCCTGCGTCTCATTAGGTCGGATTGTTGGTCGTCCGGACATTGACGCACTCAGCCGGGAATTCCGTGTGTCAGCATTGAGCAACGATCTTGAGCTTCGTGCTCCGCCGAGTCCCACTGTCGAAACAGCCAAATCAACGCATTCTGTCATATTTTCTTATTTCTAACTATTCTACTTATTGCTAAAATAAACTATACTAGGTTGTAGGAGTACAGGGGACCAGATCCTTACGTTATAATGAAGTGGGGTGATGGTTGTTTGGTATAAGAAAAAACTAGAATGACTATTAGTGTATTGGGTTGATTGGTGTAAGGAACCTTTACAAGAATACTATTATTTTGATCCCAGTACGTTAAAATCGATTTGCTGTGTATTTAATTAAACGCGTCGAAACGTTTTAAAAATATTTTTGACACTACGTGTATACTATGTGGATAGGAAATACGAGTGAATGGATATGCGTGTGTTGTTTGTGTAAGTTTGCTATAGTTTTTACAATCCTTGTATCGATATATCCAAAAATACAGAAAATACCAAAATACGTAAACTTTGTAAGAGACAATGCGCTGCTCAGGCCCCACTCGCTCTCTTGTATTCTTGTGTACAGGAGTAGAGTATGTCCTTTTTCATTGTGTTTTAATTAAGTTTGTAATTGTACAGTAGCCAAAGGCAGCATTCGTCGCTATACAGGGTGTAACAGCAATGATGTTTTTAATTTTAATCACATATTCTTGAGACTAAACTAAGTAGAAAAGTCCTATACTACGACATCCGTGAAAACATCATTGCTGAGATAAATCATTTTTAAACCGATGAATCAGGACTTTGATGCAACGGAAAAATTACTTTACTCTCACTTTCGTTGACAGTTTCACTTTAAAAAATAAAAGAAGTTTGTACTTCTTCGGCTTTCCGTATTGTCGTGCACGTATACATACACGCACACGCAACTACGCCAATTAATAATATTACCTCCTAATGTCTTACATTCCTGATCGTGGTGCTAATGAAATCTATATTTTGCCTATTTTTAAAAGGATCCTCGATAGCACCCATTTAGTTGAAAAGCCTAAAGAATAATACAGCGTTATTCGTAGATTAATTTTCAAGTCGTTTTATGTTTTCGGTATCGCGACATATGAACTGATTTAAGGTAGTCAAGAAATAAGTATTGTACGAGATCGGAAGAAGCAGAAAAGCTTAAGGACCGTCAGCGTCCGTCCTTATTATTTTTTTCTACCTTGCGTTCATGAGCTGTATTGAAGGATCGATATCGCGATTAGAGCAAACTATCGAATAGTTCCTCCCTACTTTTTTCCTTCGATTATTATAATTTCTGAGAAATAAGCATATCTACACATAGCCCTGAATGTTTACTTCCTACGATGTCTAAACAGCTTTTTTCGATAAAAGCTGTTTATCCGGTTCAAAACGGTACATTTCTATTACCTTGTTCAATTTACAATTAAGGGGACTTGAGAGCCCGAAATCGACCGTGTTGATGCTCGCTTTCTCTTCCCACTCTCTGCCCATCTCTCTCGCTCTGCAGCAGGCCAGCGTGCCTCGTGGGCACTGGCGCGTCGCGGTAGCGACACTAGTTCCGCGCTCGGCCACCAGGTGGCCAGCGCGAAGATCTCTCTTGCCACTAGAATTAGTATCGCGAAATTATATCCTTGGGCGTTATCAGCCTAAGGATCGCAGCCTTTAACCAGCTTGACCGCCGCTATACGCAGTAACAGCAGCAACGACGACAGCGCACGCCACCGCCCCTGGCCTATATCAACCTCTGACATACCTTTCGAGCCTCAACGGCTACCGCCTTCAACGGCAGCAGCGCCTCCACCGGCCAACCGCTTACGGCACCAGTGACTTTAGCAGGCCATCTTGCCTATTGTGGCAATTTTCGTTGAGATACTTGGTAAGTATCACCCAACCACCCACCGCCACCCTACGAGGGACTTCCCTCCTTTGGCAAACCCCTTTTCTCTATCCTCCCTTGCCTGCACTGCCACTTAGGGACTCGTCTAAGACAGTGCTCCTTCATTTGGGTCCAGGGCTCTAGAAGAGTCGGGTAGAGAGAGGGGTAGCATCTGACCGTAGTGTGGGGGTGACTCGGAACCCGCTTGGCTTAGGATGAGGATGGTCTAAAGGGTAAGGAGTCTTCTCCTTGCCCTATCACCTATTCCCCTTTCTGACTCTTCCGGGGTTTGGGAAATTGTTGGGAGACTTCTCCTTGTAATTTGTCCAGCACGGAAGATTGTCTAAGGATTATCCATTCCAGGGGTTTCAGGGAAACCTCTTCGAGGTAAATTCCCTAGAATCCTTGACGGGAGGAAATACCCTAGATTTAATTTGTTTAACTTTGCGCAGCACCTTCAAAGTGCAAAAATTATCATTTATAAATTGCGTGCGGTACTTTATGTGCATGTTTGTAAATATTTGGTATATTCATTTATTTATTGTCTAAATAAATTCATTCCTTGTCAAACGACAATTCCTTATGTTTCTTATTTCGGAACAAACCTTTCCTATTTTTTCAACAGACTCTCGGAGCAAGTATCGGCACATGATTCCGCACAAGTATTATATTAAAAAAGCTATTAGAAGAAATTATATTTTTTTCTGTTTTTGGAAATCTTACTGTTTTATCAGATAAAGGAGTTTGCTGCATCATTGGAAGAGCAAAATGACTCGAAAATTGGTTTTCAAGTAAAGCCATAGTCTTATCTCAAAATTTCGGCCAAGTGGAGAGCTTGAAGGATCCCTTTACGAATGAATAAGCCTTTTTTCATTTTATGAAGGGACAAGCCACAAAATTAAGAATAATTTTTTGTTAATGCTGTAGATTATTATTTATAGCCTTTGCACACTCTCAGATATGATATTTCAGATAAGTTAGTAAATACTTATACTTTTTTTATTTTCAGTTTATTACGATTTGTTTGGTGAATTGTAAAATATTTAACTTTGGTGACCATATCAACTTCTAGTTACTATAAACTAGAATCTGGTATAATAATTGGTTAGTTTTACTGGCAAGTCCATTTAGGCAGCCACTATGCAAAAAGGCAAAAACTATGGACAATCTACAGCATAAAGAAAAAATTATTCTTAATTTTGTGGATTATCCTTTCATAAAATCAAAAAAGGCTTATTTATTCATAAAGAGATCTTTCAATCTTTCCACTTAGGTCGAAATTTATAGAGAAGACTATGGCCTCACTTGAAAATCTATTTTCAAGTAATTTTGCTTTTCTAATGATGCTCACAGTAAACTGCTCTATCTGATAAAAAGGTAAGATTTTCAAAAACAGAAAAAATACGATTTCTTATAGTAGCAATTTTTAATATAATACTTATTTTTTGACTACCATAGACCAGTGCGAATGTTGTGTCACCGAAAAGATAAAACGACTTGAAAATTAATCTATAAATAACGTCGTATTATTCTCTAGATTTTTCAACAAATAGGTTCTGTCGAGGACCCTTTTAAAAATAGGCAGAAAATAAATTTCACTAGCACCAGGAACATGAATGTAAGATATTAGGAAGTAATATTAATAATCGGCGTAATTGCGTGCGCGTGTGTATGCATGTGCGACAATACGGAATGGAGAAGAAGTACAAAATTCTTTTGTTTTTTGAAGGAGAACTGTTACGTACTGGGTAGTCGTGGCCGCCTATCGGTCGAGTTTCGGCTGACTTGACACTACAGTCTGGGTCAGTAGAAACGCCGATTGAGCTTTGCGACTCACAGCATAATGAACTAAAATATTACACTCCGAGCGGTAAGAATGTAATGAATTGGCAAGATTCGGGGTGAATGATAGTATGTATGAACATACTTTGGAACAGCAGATTTGACACAAAACTATGTATTTTCAGGTATTACAATTATACTTACAGTAAACGCTAATTATGCTGAAGCAGCATTCGCAGGCTTATTAACTATTCGTCACAATTATTAGAGAGACTAGACTCTCTTATGGTTGTGGGTTACTCGCACTAGTTAACCATGTTCAATTCGTAATAGTTGTTGATATCCTTCAGAACGGTACGTGTTAGGCACGACTGAAAGATGCGCACTCGCGACGATTACTATACGACTTAGTTCGGATTGAATATTACTAGACTTAACTACCAGTACACGGCGACTGGGCAAAAGGTTTATTAGAATAAAGTGGAGTACTCTGCTCCCGTGGAACGAACACTAGAGTTACGACCTTGGAACGCGGATGATGCGGCAGCGGCTAAGCTTGCACAGAAGAAGACACAACTCGATGGTCGCGGAGCTTGCATATATGTAGGAGGCTTAATAGGTCATGTTTCGTCAGTAGCGCCATGATCTTTCGACACATGACGACCAAAAAGTCTCCACATCCACGGCCGACGCCCAAGGTTTGACGCATTTCCGGAAAAGAAGTCCGGGCGTCAGCAATGTGCAATACTACCGGTATTACACACGGACGCGTGCGATCTACTTTGTTTCGGCAAGGTGGCTGACCCCTACGTTATAAATCCAAGCCCTGATTCATCGATTTAAAACTGATTTATCTCAGCAATGATGCTTTTACGGATGTCATAGTATAGGACTTTTCTACTTAGTTTAGCCCCAAGAATGTGGTTAAAATTAAAAACATCATTGCTGTTACACCCTGTATATAAATCTAATTATATAACATATTATGTATTATAGAGGCTGAAAAAATTTAAATGCGCTTTTTTCGCAAAATTGGAAAAAGTTGTAAATCGAAATTTTGAAATTGACTGCGGTTTTAATCTATATTATATTATTAGTATGTAGCATAAAATAAATACAAAAAAGAGAAATAATTAATTAATGTTTACAATGGCCATCCCTTGATCGCTATTCCTTAACCTGAAAACTCTTACACAATCTGCATACAGAAATTGCTTTAAGATAATTGTTTTTATTCGAGGAATACCTCAGAGATATAAGTTCCTGCTTAAATGAAAATTCCTAATAATATTATACGTATTTTTGTCTTTATTTTCAAATTGTAAGTCTAGTAATCATATGTCATAATTAATATTAATTAAATGCAATTAACAGTTGATTAATTCACATAATTTACTATCTTATGATATTATAAATACTAATAGAAATGAATATCCTAGAAACTGCTTCAAAGTTAGAGCAATAAAGAAATCTTCACAAGGTTGTAGGTTCCTAATATAAATTTACTCACTGAGCTAGTTGTTGAATTAAGTAAGTAGGTGTTGTCGAATCTGGTCTTAATGGTGGACTTGTAACAAGGAGTCTTGATTTTTCAATATCTTTTCCATACTGTAGACTGCCATCGATGCCTATTGCGCTTGCCAACGTCTCTCCAAAAATAGCTTTGTTCTCCATTCGTTTAGTTGACAAAACGTCGGCTGCCGATTTGCTCGTCATAGCCAGCACATACAGCGGACTATGCACCTAAACGCGATAGTATAATTTCCTTAATTTCAATATAAAACAACTATATGATATTTAGTAGCTTAAAAATGTAAAGTATGCATAATACATTTATCAATTCTAATTTCAAGTAAATAATATTTAGGTTTCTTATATAGGGCGTTCGGATAACTCATGCCAAATCCATAAATTCTTATTAGCCCAATCAATTTTCCACAGCCCAATATTAAATATCCAACAGAAATAAAAGAACATGATGGTATAGAAAAGCAAATCTAAAGAAATATTATACAGTTTTCTACCCGATCTAAAATGGCGGAATTATCAAAGAAAACTTGAAAAGACAGTTTTCAGAAACAAAAAAATACAGTTATCGTAAGAAATATTTAACAGAGTTGTAGATGTAGATAATATAAAGACCTATCAATACTTTTTCGTCTATGTATATCAATTGTTATTTTACTATTCCTGATATTTTGACGAACTTATCAAAAAAGGTTTCTTTGCTCTTTCTATATCTTTTGAAAATTTGTTTAAACATTTGATATGTACTGTAAGCTTATAAATTTTGATAAAAACAATTAGTTTCGTAGATTTATTGATTATTAGATAAAAAAACATTACGGTCCTAAAATTTAGTTGTTTTTTTTGCGGAGAGTCGAAGAGTAAGAAGCTTGAGCATATTTCCATGTTAATGTTTTACTTTTAATATGTGAAATGTTAATAATTTTGTTGATATTAAATAAAGATAAATTGTTCCTCATGATTTTAATTATTGTAGTTAACATTTTTCTTTACCATATTTATTCATTTTGATTTTACGAAAATATAATAAACAGTCTGCCCTCTATATTATTCTATTTGTTTTGCCTTTTATTATTTATATCATATACTTTTATCCTAAAAATGATTTTTCTCAAAGTTGTTAGGGCTTATATGATGATCTTAAGAGGTCGCATGACAACAATTTCATTTTCGCATTTGAATAACAGAGAAAAATTTTCTATAACTTGGTTTAGAACGTTTAGGTATTTTAAAATCTATACAATATGTATAGTTGCAGCTTAGTATATAGTTCAATTATTTATTCCTTCAGATTATTTCAAGATTCATATAAATATTTCATTAGGTTTAAAGGGATGCATTAAGGGGCATAAAAGTATACCCAAATTATATTTTACAATTTTAGAAATTTGAATATTTTCATAGGGACTAAATTGGCTAATATTGATTTGCTTAATTGACGTAAAGACTTATATTTTGGATATGAAAAAAGGATATTGATAACTAAATTTTATTTCCTATCAATAATTTAGAATAAGAAAGCCATTACAAAACTTTGCCAAGCTACAGTGAGTAATTTAAGACCAAGATTAAACAAATATTTCTATAAAAGTAGAAGATTCTTTGAAAAAACTATAAAAGCGCAACAAAGGCTAATTGCGTTTAAATCAATACGAGCCAATTTAGTCCCTATGAAAATATTCAAATTTCTAAAATTGTGAAAGATAATTTGGGTATAGTTTTATGCCCCTTAATGCATCCCCTCAAGCAAACGTAGCATGATGTAATGAACTTATAGTACTTAATACATGAGTTTTATTACTTAAAATATGAATTAAAAAAAGTATGAAAAAGCTAAATAAGAAGCAGAACATTTATAACGTAAACCCTTAATTGTACATTTTCGTATACTAAAAAAGAGTTTCTTTTTTTTCTTTAAGGTAATTTTTCATTCAAAACAAAATAGTTGCAATTAAGGGTTAAATGAAAAAACGGTTTTATAATTTTTATAAACGGAATTGCTTGTTTTTTATTGTAGATTTGTTTAGCCTACAACAAAAGTGCTTTTCAAAACTATTATAATTGCAGTATTCCATCCAGCCATTTACTAGATATTCCGAATTGAAAATGTAAGTGAAGTTTTAGCATTACTATTTTAAAATATTTAATGTTTAATAATTATGCTAAAATTCATATTATGCCTGTTCCGCCTCGTGCCGCTAAGACTTTTGTTAAAATAAAACGTGCGGAAAATATCTAAAAGAAAAAAACTATTTTAGGATAGCACAACAATTTTGAAATTGTAATTTTTTGGTGTAATTAGCTCGTTCGAATAGAGCGCGGTCGACTCAATCAAACTCTGACAAAAAGTCTAACAAAGGACTCGTATTGTTCGATTTTTTAGAATGAATAAAATATTTACACTTCCTTTAACTTTTCAACGTATTATTATTGGTACATAAAAGAATAACGTTATCATTATCTGATTCGTGCATCCATATATGCAAAAAGCTTGTATCGTACTCAGTTCTTTACAGACTGCAGATATAGCTAATACTTTATTAATATTGCAATCAATTCGATAGCATTAGCAATTCTATCAAAGCTCTGAAAATATGCAAAACTTAATTTATATTGCCTATTCTGTAGGCTGATTGGTGGAAAAGTCTGCCTCCAATATGGATTCACAGCCACATAACGTAACCGTTTAAGATATTGTTCAAGTAAAGACTTAACGTACAACCAATTGCATTTACTTGAATCATATGAGTGATTTTGATCATTGTTGCAGTAGATTATATACAGTAGGTCCAAAATAGTTCACGTGCGTCATGAGTTCCATCTCCCACAAGCGCGCGTTAATTCCAATTATTGTACTCTTTGTAAAAAATCATCAGCTCTAAGACCGATGTACGAAAAATGAAATAGAGAATATTTTATCTATTCTTGAATGAACTTATTGTTGGATCCCTGTAAAAATCCGGGAGTTATTTTTCTTTTAATCGTTCAGGTTGAACTACAAATCTATGCATCCAAACCTTAAGATACGGACATAGAGAAAACCCAAATCGGGAATGACTATATCTCAATAACCAATAGAGATAGTGAGACGTTCAAAGTACCGATGGAAAGCTGAAGATCCCTAGATTATATAATCTCGAACTTGAAATCCGATATTGTTCGTCAGTTAAAAGTTATTAACAACCAAAGCTGAAGACTTCGGAGGAACTACCATCTTAAAGGTGAATGGACATAGAAGGATACCAAGATGCTATTAGAGAGTAGAAGAACTCTAGATAGTAATCATTATTATTATTATTTAATATTGTTATTATTATAATTTATAATTTATTAATTAGATCAGTTAAGATTATAGGATAAATACGTAGGTTTAAAGTAGAATTCAAAGTGAGAGCGCATGCGCACATGAAACCATCGACTGAAGTTTCCATTTGTTAATATTTCTTAAACAAATGGTGATATCGAACTGAAATTTGAAATGAAGGTTCTTATAAGTGGAACAATCAAGTATACAAAGTTATGTTCAATTATCTTAACAATTAATTAGAATTATAAAGATGTTTAATTTACTTATCAATGATTGGTTCTATTCCTAGTGGTGGGGGAACTTTCCAAACCATATCGGAACTTTGAAGCTAATAGTTAATAATTAATAATGATAACGAGTTGAAGTAATAGATTAAATGAATAGGTTAGTTAAGACATAAATAATAAGCTTCCTATGTAACCTAGACTTAAGTGTAAACTGTAAAAGCCTAGAGGATCATCATGGAGAGAAATCCCTGCTCTCTGATTGGCGAGGCGGTGAAACGTGCAAATTCTTGAGCGGTCTCTCTCCATGGTCCGTCGCAGCTTAAAAAGCGACCCGTTAGAGACGGAATGCAGTGAGTGAATTCAGTTGTTCAGTTCTAGCTATTAGAACAAAAGAAGAATAAAGGTCTAAAAGGTAATAGTTGGAAATTAGTGAGGCAGTGCGGACCACCGCAACCTCTAATACCTCCTATATCTAAGAGGCAGTGCGGACCATCGCAATCCTAACATGTCTAGTGTGGACAAATAACATTAATATATCTAAGGCAGTGCGGACCACCGCAACGTTAATATCAGTTTGTGTGGGAAAATAAAAGGAAATCATCATGGACCAACTAAATGACGACTGGAAGATGAAAGGGAGCAGAACAGGAAGGAATAACCGACTCCGGAAACTTCAAAGAGTTTGTTAATTTTCCTCATTAAAAATTAATTAGTAACAGCGGCCCATTTTCTAAATTGCACTCGAAGGGGATTTTCTGTTCATTTTTTGGGAAATTTCTCCTTGTACACAACATTATAAAACTTCAATTTTAATGCAACATCGAGCAAGATAAAAGTCTTACCGTGGCATTTCGTTTTTAGAAGTTTTGTGAATATCCACTTCCATTTGAAACACAGAGGCATACGTAAGCCATTAAAGCTTCCAAACAATTGCAGAAACCTAGATACGTCATATTAATATTCAGAAAAAACAAGAAAAACGCAACATATGAAAGCAATTAAAATTCGACGATAGTTTAATACGTGATGTCAAAGTCAGTCTGAATTTTATCTATATTATCGACTTGAAACTGCAGTTTTGTCAGGTTATTGTTCGTCCGTAGGGGAGCTAGAGACTAGTTGTAATAGGTGTAAGTTTCAATACATATGTTACACAGTGCTTTCTGATATTTTTGGTCCGGTCTTAACTAAGACTTCCAAAAATAACAAGCCCCATTATTTAAGCATAATCAGTGCCTTTCCTCGAAACGAAAAAAATAAAAGTTTATATATGCTGACTTGCTTTATTTTAGTCATTAAAATGTAACGAAATACCTACATTTCGTAAACTTTGATTTTAGGTAAGTTAATTGATATTAATATTATTTAAATACATACTTATTGTTGGTATGAATTAAACTTTAAAATAGTGTTGCATTTATATATTACTTGCAATATATTTTATAACATTATTTCCGTCTGTGTGAAAGGCTACTTACGCTACGGGTTTCTCGTTAACTTCGGTTGTCTTTACTCTCAGTATATAGAGAGCCGTTTACCATTTGGGTGGCTAGCAACTCATCAGTATCATTCGGGTATTTAATGCCACCAGTCATATGCTTATTTTGCAGTCCTGCGGCCATGCAAAGGATAGTAGCAGTAAAACAGATTTATTCAATGTGCTAAGTCGTAAAGAGGGGAAACGGCCCCTTACTGTGATTCAACCTCGCGATCTTGGATCCTGAATTTCTCCTTACTTCCCACACGCAGGTGATAGTTTGTGTGTATGATAAGTGCGGGAACATGCAGTATTTGTTATAGAAGTAAAATTTGTTAGAGATGGTCCACAACAGAAACAATGTTCTCGGCCCATGCAGCTATAGCGGAAGTATATGGTATTATGGAGGGCATTGAGACACTTTCTTGTAAACTTAACTACGCTCCTGCATAAATTTCTATACACTATTCAGTAACTGGTCGTGACGTATTTGCACAAGCGAGCTTATAGCACTAGCCTGACATACGTGAACGCACCCACAACGGTGTGCGTGCCGCGTCACATGCCATTACTCCTTTCTCCCTCGCCAACTACTTACAGTTCGACTATAGTTAAACTACCTTGACCGTTTCATGGTAGATTTGTTGAGCACTATTTTGTATATTGTATCAATTAAGTAACTAATGATGCGCGCGCGCGTCCTAGAACTAAAACGTAAACACTCATTTATCTACTTAACACTGTTTAAACGCAAATACATAGGAATTTCAAAATAGTCCTATTCAAATAATTGATTTCTCTTATAAATATCTATATATATAGATATAGATAATAAGATAAATAATTTTCCATTTATGATGCCATGCTCTGAGATATCTTAAGTTTTTCATCATGTACAATGATCGGCATATGTGGCGTACCTTGATGCATTTAGGAACCACGTTATAAAGTCCCTCACCATCAGTAGCTCAAGACGGAAAGCTCGAGTTAGCATAAATTTTAGATTAAAAAAACTATAAATTTTATCGTTCGAAGATTATTTAATCTAAGTTGTATGCTAACTCGTGCTTTCCGTTTCGAGTTACTGATAGTGAGGGGCCCTAAAACGCGGTTCCTAAATGCATCAAGGGACGCCATATATTCCGGTCATTGTATACGCAAAATAATCACCCACATCGCTTCAGTCATACTCATTTCTATAAGCAATATTAATTCCAAATATCTGGTAGACGTCTGAATGAAATAAAATATAAGAGGATATTTCTAAACTCTTTAGAAAAACTACAGGATTATGCAATACAAAAAAAAGGTTTTTCATTTAAAAATATTTAAGGTGTTTATATTTTTGTTGGCACACTTTCCAAGATTAAATCAATGTTACCTTCTTATGTTCTTCTCATACTCAGAGAACAATTTTGTTAAACGGTTTTCTATATTTTGTTAACTTTTCGAGAAAATTGCTTAAAGCGATTAAAATCATACAATTTGTATATAAATAAATAGAATATGAAAATTCATATGCAACGAGGAATAAATATCCGGGGGTAGCCACGAGTGACTGATCAAATTAGAGACCATTTATGATTGTTTTTTAATTATAAAATAAAATATAAGTTATAACGCGTGGTGAAACTTTACGAAGCATATTTTTCCCCCTCCCACTTGGTACCACTCAAATTTTGGTAAATCTATTATAGATTTTAAATGCATTGTATGGATAGATGTATGATTTTCCGTAATTTGCCTTATTATCCTCTCGTTATACAATTCTTGAGACCCCTCCCCTCACCTTATTTCTCCCTCCTTATTCTTCCCGTATTATCTCCACATCACCAACGACCGTGTTCCGTTATTACTGTAAGTAAGCTGCAAGTGTTGAAATATTATAATTTGTGTCATATAAAGTATAGATTCTCGGTACTTGAAGTTAACTTGCAGTAATAACAGAACGCGGCTAATGCAAGCAATATAGGTGTTTGGGCGTATTTAAACCTCGCGCCACTCAGGACAATCCGGCCAACCCACCTATTAGCAGGGCAACGAACTCACTTCTATTGCCAGATCAAGAAAACGAAATGGAACAAGGATCGATCCTGAATTTGATTAGTGTAATAAGAATCGAATCAAGGCCAAAGGCTAATCACAGTGTTTAATTGGAGGATTACGGAAAGGAAGGATGTGGAACAGAGAACGAAGCATGGGAAAGTAGAAAAAGACAAGAATTGCTCTTTTCTCCACTGGTTCTCGTCCTGAGAGGTTGATCCGTACTGGAGTAAGTGATGCCAAAAGGTAGACCATCGGTCTACCTTCTAGCATCACTGACTGGAGTTGTGAGTTCGATTAGTCATCTATAGCGGACGTCGCTATTTTCAGCAAAAGATTCTTGATACAACCAGTTTTGGCACTAATACTCGTGGAATACGGGAGTGATTACTTTCCTATCCACTTATTGTCAATATTCCTTTCCCTAATTTTTATAGACTATTTCCGTATCTCTTTTCCGTATGGTTACCGTGTATAATAAGTGTGCGTGAGACCCAATAGGGCGATCCTTTGAATTGTATAACTTCTTCCATTTATCTTCCCGCTCCGTAATTATCTGTTAATAAAGTACGTGTTTTCTTTTAGCTCTAATTATTTCAATTTTTCCTCTCCTTATATTGAGTAATCGGTTTAACGGCGATTTGGGAAAATTCGGCCTTCCCGTTACAAAGATGAATGAAAACTGAACAAAACTATTATTATAATTACCTTTAGTTAAAACTATACGTTTTCTAATCTAATGCAATAAACTTGAATAGGGTAGGTAAGGTGTGTGAAGGCTAGTTAATAAATATTGTGTAATATCATTGATCTATTATTTTATTTATTATGTAAACAGTATCTGTCACCTAAATCGCCTCTTCATTCGAAAGTACTAAAAATGTGATAGAGGAAATTACATATCGATATGTATATCATTGATTGAAGATTAACAGAGAGGGATAAAACAGTGATTCCCTGCTTTTTTCTATCACCTCTGTTACACTATCGATTCTATCAATAAATGAAATCAGTTTATAATTTACGTTGCTATTAACGGGATCCCTCAAGCCCTCTGTAGCCAACATTACGGAACGAAAAACGAGGGAGAATTGTTCAGCGTTATTTTTCGACCGATTTTAATGATTTTGGGCTTGTTGGAACCGTTAGGACTCGCACCTTGTCATAAAAAAGCCTTATTTCCCAAAAATGAAAAAAAAATCAAATTGTTTAAAAATTCGCATTAATAATATTTAATCGCAAAACAAATCGAAAAATCGGGCTTCTTTATGACGAGGTGCCAGACCTAACGATTCCAACAAGCCCAAAAACATTGAAATCGGTTGAGAAATAGAGCCGTACCATTGTCCCGCATTTCTGAGGTGGACGAAAACCAAAAATTTTTAGGAAGGCAGCTAGGCTTCCGCCCCTCTCGCGGCTCACGCTAACGTGTTCCCCCACTCCAGCGTCGAAACTTACTGCGAAGCTTTCCTCATATTTACGCTATTCCCCTATCTGTAGCTATACACATATAAATACCGCTAAAATAATGTTGAGAACATTTCATTTCGCCGATATAATGAAATTGCTAAAAATGCAATTATCATTTTGAAATAAAATTGTAGAAAAGGAGATTTCGTAATGCTTGAAATATAGGGCATACGGCGAAACGCGGGACAATGGTACAGTCGTATTTTTCAAAAGAATTTGATGAGACTAGTAATAATTAAAGCCATTCTTCATGTAGATTGTCCTAAAGAGCTCGCATTTTCCATAAAGCTTATAGTTTTTCAGCTATGAACGTTTGAAGTTGCACGGCGCACAAATACATATTTCTTCTCTCGCGTAGATCAGCTGTTGCGCACGTCCATCTTCAATCGTTCATAACTGGAAAACTATAGGCTTTATCGAAAATGTGAGCTCTTTAGGACAATCTGCATGAAGAACGGCTTTAGTTATGACTAGTCTCATCAAATTCTATTGAGAAATACGCCTGTACCATTGTCCTGCGTTTTGCCGTAATTTCAGGTCTTCAAGCGTCACTGACTCGTTCATTCTGTTATTTATTCCGAGCAAAGTAAAAAAATGCACTAACAACTTGGGTGGCATCATTGATTAGAGCGTGAAAAGGGGAGACACTTTTATAATATTTTCATAATTTTGCAACGCTTCTTTTGGTCATTATAATGCAAACTGT
The DNA here is from genome assembly GCF_024137725.1 of Prorops nasuta. Classification (NCBI taxonomy): domain Eukaryota; kingdom Metazoa; phylum Arthropoda; class Insecta; order Hymenoptera; family Bethylidae; genus Prorops; species Prorops nasuta. The sequence continues at coordinate 5,053,412 of NW_027116808.1, forward strand.
AACAAGATGCGTACTCGGAGTAAATAAAGTTGGCTTCCCCTCTCCCCTCTACAGCTTGTTGCCTCGTCTAGCGTATGTAAACCAGCATAGTAGGCCTACATATATATGGGTGCGACTGTGTTAGTGACTCGTGGAGTGTACTGTAAACAAACACACATAGCGTTTACCATGTATGTACGTGGGTCTTATTTTCTATCGCGAAATTGTTCTTCTAAATTTATTGCATTGCACCTTCTACGACAAGCTTCATAAGATTAAGAAATACTCATAGCAGCATGTACATTATCGAGAGCTTCTAATGTAATTTCTCAATGTGCAATCGTACTTTTATTTGTTCCGAAATAAATAGCAGAATGAACGAGTCAGTGACGCTTGAAGACCTGAAATTACGGCAAAACGCGGGACAATGGTACAGGCGTATTTCTCAATAGAATTTGATGAGACTAGTCATAACTAAAGCCGTTCTTCATGTAGATTGTCCTAAAGAGCTCGCATTTTCGATAAATCCTATATTTTTTCAGTTATGAACGATTGAAGATGGACGTGCGCAACAGCTGATCTACGCGAGAGAAGAAATATTTATTTGTGCGCCGTGCAACTTCAATCGTTCATAGCTGAAAAACTATAAGCTTTATCGAAAATGCGAGCTCTTTATGACAATCTACATGAAGAATGGCTTTAATTATTACTAGTCTCATCAAATTCTTTTGAAAAATACGACTGTACCATTGTCCCGCGTTTCGCCGTATGCCTTATATTTCAAGCATTACGAAATCTCCATTTCTACAATTTTATTTCAAAATGATAATTGCATTTTTAGCAATTTCATTATATCGGCGAAATGAAATGTTCTCAACATTATTTTAGCGGTATTTATATGTGTATAGCTACAGATAGGGGAATAGCGTAAATATGAGGAAAGCTTCCCAGTAAGTTTCGACGCTGGAGTGGGGGAACACGTTAGCGTGAGCCGCGAGAGGGGTGGAAGCCTAGCTTTCTTCCTAAAAATTTTTGGTTTTCGTCCACCTCAAAAAAGCGGGAAAATGGTATGGCTCTATTTCTCCCCGATTTCAATGTTTTTGGGCTTGTTGGAATCGTTAGGTCTGGCACCTCGTCATAAAGAAGCCCGATTTTTCGATTTGTTTTGCGTTTAAATATTATTAATGCGAATTTTTAAACAATTTTATTTTCTTTACGTCTTTTGGAAAATGCGGCTTTATTTATGACAAAGTGTGAGTCCTAACGATTCCAACAAGCCCAAAAACATTGAAATTGGTTGAAAAATAGCGCTGGACAATTCTCCTTCGTTTTTCGTTCCGTAATGTTGGCTACAGAGGGCTTGAGGGATCCCGTTAATAGGAGAGAAGCAATAGATGCCAGACTTGCAAAAAATTGCTACTTTATAATAAATTTAGAGGAAAACATAATCATGTGTCACATGTCACGTGTATGTATATAATATAGGATATTTCAAACTGTTTTGCTATAAAAACGCAATTTCTGGCAACTCTAATGAAATTGACAACGAAAAATAGCAGATATCTTTTCCGTCCCTCACTGTCTAATCGTCAAACAATTTTATGTTTCTCGATATGTATATCCCCTTCGAAAAATATTTTTGTTTATATCTGTTTTAGATATTGAAGTGATTAAAATGATGGACCGTGTATAAATGATTTCATAAACCGCTCAAGCTCAATTGTAGGATACTTTTTAATTATTTGACAGAAAATCATATGAGAAAGAATAAATTATGAAATATTAATGTACGCTGCGGGAAATTGATACGGTTACCTTTTGTTAATGACTAACTTTACTCCGTACATTCTCTGCTAAACTCCTATACCATACTATAGAATGAAGACGAAAACTCATTTTCCCACAGTGTACTTGCAAAAATGGATTAAGAGAGTTGATTTTTGGACGTTCTCTACTGTTAGTCGAGATGATATGTTTAATACAAGCTCGTGTTATCTTCAGATGTTATTCTTCCTGGATATATAACGGGTATTTCAAAATTCGCTTTCTTTCTTAAAATGGGGTACTACTAAACCTAATTTAATCTTTATATTGCCGGGCGCCATTTAAGCGGTACGAGACCTTTCTCACAAATTTTTACCACAAATATAGGTTCTTCCTATTAAAGGTGTTATGCTAAATCATCCAAAAAATGTAATACCTTCTCAAATTTGAAGATATTCATAAGTTAATTGAAAGTGCAGACTTTGAGGTAAGTAATGGGATACACCATCTGCCAAATATCCACAACGGCTCTTTTTACAAATAATCTTTTTTCCCCTAAAATACATCATCACCATTTCGCATAATTGCGGCTGTATTTTTGAAATAATGTGTTTAATATTATTTTTCGGTACTGGATTTGTTACTAGAGCATTAGCGTAGACTTTATGTTTAACGTAGACTCATAAGAAGAAACAATAAAGTCAAATCGCATGAACTCGATGGTTAAGTGGCATTACCACTTTGAGAAACACATGTTTAGGAAATTTTTCATGCAATATAGCAATATTACAGTTATTATGTAACATGTAACGCCGTCCAACTAAAAATAATCATTATCCAGCTACATAGCATTAATTTTAGGCAAAAGAAAGTCTGTGAACATTATTCGGTAACGTAAACCAACTAAAGCAATGACCGAGAAAACATTATTTTCGAAGAAATATGGATCAATAATGTCGCCAACCCGAAAGCAGTACTAAACTGTCATTCATTGTTGGTGTAGTGGTTTTTGGATTAATTTCTTCGGGTTCTAAGAGCCACAGATAGAAACAAACCTTATCACTCAGATTGATTTTTTATAAAAAAAATCATGATCTTGATCATATATTGTTATCATGCAATCAGCAAATATGTGTCGTTGGTCATAGATTGTTAGATTTAAATCTCATGTTAACTGCACTTTACAAGCAAGCATACTAAGATCTTTATGCAGAGTGCAGTGCAAACTATTTTAAGATATGCCTCATTCTTGTGATCGTCTCGAAATGGACAAATGTAGCTGTTCAAATACAATTATTACTACAGCGTTAATATTTTTGTTTGATCTGGCTAGAGAGATAAAAACGTGTTAGAATTTTCACATCACTGACTTGTCCAAGACATTCAAATTTCTTTGAATGAATGCACTATAGCAATGAATGAAGGCGCATGATGATGATCAAAAGCAGAATGAACCTTACGAAGCGTCTCTGCAAAATTGTTTCCGCTTTTGTAGTCATTTTTGACTAAGTTAATGCGCTCATCGATTGTATAACGATCCACGTAAGAAATCTTCGAAGTTGGTACTTGCTTGGCTGCAGTAGTCATTTTTCTTGTTCACTGCCACTTTTTCAATGGAGTCTTGAAGCTGCTATTTTCGCGAATCAAGTTACCTGTTCCTCGAATTTCAGCACCTTATATGCTACGACTGTCCCAACGAATTACGCATGGCAGGTAGAGCATCATATACAAAAAATTACCGAAGGGTGTAGTCTGATGTGTCAACTTCAAAAATTCAACTATTTTCTTACATATTTCGAATGTACAATTTATTGAGACTACTTTCCTAAATTTCCAGACCAAAATTCGAAATATTTACGAAACTTAGCGTATATGGAATAGTATGCCGTGAAAGCATTATATGCACGCGCTTTTGAGTCGAGCATCAGCTGTCTAAGCTTATACTTCTTTGTTATTCTCACACACTATACGTACGTATTATATACCGCTAACCTTGAAGCTTGGTCCTTTATGCTTGTAAACTGTTAACAATCGAATCATATACATGTACAATTTCTGTTTTCCTCTGATAGATGCACACGAATTTATTTTGCGAGAAGCATTTTTGCTACAGGATAATATAGAGGAGCAAAAATTATACATGTACATAATTCAATTTTGAACAGTGTACACCTAGCAATTGAGCAAGAAAGAGAGAGAGAGATAATTTGTTTTTGCAAATATATTTTTGGCAATAAGATGGCAATTGGAGCTTGAAGCTTAGTGAAGATAGACAGAGAAGGTTCAAGATTAAGTACTTGATTTCTAGGGAAACTTGCATTACAAAGAAAATTCCATGGCAATCGGCATACTCTTTCAAAAAGTACCGAGTTTCTCAGTATATCAGCTGAGAAATTGAGAACTGCCTACGACTTCGAAGTGGCCTACGATGACGCTTTTAATTATATTGGTTGTTCAGCTTCACTTTAGTGTTTAGAACCTTATTAATAGTAATAAATGTAACCAAGGTGACGGAAATAGCCAATTTCTTAAGAAATCATCGCGAGGCTTAGAATTCAAATTATGTGTGAGGTGTTTTTGACATGGATTTACAATTAAGTCTTTTCGATACATACCATGATCAGAACGTTAACGAAATCAATAGACGTTTCACATTCATAATGCGACTACTTAGCGTTGGATTATCCGGATTAAATCTTTTCTGATCGTTGATGGATTAAGGTTCCGGAATCATCAAAAAGGGTATTATGTGTTAACAAAATAAAAATACATTGCCACTACAGTCGTATCTGAAACGGGCTTTAAAAAGCCTGTGAAAGAGGAAAATGATAATAATGTTACGAACGGCTATCCTAAGAATGAGACCACGGTTTCTGGAGACAATTCATAGGTAAAGCGTGGATTTTCGTCACTTTTAATTATTGTTTCGATAATAGGAAATTACTCTAACAAAATTATAGATGTCATTATAAAATCAAAAGTATTTAAAGCTTGTAAAGAATGGGTAGGTAAAGAAGAAACCATTTATTATTTGGAATAGTACGAACATCATGCTAATAAATATGCAGTAAATTATGAAGGAAGTTCGAGGAAAATGGAAGTCGACAGAGTTATTAGCACGTTCAAGCCATCTGTGTAATTGTCTGAAGTGAAATACAAGAGATACACGGCGACAGTGATTCAAAAACTTTTAAAAATGTATTATATAATGATTCCTACAGTGGAAACCCTGTAATAGAAAAAAAGAATGGGTTTTGTACCCAAAAAAAGAATGTATAAACGTGTAAAAAAATCTAAAAAATCACTTTTTCAATATTTAAAGGCCATAAAAGAAGTCGAAGGAAATAACGAAAGAGGAAAAATACTGGAAGTTCATTAAGCAGAAATTCGTAGACCAACAGTAATACTAAAACAATAAAGACACTTATATTAACTAATAAGGTAATGTTAAAGTTAAGCGTATAGTATGTTGTAGCCTTTGTAAAAAATCCGAACTTTCGTGAGGAAATGAGGAAACCTGTATGGACGACGTTTCACCATATGACTTCCACAAATGAACGTCCGTAACACTTTTATTGACCCGAGGGTGCGACTTTCTGGTGTCATTATTAAAAAGTGGAAGCCAATAACGAAGTAGCTACTTTGTCCACATGCCGTCATTTGACTAAAGTACTGCGATGATTTTACAACCGATCTATGAGGAATTATCATCCGATAATCTTTTGGATAAGTGTTTAAGAAAAAAATAATCACAAGAGCTTCGAAAACTGTATGGAATTTTGCTCCTAAACATATTTTCGTTGGCAAACAAATTCTTGAAATTGCAACATGGACAGCTGCCTACACTTTCAATGAAAGGTTTATGCTGATTTAAAAATTATGGAAATTATGTGTGTCAAAAACGGACTAGACATCGTTGCGCGCGCTGAGATCCATGACTACAAATGATTGCCACAGCCATAGGGGGCCATATTTATTGCTGCAAAAATGGCTAAGATCAAGTCGCAGATCAGAAAAGGTAGCTGAAAATGATACCTACGAAGAAACTGAAGATCTAATGTATGCATCAGACATAATTGATTAGTGCTAGCATAAAGTTTCTATAAGAAACCTATTACTTAAACTTTAAATACTTTTTTCTCAAAACAACATTTTTCCGATTAGTTATGCCGATTTAGAAAATTCTATTGAACCGATCGGGCTGACATTTTCATATGTTATTTTACACATCAGTCGTTCCAGCAGAAATCAAAATTATTTATATATAACAAGAATATTTTATGTTTTGGCCTTATTTTAAACAAAAAAATTACGATTTCTGATTTTTATTATAGTTTATTATTTTTTATTTGTTAATAATATTGTATAATTGTGGTTTAGACCACAGCGACGGGTTTACAGAATAAGAATCACGTTGAATTTTTTGTTTCAGATTACTACAAATGACGTAATCACCATGACTAGTCACTAACATTTTTTTCGAAACATTCAATTTGGTCACATATAAATACAAATATTGTAATTTGGCAAAATAAAAATTGATAATTCTACAATGTAAAATGTTACTATTAAAATGTAAAAACCTGAAATGACTGTATTTTTTTTTGGTGAAGAAAAAAAATCATGAAATTACCTTCTGTAACAAATAATCACATGGGACTACCGTTAATAAGGTTCCTTGTTAACACCACTACTTTGTCTCGCAAAGCCCTGAGTTGCAACTTTCTACCTTTTCAGTTTTTTCCGACTTTTTCTCTGCTCAATGTAATCATCATTCTCTTCTGATCTTTCCTTCTATTTACTTTTAGTCTCATGTTTGTTTTTATTTCTACAGAAATTTTCCTTAGATTAGTCTTTTCTCCTCGTCTGTTTCGTATTTTCGTCGCTTCCTCCATTCACGGTTTACTCTTTTGTAACTAATGGCCAAGTGTTCTTGTACTAATCGCGTACCGACTGAGGTCTGTTAATTTCGCAGGCTAGTGCACAAGAATGACGATCGACTTATGGACGATATAGTACGAAATTCAAATTATTTTAAAGTTAGAAATTCAATCTGAATCTAGAACGTTACAAAAAATATTCTATCATTATATATTATTTAAAAAATTTTTTTATTAAGTACAATAATATATTTGTGGCTTGGGTCATCTTTAGTTGCAGTATGGATAAACTTTAACTGCCTTTTTACAAAGCCACACATTTACTCATATTTCTTATGTATGCTAAACTCATTGAAGACGATTCAGCTTTTTGGTAAAGAAATATTTCGTATAAAAGAGGGATTCGGTGCATCATATTCAAATTTCTTTTAAGTGATAAATGAGAATATAAAATTTTATGCGATTACTCTGATACATTCTTGAAATGTTCTTATAGGTAATAGTAACCAAATTTGGGAACATTCTTTATAAACTTGATACAATATTTGACAAAGTCGAAAGCTGACGTTCGTGAAAAAATATGAAGTTTATAACCCGAGAAAAGTGAGGGATGGTGTTCGCACAAATGCAATCGTCAATGATTACATGTTACATAATATACAGGGTGTAACGAAACGACCGCCTTTTCTCGTAACTGGAGGTTCGGGGTGACAAACTGAGTGCACGTGTAAAATTTCGTTCGAATCGTTCAAGAGGTTTAAAAGTTATTTCTATTTAAAAATCACCCTTTTTCAGTCCTTTTCGAACGACTTTAACTGCATAATGGAAAGTGGGGAAAGTGAAAAACAATTGATGAGCACCCAGCTAGAATGTAAAAATTATCGATCGCGTGCGGTAATACTTTTGCTATTTAATTCTTTAATCTGGCTATTAGATTAATTTTAAAAATAACAAAATCCTTTATATTACAATTCCAATTCAATTCAGTACAAGCATCATTGACTGATTTGATGGAAAGAGCGAGTTGACGCAATGTAAAGGAAAGTATCAAAAGCTAAGATATCGCGCGAGCGCAATGATAACTTAATAGACAATGCATGAGGGCATTCTCTTTCTACTAACGAAGCTAAAGGGAATGATTCAAAATCAATACATTGATGAAGGAGAAAACTAAACTCACCCATTAAATGTTCTGCAAGTTCCTTTAAATCGAAGTTTTTGAAAAAGCTTCAAACTGGCTCCTCGATGATTTCCAGAAAGCACACTATCACTGATTTTGCATTTAAACACTTGTGAATTTAAACAAATTAGGTATTAACCTACGTTTCTTCAAAACACTGGAGAATTTGACACTTTTGAACTGTTTGAAGTAGGGTGATTAAGAGTGGTCGAAACGAATTATTGATTATTCTATCTCTCTGTGTCTCTCTTTTCAGCCTACTTCAAACAGTTCAAAAAGTGTCAAATTAACCGGTGTTTTGAAGAAACGTAGGTTAACACCTAATTTGCTTAAATTCGCGAGTTCTTAAATGCAAAATCAATGAAAGTGTGCATTCTGGAAATCATCGAGGAGTCAGTTTGAAGCTTTTTCAAAAACTTCGGTGTAAAGGAACTTGGAGAACAATAATGGGTAAGTTTAATTTTTTCTATCATCAATGAATTGATTTTAAATAATTCTTTTTACCTTCGTTTGTAGAAAGAAAATGCCTTGATGTGTTTCCTATTAAATTATCAGTGCAGTCGCGTGACATCTTAGCTTTTGATACTTTCCTTTTCATTCTATCTTCTCCCTTTTTCCATCAATTCAGTCAATGATACTTGTATTGAATTGATTTGGAATTGTAATGAAAAGGATTTTGCTATTTTTAAAATTAATCTAATAGCCAAATTAATGAAATAAATAGCAAATGTATTATCGCGCGCGATCGATAATTTTTACATTCTAGTGGGGTGTTCGTCAATTGTTTTTTCACTTTCTCCACTTTATTATGCACAGTTAAAGTCGTTCGAAAAGGACCGAAAAAGGGTGAGTTTTAAATGGAAATAACTTTTAAACACCTTGAACGATTCGAACAAAATTTTACACGTGCATTTGGATGGTCACCCCGAACCTCCAGTTACGAGAAAAGGCGGTCGTTTCGTTACACCCTGTATATAATACTCTTTACTAAAGGTATACATTTAGAAAATAGTAATTTTCACCAGAGGTAACTATCAGGATGAAAATTATTTTCTAGTCAATCTTAAGACCACTCATGCGTATAAAAATTTTACTTTACTTCTGCCTTAAGAGAGGGAGCTTTTTCTCCCAAGGGACGAAACTGATGTAAAACTCTAGTGTACGCGCACAGACATGGATAAGATAAAAGCAATTGCCTTCTTCCTAGTAAACTACGTTAGAAAGAATGACTTTTCGTACACGTATGATAAAAATAGTATTTTATTTTTGTATTAAAACTTTTGAAATAGTATTTAATTTAATTATTTAAATTAGTATTTTAAATATTATTTTCATCAGTTTTTCTGATATATTAAACTGACAAAAATTTTCATAATACGGAACGACGTATGTTTCTTTCTTTATTGAAAAAATAAAGTAATTTAATTTTTAATAATTTTATATAGCAATGCATTATTTTTCTGAAGATATTACAGCTTTCGTCAGCTAATATAAGGCAGTTTTTACTTACGTGCTTAATTTCATTATAAGATTGCTTGGCGTGTCTGCATCCGATCGTAAGGGTGGACTAAGGATATAGCCTGCAGCATGCCTCCAGCACTTATGCATGCAATTACGTCCATCAACACCTATTGCAGCTGCCAACGTTTCTCCGAAAACGCAAACACCCCGTTTACGCGCCAATTCTAACGCTTCTGCTGCACTACGGCTCATTACATGCACTACGTACAGTGGACAATTGACCTAAGCGTGCCATTGAAAATAATTAAATATTTCAGTGCTTTTACAAAAAATAATACACTTCAAGAATTATACTTATATGTACTTAATCCTTAACGCTCCGCCTTTTAATTCTGAATATCGACCAACAATTCGAATTTATACTCATCATACTTCGACTTGCAAGTTTTTGAGTATCAGACTTTAAATACTGCAATATGTAAGGTGTAAATAATAATTTTAAAGGCATTGAAAATAAAAAAAAGCATGCTTGGAGTAAAACGACACATATTGGTGGTGCTTGAAAGGCACACTTGGAGCGTTAAGGGTTAAAAAGTAAAATATAATTTACAATATCTAAATACAATAACAGCGTTAAGGTAGTTGCAGCGCAAAAATTCATTATACTAATTAGACGCAAATAAAGCTAAAATAAAAATAAACTTCGGTTTCATAGATGATTGAATAATGCTGAATTACCAAATAATAGTTCCAATACAATGTAAATCAAAACACTTAACTTGTACTTTGACATTGAATCCTATTTTATTGCCTGAATTTTTTTATATTTTTCTGTCAACATAATTTTCTATAGAAAACGTTTATTTTTCATTCGATTTTATTTTTTGATGAGACATTTTAATCGCTAAAATATATTATACAAATTCACCGTTTAGATCTTCTAAATTATCCATAAAAACAAATAAAATATAAATTTTGTTATGTAACTAAAAATTATTTTAAAATCAGATTTTTAAACACGTTGATGGTTACTTTAAAATATTTAATAGTGATTTTGTAGAATTCATTGCAATAATTAAAATAACTCATCAAAAAATAAAATCGCATGAAAAATAAACATTTTTTATGTGAAAATTATATGCAATAAGTAATAGGAACACATGCAGGTAATAAAATGGCATCCACTGTAAGTATAATAGAGTCAAATATTTTGTTTTACATTCGGTTTGATCAATTCTTTGATGTTTCATTAATATTTAATCCTCGTTCAAACAGAAGTTTGTTTTATTTTTAAATATGTCTGATTAGTTGAGTAATTTTCTTCGCGATAACTATCTTAACTTTAAAATAATATAACACATTCAAAATCTCAACAAAAAAAAATCATGCACAAATGATTTTTGTGATCTTGAAATTGCTCTTTTAAAGGTAATCACTAGATATATAACGATACACTTAAATTTCGTTAAATATTAATAAAAAAAACCAGTTCACTATCCCCGAAAAAATATTTTTTACTTTAATAAAAGCGAAAGAGACAGTTATAGTTAAAGGGTAGACTGGGTTTGATTGTAGCGGGGATGTAGTTAAAGAAACTACAGTAACTGAGAAACTATAAAAAAGGAGTTAGTGAGTCTTGGTAGAAAATAGTTGCGTAGCAGAATGAATATGTATCATAGCTCCACCACCTCGTTTTCCCTGTAGTAGTGGCAGTAGCAAAGGAGTCCATTGTAGTTGAAATACCAATTTGAGGTATTTTCGGTCGAAAGATATTATGCCAATAATTGAATAAACCTGATACCTCACGTCATTAAGATTGTTTATTTATATTTGTTGATTATTATAGCTTTATATTGTACAGTTGAACCTTGTGTAGGTTAAATGAAAAATTTATTAGAATTTTTAAATGTCAAAAATTGAAAGGTGGGTACGGTTGTGCAACGTTCTCTGCGGTGTCGGTGGTAACAATAATTTTGTTTAAGATGCCGAAAAACGTGTCAAAATGTTTTGCAGAGTTTAGTGTGACAATTTCTATTGCAAAAATCAATGTGATAAAGTTAAAAAAAGTGCTTCATTAAGAAAAGCTGCGCATGAAGTTAACGAATTAGTTGTTCGCATAGGATACAATGTTCATAACAGTCTTTTCAGATCATTTCAAGAATATAAGTTAGTTAAATCTTAAATCAGATATTTTCTAACATAAAATCACGAACTTTTTGCAAAAGAGATTGCAAAGTTGAGTTACGAGTTCATGGTGAAATACAGTTTATACAAACTACCAATGTAGGAGAAAATAAGAAGACTAGAAATGAGTAGTTCTGATTAATTATTTATAAAAGGAATCCAAATCTGTTTTTACCCGTTGTGTAAGCTGCAAGTGCGCCAAGAGTGACAAGCATTAATAAAGCAAATGTCAATGCATATATCAATTTGCAGATTTTTATGGATCGACATCGCATGAAAATCTTTATTGATTATAAATATAAAATAGAATCGATTACAATTAGTTTATTGAGTATTATTTTTGTGTGTTACAAATGGCTCTAATGAATATTACAACTACCTTTATTATTAGGACGGTTGTAATGATTGTATAGGTATAAGTAGAATGCATTGCAATAAAAAATTAAAGCATTTCAGCATCTGAATGAGATGATATATTACAGATAGATCTTTATCCTTCATTTTTATCCCATTAAGTTACCATTATTAACCAAAATAAAGCTAGTGCAGGTGATCGAAGTGAAATTGTTACAATCGTATCCAGTATGCGCTATTTTAAAAATTAAAAGCTTGTAACAAAAATGAAAACTATGAAAAATGAATATAAGTACTTTGTAAAGTAGATATTTATTTTTCCAATGTCTCTATGCATCGTATATGCTTTTTCGGGATACAAATTTTCTTGAAAACTCAATTGTTTATGAAAAAAACATTCAGATAATACTTGTCTGGCTTAAAAATGTACACAAGATGATATCTTTGATTTGATCTTGGATAGCCTTAATGATATAAGCTCAATGTCACCGTGCCATTTTTAAAGGAATTTTTAAATGTATTATTACATGGTAACATGAATTTTTGGGATCCCCATTGCACACCGGAGACAGTGATGTCGATCTGCATACGGATGGACTCCCCACCATCCGTCTGCAGACTCACCAACGTATAATGTGATGCTATAATACGTGTGATTAGAGAGCATAGACAACATAAGTGTGGTTATATCACGGATACAAGCATCGCTAAATGTGTTAGTAAGTCTGGGGACGGATGGTGGGGAAACCGCCCGTCCGCAGATCGGCATCACTGGCTGGAAATTCTGGCTTAGAAGGACTTAATTATATCGTAAATGGATTGTATCCCCTTTTTACCCCTTCCTCCAACTATACATAGGAATTTTTATCTATGGTCATTAACGTACTTGACAATTTTATAATGTATCGAATCTACAACATGGTGCTTAGCTAATCTTTGTTAGTACTGTATATGTTGTAATGCTACGTTCCAGCAGTGTTATATAAGCCCCTACTTAGCGTTTTGCTAATCTCAAGTGTTTGGTAAGCGGGTCGCTTACGACCTAGGAAATTATCAATCGATTCCCTAGTGCCGGCCAATGGGTTATTTAAGGGGGCAGTGTCAAGACGAGTGCGAGTCACGAGCTGCTCTCTCGCAGTGAAGCCTGTCTGGGCGTAAACGGTCCCCCTACTTTACACGTTCAAGTTCATACAGTTACATGAGTTGGAATGTTAGAATGGGTCCCCATTAGGCTCAGACTGGCTTCCCTGCTCCTACGCACATACAGCACCACTACTTGCAGTTTAGCGGTCGTATGTGACGCATTTAATGCCATATAATTCTGGATCCCAATGACTTAATTCCGCAGCCCTGCTCCGCGACTGATGTGAAGAGACAAAAGCATTGCAGTCTTGTACTTAAGGCCACGGTCCCACATCGGATAAGAGTTCCACTAACAGTCCTAAGGGCCATTAAAGTGTAAGGGAGAAAGGAGAGAAGGAGCAAGAGAGAATGAGAAAGAGAAAGATAGAAGGAGAAACATTAGGAATAAAAATTCTTTCTGTGTAACGTCCTATAACGTCGAAGCCTGCTACGAAGAAGAAGAATCTTGTCGTCGCAACCCTTTTAAAGTAAAGCACTAATCTTCACTAATCCTTTTGGAACTTCGCAAGACTCTAGCGAGGGATCATTCCATCGGATCCAAATACGATTATATCTGTGTCAAGTTTGGATTAATAATGATATATATCGCGAGTGCATGCAAATTAATCGATTTGATGTGAGTTTTTCTGGCCACGGTATAAGTACACATCAATCAAAGCCACTAGTTCGTTAGGTAAATTTATGTCCGGTGTTACGTACTGGGTAGTCGTGGTCGCCTATCGGTCGAGTTTCGGCTGACTTGACACTAGAGTCTGGGTCAGTAGAAACGTCGACTGAGCTTTGCGACTCACAGTACAGTACACTAAAGTATTACACTCCGAGCGGTAAGAATGTAATGAGTTGGCAAGATTCGGGGTGAATGATAGTATGTATAAACATACGTTGGAACAGCAAGTTTGACACAAAACTTTGTATTTTCAGGTATTACAATTATACTTACAGTAAACGCTAATTATGCTGGATCAGCATTTGCAGGATTATTTACTATTTGTCACAACTATTGGAGAGACTAGACTCTCCTATGGTTGTGGATTTCTCGCACTTAATTAATTATGATCAGTTCGTAGTAGTTGTGTATGTCTTCCAGAACGGTACGTGTTAGGCACGACTGAAAGATGTACACTCGCGACTATTTCTACACGACTTGTTTCGGATTGAATTATACTAGACTTAACTACCAGTACACGGCGACTGGGCAAGAGATTTGTTAGAATACGGTGGAGTACTCTGTTCCCGTGGAACGAACACTAGAGTTACGACCTTGGAACGCGGATGATGTGGCAGCGGCTAAGCTTGCACAGAATAAGACTCAATTTGAGGGTCGCGGAACTCGCATATATGTAGGAGGCTTAATAGGTCATGTGTCGTCAGTAGCGCCATGATCTTTCGACACATGACAACCTAAAAGTCTCCACATCCGCGGCCGACGCCCAAGGTTTGACGCATTTCCGGAAAAGAAGTCCGGGTGTCAGCAATGTGCAATACTGCCGGTATTGCACACGGACGCGTGTGATCTACTTTGTTTCGGCGAGGTGGCTGACCCCTACGTTACTCCTCCCCCCTTAGATGAAACATTGTCCTGTGGAGGTCAATGTTTCCAGGACAAGAAGTATGGGGTAGGCCAACTGCCGAAAATTTTTAGAAGAGTTTGGTGCTTATTAACTAAAGGGTAGCGAGTCCCGTGGCATTGATATTGGTTCCAGATAGGGCATACTCTGCACATGGCGAATAGGTTGTTGAAATGGCATGCTGACGGTGCGTATAGGAAGCATTGGCATGCTCTCGGCTGCTATCGTTGGAGTGCTTTGATCTCTGATAGAGGTGGTTGACGTCGGGCTGGCACGCGCCGGTGTTGGATTTCGTTTGAACCACAGGGCCGCAGCAATTAATATAATGAGTATAAAAAGAGACCCGCGCGCGGATGAAGCATATGAGATGATGGATGCTCTAAGGGTGGTAGAATCTTGTCTCTGCAGGTCCTTTGCTTCTCGGGCTATGTCCTTGAGGGCTACGCTGTTTTTGGATAGATTCCAGTCCTCCAATGGTTTACTCTTAATAGGCTGTATTTTTATTAATTTCTGTAGAGCTGGTATGTGACATTCGGGTAGAAGTTCAGGGAGAGGCATCGGCTCTAGAGCTTCGAAGTGAGTAACATCGGACACCATCAGGGTTTGCAGCGATCGTAGCTGAGTTGATGTAGTGTCCGCAAAGCATCCTGCTTCTAATTGGATAATTCCATCTCCAAGGATGGTTTCAGTTCCCCTTACGTTTCCTTGGCAGATGAGGGTGATTTGTTCCGGTTTTGGGAGAAAGTATAACCAGGTTCGAGGTTGGACCAAAGGTGTCCAGATGGGACCGGTGAATGAGGCGACCCTGATGTCGCAACCAGTCCATTGGGTGGTGTCATGGTGCTGGAGGATGGATAACTCGCATTCCTGGTTATACGAGATCTTATGAAGAGGTGCTCCAGGAGCGCAGTAGTATGTTTTCAGGTGATGGAGGCAATGGGAGAGGGATTCGGGGGGAATGGGGGTGTAGAAGCGTTGGGAAGAGGAGACTGCCAGGTAGGGATGGGCAGGTTGAATAAAGGTGGTGATAGTTTGGTTATCGGGACGATTATAGTGGGTTGGGTAAGGATAGGTTTTGTACAGATGGTATTCTTCCTTGTTGAGGAGAGGAATTTCAATGACGACCACCAGTTGTCCTTTGTAGTGATTAACATGTAGGTGAGAGAGTTCTTGGGTGTCTTCCATCATTGGTTCTTCTTTATCGAAGGGCAGGGAAAACCCGGTCTTTAGGGTGGCTTCCTGCAAGGCCTGTTATAATCGGGTAGGTGTAAGTATCATGGGGTGCAAAATTCCACGACGAGCGAAGAGAACAGCATCCACAAGGAATAAAATACTGGTCCTGTATTGGTCTGTGTACTGTTATATACATATAACTACTTATACTACTTTTCTCTATCAACTAGACAATAACTAGAATTAAAACATTTAATTAATAAAAGTTAGTTAAATTCGAAAAGGCTCCGGTTGCATTCCAACCAAGCGCCGTGTGGCGTCATTCGTATGCAACCTGAACCTCCTTCTTAGGCAACAGTACTTCTCTGTTGCCAGGGCCTCAGAGCGCGCGTGGCCAAAAGTCTTAGTCAACTATTAGAACAATCGACTTATTGACGCACGATCGATTCCCTAAAACCATGGTCATGAGAATCGATGCATTTTGAGGCAACGACTTGACTGCTCGGTTCCTGACCGATCAGTCCAGGCCCAGCAGTAACTAGAACAAGTCATCTGACTTTAACCGAGCATTAGCTCCCAAGTTACTCTAAATTCAATCTAACTTCAATTAGATAATCTTTTTATTTAAAACCTGTATAACTATAATTTATTTTTATAATTCAACATTGTAAAATAACTCTACAAGGACTGAATAAATTTAGTTGTACCCAAAAGTACTTGAATTAGTTCGTCACGGTGTGAACCCATAACAAAAGTGGTGGCAGCGATGGGATAGGCTGAAAGATCTATCGACTGGTGAAGCAGCAGGAAAAAGAAAGGAGATTTCCTTACGCTCATCAACTACTACGACGGCAACAACTGGAGGAATTCTCACTTCAAATCAACCCCTCAGTACTCCAGTCCTCAAGGGATTCATGGATCATTATCGGAGTCTCAACATTTCGACCTCGTCCATTCGGAAGATCACTGCCTATCCTAGAGGATTCAACATCACCGACCAGCTTACTCAAGGAATCTACAAGAGGACCTACGACATCAGGACTCAACTGAAGAAGAGTGGATCTTTGGTGAGTATGGTTCCAACTTGTAAAAAATCAGTAGCAAAACTATTTACTTTGCGAATCATTGTAAACGCGAGCCCCGCGAGCGAAATTAAATTTTAGAGGAAAATTTTCTCATGAGTCAAGACGACAGAAACCTTGACCGGACTCAATTGGTTTCAAATCTTACAGCAACTTCTAGGCGCTTATTTAATCAAGTCTCTATCAGTGACGAAGTAACTTCCTTCTTGCATGAAGTGCAGGAAAATACCGAACGTGCACTATTCGATTCGGAAAGCCCAGAAGTGACCGATACTGTTGCATTTCCTAGCACATCAAATACAAACACAAATTGAAATCCATTAGTTGGGAGCGTAGACCGCAGTGCT
Source organism: Prorops nasuta (assembly GCF_024137725.1). NCBI lineage: Eukaryota > Metazoa > Arthropoda > Insecta > Hymenoptera > Bethylidae > Prorops > Prorops nasuta. The sequence continues at coordinate 5,070,527 of NW_027116808.1, forward strand.
CTTAGACGCAACGTTACTATTCGTAGGCGCGGAAGCTCCATAATGGCAAATCGCGATCGTGTTGTTTTTCATGACCCAAACTCGATTCCTGAAAAAAATACAGATAGAACTCTGGATACCGGACTACCTGTAACACCTGCCCCAAGGGTGTCTCAGTCGCCAATAATGACTGAAATAAACAGACTAACTGAAACCTTACGACAAGAGGCCAATCCTCTCGAAGAAGAGAATGCTAGGCTAAGAGAAGAACTTAGACAATTACGTATCCGGCAGGATGCAATTTTATATGCAACAGAAAATGAACCGCGACCTTGCGGAAGTTCCACAATAAAGAAACCTTCACGAAGGACTTTCTCTAAGCCGTTAAACCACGGTTCAGATCATGAACGGGAAGAATCAACTCAATTAGAAAATGAACCGAAACCCCAATTCTCGTTCGATACAGCTATGAAAATGTTACCCACTTTCTCAGGGAATCCAGATGGATTAGATCCATTTATAAGTACAGCATACCTTATTCACGATGGTATAGCCCCTAAAGATCGGAGCGACTTATTACAATTCATTAGATTCTCAAGTCTAAAAGGCAGAGCGTTCCATGAACTTAAACATAGGGCCATTGATACAATCGACGATTTAGTCGTAGAATTAGAAGCCATATTCAGGCCTAAACGATCAGTAGCAGTCGTACAAAACGACCTATATACTAGCCGACAAAGAAAGGACGAGCCAGTAAAAGCATACGCTAACCGAATAGAAGGATTGCTAACTGAGCTATTACAATTAAGCTTAGACTCAGGAAACTCAGCAGACAGTAATGCCGCAATAGAAGGATTGCTGAGAAAACAAGCATTGATTCAATTTAATCACGGTTTAAATTTGCGTATTGCAACGATAGTGAAGGCCTCTAAATGCCTCACTCTACAAGAAGCTATCTCTATGGCTATAGAAGATGATAGCACCTACCCATCCTATTATGAACCTAATCATAACAAGAGAGGAATTCAACAAGGTTCCCATACAGGTAACAATAAGAAAAATGATAATCTACATTGCGAAAGGAGCGACAGAAAGGGACACCTCGCAAAAAATTGCTACGCACGATTATCTAACGCTAAAAAACCTCAAGATAAGAGAGTATCAATAAATAAAATATCTGATGTATGCAATTATTGCAAAAAACCTGGACATACAGTCCAAGAGTGCCGAACCTTAAAAAGGAAAAAACAAAGGGAATCCACTCAGCAAATAAGTGCCGCAGAGTCACAAGCAGAGGAACGAGTACGACTCGACACAACGAGACTAAACGTATTACAGAACTCTTCACATAGAAATTTAATTGAAGTTCAAGCTGATGAATTTAAAAAACGAACAGCTATGTTACTTTTTGACACAGGAGCTGATATTTCTATCATAAAAGCAGGAGTTCTCCAAGGAAGAACGATGATCAACCAAAAGGAAAATACCGTTACTGGATTAGGAAACTACCCATTCACTACTGCAGGAACAGTGGAACTACATGTGAAAGTAGGGAAACATATAATTCTGCATCCATTCCAGGTAATACCTAGTTCATTCCCATTAATTGCAGACGGAATCTTAGGTGTAGATTTCTGGGAGAAAAATGTTTACACGGTAAACCGAGATCATTCAATTACGATGCTAGGACACAGCTGGCAAATGCACTACTCAGCTCCCCAGACAGTGACCCTGAAACCGAGAACCGAAACTTTAGTGGCGGCGATAACACATAGCACGAGTGATGGGCTAGCGACAGCCCGACAACCTAGACCAGGCGTGTACATGGGAAACTGTGTCACCAGGCCGTCTGAGTCTACCTGCTGCGTCAGCATAATCAATGTTACAGAGGACGAGCAGGAGATAGATACCCCAATAGTGGAACTAGAAAAAATTCCCGACCCACACCCGGAGAAAACATCGAGCACTCTCAACCTCCAGCAATTTATCACATAAACAATTACAACGAAGATAGAATTGACAAACTGATAAATCTCATAGATGTAGCCCATCTCAATAAAGAGGAAAAACGGAAATTATACATGATTTGTAAAAGCTTCAGCGATATATTCCAAATAGAATGGGATCGTCTTTTGACTACAAAAGCAGTAAAACACACACTCACCCTAAAAGAAGGGACCACCCCAATTTTCAAGAAACCTTATCGTCTGCCAGAAAAACATAAAAACGAAATAGATAAACAAATAAATCAGATGGAAGAAGAAGGTATAGTACGTACGAGTAAAAGTCAATGGAATGCACCACTCCTGGTAGTTCCTAAGAAACCTGATGCCCAGGGAAATGTAAAGATGCGCATAGTCGTAGACTTCCGTAAATTAAACGAAGTAACGGTAGGAGATGCATTTCCTTTACCAAATATAACGGAAATACTAGATCAATTAGGATATTCTAAATATTTCACAACATTAGATTTGGCATCAGGCTTCCATCAGATAGAAATGGCAGAGAAGGACAAGGAGAAAACAGCATTCTCTACGCCAATGGGACACTACGAATACAATCGTATGCCATTCGGTTTGAAAAATGCACCCGCAACATTCCAGCGTATGATGAACTCAGTGTTATCAGGACTACATGGAATCAAATGCTACGTGTATATGGATGATATAGTAATCCATGCACCAACTTTAACAGAACATAATAAGAGGCTACAAGAAGTGTTTACCAGATTAAGGAAAAATACATTAAAATTACAACCAGAAAAATGTCGTTTTCTACGAAAAGAAACATGTTATCTGGGACATATAATATCGGATAAAAGAATCTATCCTGATCCGAGCAAAACAACAGCTGTGGAAAAATATCCACGACCCAAAAATGTAAAAGACATTCAATCATTCCAAGGATTAGCAGGCTATTATAGACGTTTTATAGACCAATTTGCTGACATAGCCAAACCGCTAACAGAACTCTTAAAAAAGGGAAAAAATTTCCATTGGACTACGGCGGAAGAAACTGCTTTCAACACACTGAAAAGGAAACTCGTAAGTGCACCGATATTGCAATACCCAGATTTTAAAAAACCTTTCATTTTAACTACGGATGCATCTGAATTAGCAGTAGGAGCCGTGTTGTCACAAGGAATTCTGGGAGAAGATCTGCCAGTGGCATATGCCAGTAGAACATTAAACAAAGAAAAAATAAACTATAGTACAACCGAAAAAGAACTAGCAGCCATAGTTTGGGCAGTTCAAAATTTCAGACCATACTTATATGGAACAAAATTCACTATAGTTACAGATCATCAACCTTTGACATGGCTATTCAATATTCAAGATCCAGGATCAAGACTCATGAGGTGGAGACTGAAACTTGAAGAATACGATTACGAAATAAAGTATAAGCCAGGAAAACAAAACACCAACGCAGATGCTCTTAGTAGAATACATGTTGTCACAAGGTCCACAGCGAAAAAGGTACCCTCAGATACGCTAACAAGTAATAAGGCAAAATCTCCAATAGCAGATCCTAAGTTGATACAGGAGAAACAAAAAATCAGCAAAAAGGAGACGACAGCTGAAACTGTTACATCACTAGCAACACCGAAAGTCGACCCAGAACCGGAGACGTCGAACGTTGACGCCGACACAGCTGATTCGTCAAGGCCAGAAGAAAGCGAGTCAGAAATATTGGAAAAAGAGGAAATATATCCCGCTGAAAAAATAGCTCGCATACTGTATGAATACCATGACACACCCTTTGGAGGTCATGAAGGTATACACAGAACCTTAAAGAGAATTAAACTCCGACATACCTGGCCCAACATGAAAAAGGATATACAGGAATACATCGCAAAATGCGACAAATGTCAAAGAAACAAGACAGGGGGAGTAAAAAGGGCTCCAATGCTTATTACGGATACACCGTTAGAACCCTTCGAAAAGGTAGCACTTGACATTATTGGACCCTACCCGCCAACACCACGTGGAAATAAATATGCGCTGACGTTTCAAGACTTATTTACGAGGTATAGTATTGCCTTACCAATACCAGACCAGTCAGCTTCTACAGTGGCTAAATACTTTGTGGAAAAAATACTTTTTATATTTGGAATCCCGCAAAAAGTATTAACTGATCAAGGTACTAACTTTGTCAGTCAACTCTTCAAAAACGTATGCAAATTGTTGAAAATCGAGAAAATTCAAACAACCGCATACCATCCACAATCAAATGGAGCTTTAGAACGTTCGCATCGAACACTAACGTCATACTTAAAAAGCTACGTTAATGACGATTTAAATAATTGGGATGGGTGGTTACCATACGCTATGTTTGCATATAATACAACCCCTCATACTGCCACAAACGAAACTCCATTCTCATTGTTGTTTGGGAGAGAAATAGAACTCCCAACATCTCTAGAAGCACCGCCGAAACCATCAAATACATACGGAGATTACCGTGAAGAATTACGCGAAAGAATGCGTTCGGCAGGTATCATGATGAAAGATCATCTGATAAAGGAAAAAGAAAAATCTAAAATGCAATATGATAAAAACACGCGAGAAATTGACTTTAATATAGGAGATAAAGTTTTACTAAAAAGGGAAATGATTCGGCATGGTAGACCAAAGAAACTTGAACCTATTTACGATGGTCCCTATACGGTTACAAGGAAACGAAACGATTTAAACTACGAAATACTAACCGGAAAAAAATTCGTGAATGTATACGTAAACAGATTAAAACCCTATATTATGTGAATAAGCCAAATAAGTATAATAAGTAATCGCGTAGTTTTAATAATTAGTACTGTAAGAATTTATAATAATAACTAACAAACCTACCACAAACTAACAATCAATCGCAGATAAAACTAAACCTGAGCTATCTTATAATTAACTACATACTAATAGATAGGAGAATATAAATAAAAATAAGAAGGAATTAGGTAAAATTGGTAGTTTATTAAAAAATTTTTTGTTTTGGGAGGGGAAAATACAGAGATGTTACAAATATATATAAAAAAAAATTTTTTTTTTATTAATCAATCAAACCATGGTACCATAAAACCTAGTCCTCTGAGGGGGCATATTGGTACCATCCCCTCGGATACTCCACTTGGAAGTTACTGTACCCCCAGCCACGTTTGGGTACCAGTCCGGTATATTGAAGCCACCGGATCCCGTAATAATCGAACATCTCGTGGAAGTCGTTCTCCTCTTCGCCAAAATTCGCGTGCGCTTGAGCGAAATGTCGCTCTTGCCGGTGATACTGTCGTCTCGCCGTGATCGCCCGGAGGTTTTTCCACAAAACTAAATGAAAACAGATAACAATATAATAAAAAAAAAAAGTTACAATCAAATACATAACAAAAGTAATTTTATTTAAATACTTACAACCACCAAAAAATCCAAACAGGGGAACGCCATATTCGTCGCATAATCCCCGATCGTGAGGCCGGTATTTTGCCAACTCTTGCTTTCGGGCACTAACCATTTTCGGTGAACGTTAAGCAACTACACAGTTTGAAAGAAGAGACAAAAATGACTTTGCGTCTGAAAAATGCACATTATATAGGAAAATCCCCACTTAGGAACACATAAAAAAAAAGCTGACCTGGCGACCGTGTAACGTTCAAGCCATAGGTCGTACAGCAACGAAAAAAAAAAGACAAGAAAAGAAAGAAATCCTTCACTTACTAATAAATAATATATTCGTTTTTAGATTCCTATTGTTATTAACAATTATCCACATTGGACGGACGAAACAACAAGTCAAAATAGACCCTATAGTTGGACAACCAGGACTCTTTTACGAACGTATTGGAACTATAAACTACTATAAAGAAAAATGGAAACTAGTAATCACAACGGACGTCACTGAATATTATACGAGACACAGGACACTAGAAAAAATAATGAAAAAACAACGATTTTGTAATAACGACAATAACAAGCAAACGTGCATGAACACGATAAACGACATAGACTACAAATTAAACACGACAAAACGAAACTTACAAGAACTTACCGAAATAACAGAACACACAGATAGGTCAAAGCGAGGTTTAGTTAATGCGATTGGTTCATTAGGGAAATCGTTATTCGGAACAATGGATAGCGAAGATGAAGAAAAAATAAATAAACATTTAGAAGATCTAGATAATGAAGTAGATACTAATAAAAAAGCATTAAAAAGTCAAATACAAATTATTGTTAGGAATCTAGAAATATTTAATAGTAGCGTAAGAAATCTGTTCGCGAACGAAGAAATTCTATCAAGCATGGCGAATAGTCTGCTTACGCAGCAAGCGGAAAGAGAAACCTTATATAATATAGATTTTGCCGCGGAACAGCTAATGATAGATACCGATCATCTCCTAAATTTTGCGATACAAGCAACAAACGGAGTAATAAACCCAAAAGTTATCCCACATTCAAAAATCTTACAATATTTAAAGGATGCGGTACAACACATTCCATCGGGTACGCAATTCCCAATAACATCAGACAATTTAAATATACACTTAATAGCAAAGTTAATGAAACCCACAATTCGGTCTAAAACCAATAAACTAATAGTAATATTAAGTATACCACTAGTTACACCAAAAGAATATGAGCTTATACACTTATACCCTATTCCAATTCCAATAAACATTTCAAAAACACTCTTTACAATAATAAATCTGAAAAGAGAATACTTAGCAATAGATAGTACAACAGAAAGGTACACAGAATATGACCTAAAAGAATTAGAAAAGTGTAACACAATTAACGACCAATATTTTTGCCCGTTAGAAAAACCGATGATAAAGATAAAAAGCGTAAACCCGTGTGAAATTGCCTTATATCTAAAAGCGATAGAAACAGATACATGTGAACATAAAGCAGTACACCTGGTTCAGCCAATGCTGATACCAATGAACAATCCATCATCATGGATATTTACGACTCCGCATAAAGAAATTATAGAGATAATTTGTAAAAATAAACCGAAATTCAGCGTAGAATTAATGGGCTCCGGGACAATTTACCTACATAATAATTGTTTGCTAACAGCTACTGATTTTATATTGGAAACCGTACAAACTTATAGAATAAGCAAGCGAAGGAATTACATTCCAAACTATAACTTTTCTCTAAATACAATTGATCCCAAAAACAGCATGAATACAGTGGACACCAACAAGATACCTCGACTTCACAATGTGTTAAACAAAGTGAACGAACTCAACACCCTCAGCGTTCAATTAAAGGACCTTGAGAAGGACCTAGAAAAAAAAGGTCAAGGGACGGGCCACTACCTGTTTCACCACACAGTATCTTCCTACTCAGCCTTGGTTTTACTTCTACTTGGAATAGGACTCTACGCATTGTGGCACCATTGTCAACGTAGGCCCGCACCCAAGCCAAGGATCAGAGTAACACAAAAAGAAACTATGGAGATGCAAGAAGACGCTAACTCTCATAACTCTGACCACATGTCCATGCTGTAAAATTAAGAGGCCCTAACGATACTCCGCCCCCCCCCCCCCCCCGGGGGGGCTGTTATATATACTATATAACATCTTATACTGTTATTCCCTACTAACCTTAAACCTAGTTAGGATACATTAAAACTATGTAAAACTAGAATTAAATATTTAATTAATTTAAGAGTCAGTTGAATTAAAAAGGCTCCGATTGCATTTCGGCTAAACACCGTGTGGCGTCATTCGTATGCAACAGAGCCCCTTTCTTAGGCAACAGTACTTCCTTGTTGCCGGGGGCTCAGAGCGCGCGTGGCCAATAAATCTTAGTCAGCTATTAGAACAATCGACTTATTGAAGCACGTTCGACTTAGTAATCATTGACGCACGATTGACTCCATACCATACCATATATGGTTATGAGAATCGATGCTTTTTGGGCAACGACTCGATTACTTGGCTACTGACTGATCAGTTCGGGTCCAGCAGAACAAGTAATCTGACTTTACCTGAGCATTAGCTCTTGAGGTACTCAAAATTCTATCTAACTTCAAATTAGATAATAATTTTACTAAAAACCTTAAAAATTTGTATAATTATCAATTTATTTTATATTATTCAACACTGCAAAATAACTCTATAAGGACTGAATAAATTTAGTTGTATCAAAGTACTTGAATTTGCTTGTCACGGTGTGTACCCATAACAATACTTTAGCAATAGGGCATGTCTACCGACCCTATAGCAAACTAACAGGAATCTAAACAAGTTAGTGAGGGAATAAAATTGTGCGCTCTAACCTAATACGCACCCCACTCCTGAAGTTAGAGAACTCATCTATAGGTTAAGCCAAACGTAGTAATTAATGATTCATTCTAATTTCCTCCTTGAACCAAGTTGGACTGTATTATTCAAAATCGAATTGTTCAATTCAATTTATCACTTGTAAATTGTATTTTAGTTGGTGTTTACTTGTATTTCTTTTTGCTTTCGCTGTATCCATTATTTTCTATAATAATTATATTTTTTAGTCGCTTCATAATTATTTGGTGTTTTCTCTCTTTCTCAACTCCATCTCGTTTTCCAAGAGGTCTGAACTCGCCAAAGAGTAAGTATAAACTTCCATTTTAACAATCGAATTGCGTCCGACCCCGGGTAAACTAGTCGAAAGGTATAGTGCCCGAAGCGGAGAATTTACGAACGTTCCTCTGTATAGTAAAATCGGTTCTCTCGAGTCGGGACGTTACACCTCTGCGTAGCGCCTGCTTATGCATGTGCGTCTATGCGTTGTAACGTCTCAGCTTTAACCATTAGGGCGACACCTGGGGACGTAGTGAGGAACTTCTCTTTCTACTTGTTTCACCTATAGGATAAGTATCAACCTCTAGCCTTGCAGCGCCATCTCTCTCTCTCTCTCTCTCTCTCTCTCTCTCTCTATAAATTCTGCTTACCCGCCTACCAGCCTTTTTCATTCACGTAAATCCTTCTTTACCTGCTCACACTACTTTTCAGGTAGAATGTTCCCCTTTGTGGAAACGAGCAACAGTAGAGGTAGCCAGCTCTTGTATTTCATATAGAGCATGAGAATCGCTCACCGCACCAATAAAACACCCTGGGATGCTGTGTGTCGACTGTTACTTTATGATGTCCCGGGCTCACAAAAGGCATTATTCTATGACGGAGATAGTGGAAATTACGAGAGAAACCATGTGCATCGACGCCCGTTGCTTTTCTTGTGAAGAAATTATCTATTAGGTGCTAGAGCGTTGTACCAGGTGCCTAACCATATTCACCAACGGCGGGTCATGCGCCGAGTGCGCCGTACATGACCCTAAATTTAGGATCATCCGCGAGTGCGTTTGTTGACGCACTAGGATCATGTGTCTGGATACCGCCTGTGCGGTTTGCCCTTTCAGAAGATTCTCCAACTCAGGTTGGCATGAGGATACTTCCGACGAGGAGCGAAGTTCTCGACATCGAGAACCAAGCCCTCGTCGACGAAGCGCAAGACCACAGCGTGGGTAGAAGGGCCCAGACGCCTTTAGATTTTCAAGCTTTGTTGTAGGTGGAGTGCAAGTATTTTTGAGTTAGCCATGAGTGGGTAGATTTACACAATGCATCTTCTTTGCTTCTTCTTCCCCATGCTCCCCCACCATGCACCTAAGATGCTTGTGCCTCGCCCTCCCGAAGTACATAAAAACCCCGGGCAGATTTGAAACTATCATTACTATTTCGCTTGTATTTTTGCATACTACTTGTTTCTATATTTGTTATATTTGCATCTTTATAATTGTATTAAGAACTCTAAAGTATTTTTTATCTTGTATACCATATAATCGCACTTTTATGAAACTCATTTTTAAACCTAAAATCAGTGCAATGCATTTATTATCCACCATTTCTTTCAACCCTTCAACCCGCAGCGAGTACCAGAGACGTGTCTACATTTCCACTTTGGCTTGTTGTCCAGTTTTCTTCACGAAAAGTAAGTACTTAAACCTTTTCTGAATCGCTACCGGCCCAGGGTTTACTAGGCGAATGCATAGTGCCCAAAACGGTTAATTTAAGAAAATACCGCACATAATATACATTTAATCCGAGACGTTACACAGACTACGTCTGTCACCACAGCACGTGGCTGCTCATGTTACCTGTTAGACCACGTTTTTAGCCTTAAAATTTGACGTTTCCACACTATTACCAACCACTGAATTTTACAGTTATACCGTCGGAGACGGCTCAATCTTTCCATTTTTCCGCAAATTCAGCAAGTTTACGCTAACTGACTGCGTTTATCACCGTAGCACGTGGCAGCTCAAATTTCCGTTTATTCGAACATGTTTCTAACCTAGACGTCTTGCATGAAATTTTTTGCAATTCATCAAAAAATTTGACTGGCAACTACCGAAGTGAGGTATTGCATTTCGTCTGGGAATTTGTTGCCCGTCTACATTTTGTTACAAAAATTTCCGTTGTATAACGCTTAAAGCAAGGCATTAGGCAACTAATAAGTTATAAACACGCGAGAGCAGTAGTGGGGCAAACTGTATAAAAATGCAGTCTTATCGAAAATCTTATCAGCATTATTACGACGATTAACCTGCAACGAACTAAGTCTCTTGGCGGAAATAAACGTAAATTTACATAGCACGACCAACTAATCGAGAGGCACCGCCCGAGGAATGACGCACTTCTGGTAAAATCTGGTTACCAGCAAAATGCAATACTACCAGAATTGCACATGGACGCGTGCAGCCTATTTAGTTTCGACAGGTGACTAACCCCTACGTTACAAAAATAAAAAAAATTTCCGAAAATTCAATTATTTTATACAATTGTTAGTTTTAGATTAAAATAAAATTTTTGTTTTTGATCAAATGTATGCCATTGTACAAATTCATAGTGTTAGAATTGATTTTAAATTATACAGCAACACAACAGGTTATATATTCTAAATCTGTATACAATTTGTAAAATATGTGAAAATTTTAATGCCGTAAATATTATAAATTTAAATGGTGTTTTCATTTATATTAATATTAAAAATTCAGAAAAATATTTAATAGAAAGAATCAATAATATTGGAAAAGTATTATAATAAGTTATATAATCAAAAAAATTGTAAATAGAGTTATAAATTTGTATAATAATAAAGCGCATGTATAAAATCAACAAGAATTTTGTTAATGTTTTACAAGAAAACAATAAAATATATCAAATGTAATAAACTAGTATTAAAATAGATGTAGGATAATATTATAGGAATTTAGCAAAATAATATACTTGCATAGGAAATAGTATTTATAAACATAGTATGGGAATCACGCTGTAGCTATTTATACAAATAATTATAATATTGGAAATTATCTCGGAAAATGATACTAGAAGCGCACGTAGCCAGGCCAGCTATCCCAGCGTCTTTTGGTTCCCTAACAAATAGGGTAGGAAATTCCAATTACTATACCATTTTTTTATGCGGGTTGTAAAAAACTAACATCGATAATAATTACGTATTTAACCCATTATTATATTGATTTTCCAAAATGCAATTTCAATAAGAAAACTTGACGTGAAAGGTAAATGAGGCGCATACTTCAGATTTCTATGAACGAACTTGATTGACGGCTTGGTCGCACGAGAGTGGAAATCAAAAGAGTCGGAACTGGTGCTTCGAGGAAAATGCAAACTACATTGGGCACAGATTTGAAAGATATTAATATATTTAGACGATCATAGATTTGGAATCACGAAATATGCATTCCAATGTATTTAAAAGAAATCAATAACTAAAACCTACATTTTTTTGATCTAACAAATAATATATTTAATTTTTTAATGAAATGTTCAACTCAAGGCCTGAAATCGTAGATCGTTCTGGTAAGATATGCCCACCCCCCCAAACGTAATATCCTTTTCATAAAATTGTAAAAATATTTATGATTGGTAAATGGCATGAATAAATAATTTCTACCTTAATAATAAAAGGGTGGAAGCTATAATCAAATTATTTGTATAACTTGCACAATAAGAATATAATATTCAAATAATTACTTGATTCGCTATTACACAAGCCCTGTTGACAGCTTCAGCTTCAATTTCTTCGGGTCGCGACATTTCATGACCTTCTGGTCCTGTAACCCCAGCTTCCAATAATTTTTTCGCATTCTACAGTAAAAGACAGAAAGTTTGTTAAATAATTTATGTATAGTTAAAAAACTTGCTTTAAAAAGCACAATTACCTCAGCGATAAGATCGCCATTCTCCGCATGTACCATAGGTAGAGCTCCGATTTCCTTGCAAGCTTTAAATGCCTCGATCAGTTCTGAATCTCGTAGCATAAACAAATCTTTATAAGCCATGAACATTTTGAAACTATTGATTCCACATTCCAGCGTTAATATTTCCATTTCTTCTTTAATCTGAAACAAGTTTCAAAGTAATGTATTGAGTTTTACTTCACATTCCTAACGCCCATTTTTTAGGCACATTGTATTTGTAGAATAATAATTTTAATAGTTTTGTCTGGTTCTTAATTTTCGTAAACGAGTTGGAAATAAGGAATATAAATACAAAATAATGACACTTGATTGCGACGTTATAAAACCAAAGAATTCACAATAACTTTATTATCTGGGAATAAAAAAAACCTCGTTGACAGAGGAAAAAACCCTTATAAATTTGTTGTAATGTTATACCGCTCGTTGATGATAATTCGAATTAGAATAAAATAAGGGGGCTTACAATTTGCCACGCAGTAACAGATCCATATCACTTGAGTTCCCGTTAGTGATGCTAGATTGCGGACGCTTGCACCCCCCACCAAGCGTCCGACTGCTGACCAATACACGAAGGCGTTCAGAGCCTCCATGTGAAACCCTGCTACTTGATGCACAAACACCATTACTTGAGTGCAACTATGTTTCGGCCTCCGTCGCGTAACCTCGGTATACCTCGACTGCGAGACAGTGCGAGAGAGAGGGGATAATTTTCTCGGACCTCTCTCTCCCTCTCTGTTTCGCGTTCGCTTGCACATAGCTTGCCGAATGATATAGAAAGCATAAGAACGACAAACATTTTTCCATATTTTATTTTGATATTTATGCGTTTCACATTAGCATTATAGTAACATATGTATATGTATATTATTTAATAGATTTCTCTCTTCCCTTTCTAACTTTCTAATTAGTATTTTAGTTTTTCAATGAATGTATAAGAAATAATAAATTAAGTCACATAAATATATATAATCATTTTAACATTTATTAAAATCTTCCAATTCTTACAATTATTTACATAAAGTTTAAGTAGAGTAGCTAGGACGGTTCTGGGACCGCGTGGCGAGGGGGTCGGGGTCCCGCGGGGGTAGGGGAAGTAGGGGAATTGCCCCCACTCCTCGGCTGAGACCGATGGGCGAGAGGGTCGGGGTCCCGCGGGTGTAGGGGAGGTAGGGGAATTGCCCCCTCTCCTCGTGTGTCACCCACGTTAAACTCGTGGGGTCACATGTGACCTCCCCCCTCTTACGTTAAGCAGTGTACGCCTTAGAGAGAGAAAGAGAGAAAGAGAGAAAGAGAATTTGGGGGTTGTGAAATTAACAATCGCTGGAGTTTTTAATTAAAATTTATATTTTATTTAAAAAACATTGTAATTTTTAAAAAAAAGTTATAATTAAATATAAAAATTAAATATTAAAAAAGTTACAAATAAACTCTTCGCTTCTGATAGGGGGCCACCCTTCCTCATCATCAGGGTCTTCGTGTTGGAGGTTGGGTGACCCCCAAACACCTTCCTGCATCCAACGGATGCCAAAAAAGTCGAAGTCATTTTGGAAATTGAATTCCTTTACAATCTCCTTATCCCATTCAGCATTCCTCTCTTTCATTCCCTCCCGCAAATATTTGGTGTGCTCCTTTTCGATTATTTTTTCTCGTAAAAATGCATGCGGATAATTAAAAAAAATAAATATATAAATTATTTAATTTGTTATAAGCAAAAAAATATTATTTAATTTGTCGTAACTTACGGTCTCTAATTTTCTCGAGAAGCTTTTTATCAGGATTGATCCTTTTTAAATACCAAATGAAATCGTAGAAGTGTGCGTAGATTTCGTCGTACATTTTTAAATAATAATAATTATCTTTGAGACGTTTTCGGTTGAAATGCACAAACTAGAATGTGCGTACCCATCCACAGATCCACTATAGGAATTTCATGTAAGAGGGGAGACGTCGCATGGGTACCCCCAACTCTTACGTTAAGCAGTGGACGCCTTAGAGAGAGAGAAAGAGAGAAAGCTTTAAATGATAAGACGCGTTACTTAATACATTATCGCGCTCTGCAACAATGTATGCGTAATGGACTCGTACTGTAAAGAGAAAGAGAGAAAGAACATTCGTAGAGAACGATGCAGTGATCGCTCCCCCTTATTTATGTTACAGTATCTTTGACGATCGTCATATTCATTTGTATATCCATCGTCGAAGATATTTACCATCCGCTCTGTAATAAGAGCGGAGCCTACAGAAAAGTGTTTGGGACGTCGCGGAACCCCGACCCCCTCGCCACCCGGTCATAGAATCCTAGTAGTTGTATATCCATCGTCGAAGATATTTACCATCCGCTCTGTAATAAGAGCGGAGCCTACAGAAAAGTGTTTGGGACGTATGTAAAACACTTGAAAACATTCAGAACAGTTTTCAAGCTGTAGATCCCCCTGGAATATCTCAGTCGAAGCATCGTCCGATGTCGGTTGAATGGAAAACTTCAAGGGTTGTATGTTATGATTTGTATATTTTTTTCTTTTTTTATTTGCAATACTTATATTACGGGGTACAGTGGATTGAATTGAGCACGTGACAGCCTCTCGATCCTCCCCACCCAAACGTCCCAGCCCTTTACGCGAGAGATATAAGGGAGAGAGAGAACACATATTTTAAAATTAATTTATTATGAAAAGGAATTGAGGGAACGTATAATATTTTTTTTTACAATCTTCAATTTTTTTTTTCTTCTAAAATCAAAATGGTCCACTTTGCCTCGTCGAGCAGCTTGTGTTCCCGTGACGAAAGTCTCCGATTGCGTAGCCAATATTTCTCACCTTAGACATAATTGAAATCATGTTGTTACTTTTCGCATAGTAATAGCTATATTTTTTTTTGTAACAAAGCAAGTATACTTACAAAAATTCAGCACGCGATTTGTAGGGTTCCGCCGCCTCTTCATCTCCTTTCTCTTCTTGCTCCTTTTGCTCCTCTTCCTCCTCCTCCTCCTGCTCCATTTGTTCCTCCATTTCATTAGTTATATCCACAAGTTCGTCAACTAATGCGGCAAAATCTGGGTTATCCCCAATGTCTTGCAGCACTTCCACATAGTTCCACAAATCATTTTCTTGCTTTTTCGGTATGTCACACAACATTGTTCTTTACACTACCGTCGCTAGCGTTAAAATGATCTCAAGATTTTTCGTCACTAGTCGCTCAGATGCAAAACGATCTTCCAATGAAATATGAACTGACCGATTACGCATGTATTTTTTTAGTTAATCTGATACCTTTCTTTCCTATTTATCAATACATATTAGTCTTCTCTTTATCAAAACGTATTAGCTTCCTTTCCGAGAAGTGGAATGCAATAAAAGAGAATGTTAATAGAGACCTACTAGCATCCTCGTATATTTTTGTTTGTACCTCTAAAAGTAAATTCTAATTTGTAAGGTTGAAAAAAAGAAGGAAGTATAATTTTTTATTTTGAAGGTTTTATTTATACAATAAATAAATACTGGAAAAAAATGTTAACATCATTTTTGATAAGTAAATAGCAGCTGATGGTAGTGACAGTAACAGTAGGAGCGGTATCATCTACGAGTTTTAAAACTATTCTATAAAAAATTTAATAGTAAAAGAAATAGAAATGTGGTGGTTTCTCTTCTTCTTCTTCCCTCTTAGTCTGCTTTGACGCAATATCTTTTTCCTCCTCCTTCTCCACTACTTTTTTCTCCTCTTCCTTCTTCGTTTGCTTTGACTCAATATCTTTCTCCTCCTCCTCCATTTTTTTCTCCTCTTCTTCCTTCTTCATATCCTTTGACTCAATATCTTCCCAAGTCTCTTTCTCTTCGTCTTTCTTCACTTTATTTTAAAAATACAAACAGGTAATAATTATGAAAAGATAAAAAAAGATAAAATAAATACTTACATTCTTCCTCCTCTACTTTTTTCTCCTCTTCCTTCTTCGTCTCCTTTGACTCAATATCTTTTTCCTCAGCCTGTTTCTCTTCGTCTTTCTTCACTTTATTTAAAAAAACAAAGAGACAAACAATAATTATGAAAAAATGTAAAAAATAAATACTTATAGTTTTTATGCAAATAATGATGCAGTTTCCGTTCATACTCTTCGAAGTAACGGTGGAAAAAATCATTAATTCGATTGACGTATTCCTCTGTCAATTCTCTGGGAAGAGTGGGTGAAAGAGGAACAATATCCTCTTGAATCATGATTAATTTACACTTTTCGCAGCTAATTTTTTTTTTCCTGTGTGCAGCACCGACAACGGTATAAGATTGAATGAAGAATTGAGGACTTGTGTTCTCCTCTTTATTTCTCTAAATAGTTTTCAAAGAATCACATATTTGCTTTTATCCACTTGGCAAAAACTGACACCTCCTCGTAAGGACAGTGGATACGTTCATTGTCCAAGTTCTTCTCTCGAACGTGTAAATTGCACGGAGTATTTTCAAAATCATATAATTTAATTAAATCCTAAAACTAGGGCAACCATACACTTCTAAATTAATATTATCCACATTCATCCTATTCAATAGATTTTTTTCAATGTTCCCTCCCTTGTAGGCTACTACGGGATTCTCGCACGTTAGACAACCTCTAATAAAATCTTCCACATCCTCCTGCTCGTATTTCTCGAATCCCGTATCACTATATTTTATACCATGCACCATATTGAGCAAATACCACACAGTTTTTTTGTCTTTCTCACTAAGATTTTTCATACTGTCACGCAAACGAAACGATGCGTAAGAAATTTGGTTACTTTTTAAATCAATTATAGCTATATCTTTATATTTAAGTTCTTTTTTATAAACTAAGAAACCTTCTATATCCATTATGTGAGTTATTCTATGCATTGTTGCGCTCGTGCTATTCTCGATGAAGAAAAAAACTGAAATGAAACATTCGAAGAAATATCTCCGTAGCGAGAAAGATTTTATCGTTTCTTTAAAATATAAAGTTACATTTGATAAGAAGTCCTTTCTTTCTTAATCTCTAGAAGATATTTTTTTTCCTATTGTATTATACTGTGAAGAAACTATAGGTAACAATGGGGAAAAAAATTTCTTAGAAATTATCCCCTCCTTTTAAAAACATTAAATTTTAATACGTTATTTGTTCCCCTGTTGGAGGGGGGAAAAAAATTTTCTTAAATGCGACAAAAAAGATCGTTCATTCTTGCATCGAGCGATTGACGACGACGACGACGACGACGACGACGACGACGACGACGATAATGACACCGACATTCGTTGATTTTCAAGGTTTTGTATTGACCGACAAAAGTTTTATAGTTAAAGAATTTGCGGTGTTGCGTGATAATGAAGTGTATCACAATGTATTTTCACCACCATTTCAAGAAGCTTGGTTGAGCGATCTCGAGAGAGAACAGAATGTGTAAGTATTATTTTATTTTTTTACATGTAATGTTGTGTATATGATTTTTTCTTTTTAAAGTTGGCTTTATTTTAATCGACATGAATTCAATTGGACCGACGGTCATTCACCTTATTACAAGCATAAAGATGTAATAAGAAAGTATGTAACGTCATACGAGGGAGAGGATTGGATTTTCGTGAAAGGACGGGAGAAATATGATTGGTTGAGAAAAATTTGCAACTTAGAAAATATATACAATGGGAAGGAGTGTGAGTGGAGTAAATTTAGTCTTGAATGGAGTAAAAATTTCGAACCACCGTTACCCAAGTGTATGAATCATTATGGTATATGTTCACTGCAAAATGTCTACTTTATGGAATCTGTATATGATCAATATATAAAGGAATACAAGACTTCTGAATAAACAATGTATATCAATGTCAGTATGCATCTCGGACGAAACAATTGGATGTGTAGATACCCCTACTTCCATTCTCTATTCGATATATATATATATAAGCGTTACTCTTCGCGAGAGACGCCTTCGCAGTTATTAATTTATTGTTGTTGTTCACCGTATGACAGAGTCGTTTCTTTAAGAAAAAACATAAAATTTCTACCGAATTGCGAAGAAAATTTTTTACAATTAATAGTGCGAATGAATACGATGCGTGGGTACTGGAATGTCGCGAGCATATTCGACGATTAAGCAACGCTGATCGAGCTTTGCCCGTTGGAACGCGTCAAAAGAATTTCGCCGAAATAGCGTGTATAAAGTGTCTGTTACTACGAGCGCAGAGGGAATTGAATTATATTAAATCAGGTGCTGGTTGTAGCAATGACGTACAAGGACTTACTTGGGAGGAGCTTGATTCGGCGTTTCGAAGTCGAATATGCAGCGGCATGGTAGTTAATAGTAATTATATAGAGCCTAAGGATTTTTTAGTAGACGCGGAAGTATTAGTGCGTACGCGTATAGATAAGGTATTTGTTAGTGCAAATAGTGTTAAGATTAACTGTGTATTTAACGGACAATTCATCTCTAAGGACAATAGTGATGATAAAAACATTAGTACGACTAATGCTACATTGTATAAGACTGATAATTTTAGTGATTGGTATAGGAAAAACATTTTAGACGTTATTATGCAAAAATTAAGTGAATTTCAAGAGCGTGATAGTGGATGGGCTTTACACAAAATTCATTATTTAATAGTTAACATTAATCGTTTTAACCCATTGCACGCGGGTTGTAGAATTAATCTGCCATCCGCTATCACAAGTAGGAAAGCTCTGATAAATTTAGAAACCAGTGATAATGCATGTTTCGCGTGGTCCGTGACGGCGGCACTCTATCCGGCAAAACCTACGGCTAATCCAAAGCGCACGTCCTCTTATCCACATTTTCGGACGGTTTTAGACGTCGGTAGCCTAACCTTTCCGACTACGCTAAAACAGATCCCGAAATTTGAGACGGATAATGACGTGTCGGTTAACATCTTTACCTTGGAGAATGAAGGGCCAAATATCGACGCAAAAATCGTACCTCTTCAGGTGACGAAGAAGAAGAGATCGAGGCATGCTAATCTTCTTCTCGTCAACGATGAACAGGGAGCAGGACATTTCATGTGCATAAGGAATCTCTCGAGATTGGTACGAAGTCAATTCACCAAGAGAAAAAATGCGCATTATATATGCGATCGGTATGTATTAATAATAATGATAGAAATATAACTGCATATGTTTTATTTTTTTTTTTAGGTGTCTCCACTACTTTTGCACAGTGGAGAGGCTGGAGTCGCATGAGCAGGATTGCTCGCGGCTCAACGATAATCTCCGATTGATGTTACCCAGAGAGTCCGAGGATCGCTGGGTTTCCTTCAAGAACATCAAAAATGGGAAGCGAGTGCCATTCGTCGTATACGCGGATCTCGAGTGCATTTTATCGAAAGTTGAACAATCGAACAATAGTGATATTTATCAGAAGCATGAACCTATAAGTGTAGCCTATTATTTAAAAAGTGCTCGCGATGCGTTACTCTCGAGATACGATGCTCATCGGGGTGCCGATTGCATCGAATGGTTCGTACGCGAGCTCGAAGTGATTGCGCGCATCGCGAGCGAGAAACTGGGTACTATCGTACCCATGCGTGATCTTAGTCTTACAGAACGATCGCGTCACTATAATGACCCCAATTGTCATATATGCAAAAAGCCGTTTCTTCCGAATCAACTACGAATTCGCGATCACGATCATCTGACCGGCAGATACAGAGGACCGGCTCAAAATAATTGTAATTTAAATTTCAAAGACTCGCATGTAATTCCAGTGATTTTCCACAATTTTTCCGGCTATGATTCACATTTCATTTTCGAGACGATCGCTAATTTGTACGAGGGATCGGTATATCTGCTGCCTGTACATAAGGAAAAATACATTTCATTCACCAAATATCTGCGAAATTATAATATACGGCTGAGATTTATCGATTCGTTCAAATTTATGGCCTCCAGTCTGGACAAATTGAGTTCGTACTTGGCGGAATCTCAGCTGACAAATTTGAGGTCACAATTTTCGGACTTAAGCGTCGAGCAGTTTAACTTGCTTATGAGAAAAGGTATTTTTCCTTACGACTATATAGATAGCGCGGCTAGATTGGAAGAGACGGCTTTACCACCGCGCCAGTCGTTTCGCAACAGACTGACCGACAGCGATATCAGCGAGGAAGCATACAATCATGCCGTAAAGGTATGGACCAAATTCCAGATGCGCACACTTGGGGAGTACAGTGACCTGTACCTGAAGACCGATGTACTATTGTTGGCCGACGTTTTCGAAAGTTTTCGCGATAGTTGCATGCTAAATTATAACTTGGATCCAGCCCATTATTATACGCTACCGGGCTTCACCTGGGACGCGATGTTGAAGCATACGGGAATCAGGCTGGAGCTTTTCACGGACGTGGATATGTTGCTGTTCGTGGAGCGCGGTATACGCGGTGGTTTGAGTCAGTGCTCCCATCGTTACGAGAGGGCCAACAATCGGTACATGCGGGACTACGATCCGGCGGAACCGTCGAAATATCTCATGTATTACGACGTAAACAATCTGTATGGGTGGGCAATGTGTCAGCCGCTGCCCACCCATGGATTCCAATGGATGGAGGACGCTGCCAATCTCGATGTCTCCGCTATACCCACGGATCATCCCGAGGGTTATATTTTGGAGGTCGATTTGGAGTATCCGCGCGAGCTTCACGACAAACACGCGGACCTACCGTTCTGCATGGTGCGCGAGAAGCCGCCGGGCGCGAGCCAGGAGAAGCTGCTGGCCACTTTAAACGATAAGACTCGTTACGTAATACATTATCGCGCTCTGCAACAATGTATGCGTAATGGACTGGTACTGAAGCGTATACATCGCGGTTTAAAGTTTCAGCAGTCCACCTGGCTACGCGATTACATCGAGCTGAACACGCGTTTGCGCACCGCGTCCACTAACGAATTTGAGAGGAATCTCTTCAAGTTGATGAACAACGCGGTTTTCGGTAAAACAATGGAGAACGTGAGGCTCGCAACCAAGTGGGAGGGAAGATACGGGGCGGAAAGCCTGATTTCCAAACCGAATTTTCACAGTCTCGCGATTTTCAACGAGAATTTGGTCGCGATTCAATTGTCGAAATTGTCCGCGAAATTTGATAAACCCATTTACGTGGGAATGAGTATTTTAGATATTTCAAAAATTTGCTTGTATGAATTTCACTATGATTATATGCTTCCTACATTCGGCGGTAAATGTAGAGCGATGTATACCGACACGGACACTCTGATATACAGCGTGGAATGCGACGACGTTTACTCGTACATGAAACGCGATCTCGAGCGATTCGACACCAGCGATTATCCCGACGACAATCGGTATGACTTGCCGCGCGTCAACAAAAAGATACCTGGTTTGATGAAGGACGAGAACAATGGTCGTATCATGACCGAGTTCGTAGGACTGAGGGCAAAAATGTATACTTTCAAGGTGCAGGACTGTGCGAGAATTACCAAAAAAGCCAAAGGTGTCAAAGGTTACGTTATCGATAGAAATATAACATTTGACGACTACAAGGATTGTTTGGACAATTTCACCGTACAGTCTCGCAGTCAAAATTTAATTAGATCGAAGCTGCACCGAGTTTTCTCGATCAGTCAGAGAAAGGTCGCCCTCAGTCCGTACGACGACAAGCGTTTCGTTACACCAGGCACCGCGGCGACTCTACCCTGGGGACATTCTAGTCTAAAATTATAATTTATTTATTGTTTTTATTTAGTCGCTTTATTATTTTTTTATATTTCAACGATACATCTTAATAAAAGTTCTTATAAAACATTGCTCTTATTTATCCAGGAATTGTGCGTACTGTCGAATCCCAGCCACTTAACGAACACTTTATCGCCCTTTCTGCGCAATACTCTCTCCACCAGATACACATCGGGATTGATGGTTTTCGAAAGCTCGTATTCGTAAAATCCACCCAACAGTTCCGTGCCCCTGGAATCCTTGAGGAGATACGTAGCGGGATTGGTTCTCTGCACTTTCGCCACCTCGAATATTTCGGTCGTCCAATTTGGCGTGTAGCCTTTGGGGAACATCTGCTTGTATTTACTGATTCGTACGAAATCGCCGACTTTGAACTTGGCACGACCTGCGACCTTGATGTGACTGTATACTGTCTTGAGTAGCTTATCTGCATGCTCGGGTTTCACATCCACGGGACGCATTCCCGTGGTACGATGCTTTCGCGCATTGTACGCATCCACCAACTCTTGCAGCATAGCGCGCCACTTGTAATTGCCGTTCAGCATAAATCGTTTCCACATTTCCGTCTTCAACGTACGATTCCAGCGCTCGACTATCGACGCTTTCATCACGCTGTAGGTCGAGTAGTGATTTATCCCGCGTTTCCTCATCAACGCCTGAAAGTCACAGTTGTAAAACTCCT
Source organism: Prorops nasuta (assembly GCF_024137725.1). Classification (NCBI taxonomy): domain Eukaryota; kingdom Metazoa; phylum Arthropoda; class Insecta; order Hymenoptera; family Bethylidae; genus Prorops; species Prorops nasuta. The sequence goes on from NW_027116808.1 coordinate 5,093,129, forward strand.
TACCGTTGTCGGTCTGTAAATTTTTCGGACATCTGCCGGTCTTTAGGATTCTCGTCATTGCCGTCGTCACTTCTCTGCCGCTCTTGGTCTTTAATGCCACCGACCAAGCGTATTTCGAGAGGGTATCGATTACAGTGAGAATGTACTGGTGACCCGCATCGACGTAATTGCGCATATCAACAAGATCGGCCTGCCAGAGATCGTCGAAGCCACGCACGATGACTCTTCTGCGTGGAAAATTTATCCTCGCCGGTGCATGGAGCTCCTCCACCAACTGTATCTTTTCTTTGCTCATTTTTTTTTTTTTTCAAATATGGACAGATTTCTATAATTTATAAGTATTGCTAAGTGTTTCACGTATCAGATCTTCCTTACTCACTTTATCATCCAATTTTTCACAAATTGTTTGCAAAATTTGGTTCATCTTTTTCTCAAATTGTTCATTATGTTTATTCAATGTTATTGTCAAATATTGTTTAAATTCGAGCAGTAAATGTTCTAAATTTGGTTCGTGAAAGTGTTTCCTACTCTCACCATCCAGTCCAATTCCAAATTTATTTATCGACATTTCAAATGCACTACTGTCACTTTTTTTTTTTCAAAATTCAGTCTCTTGTTGTTGCTCGTTATTCCTCTTTTTGATGGCTCATAATGTCGAGAGTATACATTCTACGATGTATGTTAAACAAATGTAAATTTCACAACAGCAGGAATCAGACATTTAATTTTTTTTTTTTTTTTTACTTCGTACTACCGAAAGACGTTGATATTACACTGAGGTAAGAATGTAACGTGCAACTTTCTTTATACGATAAGATCCTCGTCGCGCAACTCCTCGATTATCGACTGTATCTCGTTGTGATGACTCGTATTACCGGCAGCCACCGATGCGATCAAAAGTCTCAAACGTTCGATCAATTCATTCGGATCGTTCCAATGTACGTAGTTGATTGGTCCCTCGGTGACACGCATAAGACCTTTACCCCTCTTTTTTTTTGATGATGTTGACGCTTTACTGACGCCTGATGTTGACGCGTCAGACGTTGACGATTTTCTTGCTGGCGCGTCAGACGTTGACGATTTTCTTGCGCCTGATGTTGATGGTAACCGATCAGGCGGTAACATAGGTTTTCCCAATAGCAATGGTTGCATAATTTCTTTATATTTTGCACCTTTATTACCCTTGGTTTGTTTTAGACTATCGTTTAACAGTTTATGCGCTTTAGTTTGATTGAGAATACTCTTGTATTGTTCCAAATCGCCGGGTTTTATAATGGCTCGATTGGGTTCTCTCATGAAAATTAGTTCATAAGTACCTATTGTACCGGTGTATAACGTCTTATCGAGTATGATATCTCCTTCATGACTTATTTCAAATTTACATCTACCAAGCGTCAGTTGATCATTTTTATAAAGAGGTCCAAAAGCACGATCAATCAAGTTATCCCTATCGGTCAGAAGTAATTTAATATACTTGCCAGGGATCGGATGAAATCGAATATGTTGAAAGACATGTTCAAACAAGCCTGGTTCATTTTTTTCATCAATATTTAATTTTTCTAGCAAACTTTTTTTCGAATCGGGCGACGTTTGATCGGTTATAGAAGACTCGTCGTCGTCGTCGTCGGTCATGAAATCCAATGGATTCGTAATAGTTTCACTACCACTACTACTAAGATTCTTTGCTCGTTTATACGGTGTCGATGTGAAGTAGGCTCCCCTCTTCAATTTATCGTTGACAAACGAATTATTATTATTATTTGTGTTATCCTCCGTTTGAGAAACGAGTTTCTTCAATGGATCGACTATCGGCTTGAATGTCTCGTTCAAACTGCTCTCCATTATCGCCTTCTCCGATTTCAAGGCACGATGCTTGTCGCGAATGACCACGCTCGTCTTGGCGATCCTCTTCAGAAGCGATTTTTCATCCATCGCGATGCTGTATACAACAGCTTTCCTCGAATTGAACGGTTTTTAACCGACCTGTTGCGATGCTGTATACAACAGCTTTCCCCGAACCGACACGGGTTTTAACCGACCTGACACGGTGATCTGAACGGCCTGCACTCCACTATCAAACTGACACTCAATGCCGTGATCGTGAAACCTTACCGGCCTGACACTCGCAAGGCCATTCACTCGATCGTGGCGTACTCGTTGAAACCTTTGCGATATTGACCGTTCTTCAGAGAGCTATCCTTGTCTATTACTAAGAAACCGTAATCGCGACTCCAACAGGTCGAACACAATGTGAGAAATTTCTCATACGACATATCACTGTTGACGTGATCGTTGAAAATATGCTTCAGATTAGTTCCATCCTGCTTAAATATTATTAGCAAGTTTGCGTTATCTCGTATCAGATGCTTTGGTATTTTCGCATAAGTCTGACAGAGGTAGAAGCAATCGATGTTGGAATGTCTACCCATGCAAAAGTAGTCCCTTATATTGTCCTGCTTGTCGTTGGCCACATCGTCGAATATGAAAATGGAGTTCGGCTTTGCATCCGCGACGTTCACAACCTCGCAATTGTTTGAAAATGGAAAGTAACCAATTTCCTCCGTGTCCTGCAGAAGCTGCTCCAGATATCGATACTTCGGTTGCTGCAGCGACTTCGAGTAGACGTACAGGTTCTCGAATCTCACACCGTGCGGACTCTCTATGAGGCTCAGCAACACGTTTGTCTTACCGCAATTCGACGGTCCGCAAACTATGCAGCGTATCGTAGATGGTAATAGCGATCCGTGACGTTTTCTTATTTGCGTGGTAGCATCGTGACCATCCAAATTTGTCACGCGAATAGTCGGCACGTGCTTCACGAAATGCATCCTCGCTATTAACCTTCGGGAACAGCTGTATCGTTCATTTATATTTCGCGATTTACGGAACTATTCGGTCAGTTGCCATTACGATGGCGTTCATGCTAGTCGTCGTCGATTCCCTGCAGAACTTGACGAATCATCAGCTCGAACACATACCGAAGATCGTATTGCTGGAGTACTTTCCAGACAGTATCGCGAGTGTGTGGGAAAAATTACCTCGGCACATTCGCGCGGACTCTGATGTGCAGCAATATCAATATTGCTTGCAACACTACAATCTACCTAATATCACTCACCACGACGGACCACCGAGACGGATGAAAGACTGTTACGTTTGTCAGTAAGAGAAGCAGTTGCTCTAAATGTCTGGATCGTTCTTCAATAAAGTCTTGAAAAAATTGCCATTTGAGCTGCACGTGCCCGGTTACAATTATTGCGGGCCCGGCACTAAACTTCGCGAAAGATTGGAGCACGGCGATCGTGGTATAAATCCGCTGGATGAGGCCTGCCTCGATCACGACTTAGCATATTGGCACAACGAGGATCTACCGGAGCGTCATCAGGCCGATAAAGTGCTAGCGAGGAGAGCACGTGAACGTATTACCGCAAGAGACGCGACCTTGGGTGAACGCGCGGTCGCCGCAGCCGTATGGGCATCGATGAATGCTAAGCGTAAACTTGGCTTGGGATTACATAATATTGTCGCGATGAAGAAAGCAGTAGCGGCTAAAAAAAAGAACAACAGCAAGAAAAAAATTGGTACTACTACGAGGAAGAGAAGAATTCGAGTGCCGAGGAAACGGGGCGGTATAATACCTATACTCCCACTGCTAGGTGCAGTCGGAGCACTGGCAGGTGGAGCATCGGGTATAGCGACGGCTGTAAACCGTGCAAAAGTTGAGAGAGAACGATTGCGGGAAATGCAACGTCACAATCGCGCGATGGAAGCGTCGCGCGAGAGAGGCCGAGGTCTTTATCTGAAACCGTACAAGCGAGTCGTCGGAGAGGGAAACCGTGGAGGTGGAAAAAAAAACAACAAACAAAAACGGTCGGATAAGAGGAAGAAAATGAATGAGGGGAAATTTCGTCGTCGTCGCGATGCTCTCCCGAATTCAGGTGCTACTAGTAACATACAATTGCCACGCATCTGCCGACGCATTGTATAAATAAAACCTTCAAAATAAAAAATTATACTTCCTTCTTTTTTTCAACCTTACAAATTAGAATTTACTTTTAGAGGTACAAATAAAAATATACGAGGATGCTAGTAGGTCTCTATTGACATTCTCTTTGATTGCATTCCACTTCTCGGAAAGGAAGCTAATACGTTTTGATAAAGAGAAGACTAATATGTATTGATAAATAGGAAAGAAAGGTATCAGATTAACTAAAAAAATACATGCGTAATCGGTCAGTTCATATTTGGTCCCATGAGTAACAGGATATCGAATCACTAGCAGCCACGTGCATACTATTTTTTTTTATATAACTTGCCCTTGGAAGCGGTCAACCGTTTAACAATAATTGTTGTGGGTTCTTTAACCCTAAAACGGTGATCGTTTTCCTCTCGCAGTTTTTCATTTTTTTTTATTATTATTACTTTTTCTCTCGTGCCTAGATTAGGACACCTTTTGCTCATGCGACGGCTAATGCAGTATTAATCATTAAATCTTGTTAATATTTATTTTATAATTGCGTTTTAGTCATAAGTAAACGATTGTATGCAAAAAGGTGCAAGCTCAGCACCCTTTGTCTCGTTCTCTAGCGTACCCAAGCTTAGGCAGTAGCGCCTTCTGATTGGCTGAAGGCGACGCGACGTTCTTCCCCCCCCCCCCCCCCCCCCCAGCTAATTATTTAGGAGCGGAGCGGATGGACGCCGCATTCATTCGTTTATTTCTTTTTTTTCAAGTTAGTTCATTCGTTCATTTCTTTTTTCAAGTTAGTTTCATTCGTTCATTTCTTTTTTTTCAAGTTAGTTCATTCGTTCATTTCTTTTTTCAAGTTAGACTCATTCATTTTTCTCAATTACTTTCATTCATCTCGCACGTCTAGATTAAGTCAATTCATTAAATTTTAGAATTTGCATAAAGTTGAACCTAGAAAGTGAGACAAAGTTCGCGTTTATAATATTGTCAAAATACAAAAGCATTAGTTGTTTTCTTTATAAATGAGTAAATTTTTTACTAAATTAAAAATCGTTTCACTCTATAATCGATTCAGTGCACATATTTCTTTTCACCGAACACTCATAATCATCCCTGGTTCCCTACGGCGACGACGACCGTAGTCCAAGCAGCAGTTAACAGGAGAGCCTCCCTTCTACCTTCTTCTTTCATTATTTTTATTGTTGTTCATCACCAAGTAATATTTGAATTATATTTATTTCTAACCCTGAATTTCATCTTTTCTTCTCATTTTGTACGCCAGAGTTTTCTTTTCCTTACCTACGACACCTTATTTAAAAGAAATTAATAACGCTACCTAAGGACTCAGCGACAATATAAAATTGTAGTTGAGCTTCGTATTAAATTTAGCAATCATACAACTCTGGACGTTACAGAAGAAACAAATATACCTAAAAATGTGGAAGATTTTTTTGAAAAACTAAATTAGCTATTGAAAGACAAGTTTTACACTGTTTTACCGACGGAGAAGTTTCACACTGCGTTAGACAAGGACAGGCCTATTAGCTCTGCTCGCTTTAGAAAGGGTACCCACTCTCTCCCCACCATTCCCCGCTAAACAAACCAACTCTCCTACACACAGCAAGGTGGCTGGCTAACGCTGCCTGTCGGTGTGAATCCGTAGCGGAATGGAAGAACAAATAATTATTTGTAGATTTCAGGGTTAGGTTTTCGCATATCCGGCGTTGTACCGCTCTTCCATATCATTTCGGGAGGCTATAGTAAAATTTTCAAAATATTTTATCATCTACAAGTCTCAAAAAACTTGAATTAGTTGACTAAAGCGTGACTCGTAGCAGCCGACGTTGATCACTAAGTTGTGTAGCGCATCAGCGTCGGCTGATACGAGTCACGCTTTCGTCAACTAATTCAAGTTTTTTGAGACTTGTAGATAACAAAATACTTTGAAAATTTTACTGTAGCCTCCTGAAATGATATGGAAGAGCGGTACAACGCCGGATATGCGAAAACCTAACCCTGAAATCTACAAATAATTATTTGTTCTTCCATTCCGCTACGTATTCACACCGACAGGCAGCGTTAGCCAGCCACCTAGCTGTGTGTAGGAGAGTTGGTTTGTTTAGCGGGGAATGGTGGGGAGAGAGTGGGTACCCCTTCTAAAGCGAGGAGAGTTAATAGGCTCGTCCTTGTCTAACGCACTGTGAAACTTCTCCGTCGGTAAAATAGTGTAAAACTTGTCTTTCAATAGCTAATTTAGTTTTTCAAAAAAATTTTCCATATTTTTAGGTATATTTGTTTCTTCTTCGTCTCAAATTAGTCATAGAACTTTTCTTTAACGCGCTACAAGGCCTAATTTTCAATATTATTATGACCAACCAAATTATAAGTATTTATAATTTTTATGAAATTTTTTTTTTATAATTTTGAGAAACCTAGTTTGTAGCGCGCTTCAGTACAGCTAAAAGAGTAAATTTAATCTCTACAAAAAAGTTCATATTCCTAATAGTTTGGAAGATAAATTTGAATGAATGTTTGAGTCGCTCTTTGCATCCCCTTAAACTATCGAGTTTAACAAATTTTTTAGAAGTTACGGTGCCCAAAGTGTCAACTTTTGTATAAAATTCATTTTTTATCTCTATTCGAAATGATTAGTTTTATTAGAGTTAAAAAATCATTTAAAATTATTTCAACAATGCATGCACTAATCAAATAAAAAAATGTATCCTTCCCTTTTTTATGTAAAAAACACAAAGTTTCTGACATACTTATTTTTTTTACTCTTTTTTTTAATGCGTTTAAACAGACACTTATTTTTTAATACGTCTAACACTACTGTAACTGCTATGCAGAATGCGTTTTTTTTTTAAATTTTGAAAACGTCTTGCACTTGTGTTACTACTATGCAGATCTCGTTTAACAGACTGATGTTCTTTCTTCTGCTGTTCACTTGACTTTTTTACAAACGATATCGTATGTTAAGCGTATTTAATTTCAATGTTTGGAAGGAGTAATTTTCTAAGATTTTCTTTTCTTAGTTGCGATGAATATCTATTGTGATTGACCTATAGGTTCATCACAGTATAACCCAATGGGAAAAAAGTATCTATAGATATCTCTATACGGCGATTATTCAGAGGATATAGTTTAATCCTTTTAGACAATGAAAGAATGGACTTCTAAATGTTATCAAAATGTAACTTCATATATATAAAAAAACATGATAAAGACTTTTCTCTCGACGGGATTTCTTCAGAGGCTGCATTCAGTCTTCAAACCTTCATCAGTTTAGTATACATTTAACATAAAAATTAAAAAATGGAAAGTGAAAGGTGTATTGTGATGATAAATCTAGAGGAGGATGAGATTCCATCTGTACCTCCTACTTCTTCTCCTCCGACAGAATCAATGCAGGAGCACATAAATAGAATTAACGATTCTAATAATCTTTACTTTCAAAAATATGAAGTGATGCTTCGTCGTAATATGCACTTAAACTGTAAGGATTTATTATATATCTTTAAAAGAAAAAAAAATGTTTTTCTTTTTTTTTAACAGCCATTGATTTGGAGGAGATAGAGGAGATGGAGGAAGAAGAGGTGGTGGTGATTTTTGTAAGTATACTTGCTTTGAAAAATAGTTATTACTATTTCAAAAAAAGTAACAAGATGTTTTTTTAAATATGCCCCCAGGTGAGAAATATGGCTACACAAACAGAGCCAACTGCCACAAGAACACAAGCTACGCAGATATAGCTTGAGGTAGACCTTCCACTACATTATTGGTGTAAAAATTGTAAGAATTATGGTCACCTTGACATCAATTGTCCACTGCCAGAATGGTGCACCACTTGCAAAAAATGTATACATCATACAATAGAACGTAAGGAAAATTTATAGAATAGTTTATCTTTTAAAAGTTTACTTAATATTTTAAGAATTAAAAAAAAATACAATTAGCGATTCTTATATTTCTTATATTAAATAAAATCGAAAACTAAAAAAAAATATTGAACAAAAAATCATTGTAAATAAAACCTTTTACTACTTTAAAAAATCATAATTAAAAAAAATATATACTCCCTTTTTTTCTACCTTACAAAAAAAATAAGGGGAGCGGTCAGCGGATCGCTCACTACCTACGGGCGGCTCGATCGCACGCATGCACCCAAGAGCGTAAGGACTCGCTTGGGCACCCCCCACCACCCACTCTAATGATTTAACGTAAAAGGGTCACGTGGGTACCCCCCCCCCTCACTGTAACCCCAGAAGCGTCAGGATTCGCTTGGGCACCCCATCCACTCCAGAAATTTAACGTAAAGGGGGGGGGGATCACATGGGTACCCCCAACTCTAGGAATTTAATATCAGGGGGTACACGCGGGGATCTCAACTACAACAACGCAACTCAGGAGACATAGTTTTTCTTTTGATAAAAAGAAAAATGTTATCAATGTAACTTTATATTAAAGAACGATAAACATCCCTCGATGAAAGGCTGCATTCGGTTTACCCCCCCCCCCCCCCCCCGCGCGGTCCGCGCTCCTCTCGCCACTCGGTCACAGAACTATTCTAGTTACTTTATTTTATTTTCGATTAAAATAGCCGAATTCAAAATATTAAATAAAACAACTTAACATTGCAAAATTTGTATCTCTTCTTCTTTAATAACTTTTTAACCAAATTCGCTAAAAAATATTGTCCGATAAATGATGTAAAAAATATTTTTCTGAGTAAAATAAAAAAAAATGTCACTCTACGACATACAGGAGCCGAAATATCTTTAATTACCCCTTTTTCACCCCCTCCCCCCGCACCCGCCGTTAGCACACTATTTAGGAGTTCGAATTTTACAAATTTTAACTTCTTAGGGTTTACCACTTAAAAAAATAGTATACTGTACAACAAGGGAGAAAAGTAGACGATTGCAGACGAGTGTAATTTTGGCAGCACGAATGAAGCGAAGGATGCTATTTACACGAGTTGAATCGTCAAATTATTTCATCTCGTGTTATACACGAAACTTTTCATTAAAAGTGCATGGAAAGCGGGTATTTTTCATCGTAGTTAACTACAAGACCAATAACGACTGTTTTCTCGTCAGTATCAGCCGTGCATGCACACTAGAGTTTTACTTCACTTTCGACCCAAGGGAATAGGACTTTTTTCTTCTCAAGGGACAAAAGTGAAGCAAAACCCTAGTATGCATGCGCGGCTGAAACTGGCGTGAAAACAGTAATTTTCAACCCGTTAAACTACGCTGAAAAGAGCCACTTTCTATACACGTGTGATGAAAAAAAATAAAACAAAATTTAAGCTTATTTGAAATTATTTTTATTAATTTAGCTGGACTACTGGCCGAAAAGGATATTGCCACGCTTCCTTGGCTAAAGACAGTCAAGATCGGTAGCGAGTGAGACGGCCGAAAAACAATCCGCTCTCTCTTTCTAGCTGCAACTATGCCGAATACGACCGAGATCGAGCGAAGCCAGCCGAGAGACGCACGCATTGCTGTATAGGTATGTGTGAGTAGCGAGTAGCGGTATGAGTGGGGATATCTCACCGACGCTTACCGGTTGACCGTGCATTAGTAACACTACAGTCGCGTGGTGCGGAAAAAATTCCGCCACGGTCTAACAGTACTGGTTGAGCCAAAGTAATAGTAATTGACGTCCCTTCTTAAAGCAATTTGGTGTTTCTGCCTATGGATTGGCGCGGAGTACGAATTTCCTGGTATTCTCCAAAGACTTCCGCAAACTTTACGAGAGGAGAAATCATTAGGATTAGGATAGAAGGGAACTTTACGGGATAATATTATACACATCCATCAGATTCAACTAAATAAAACAAGAAATTAAAGATATAAACACGTATAGAGCGCGCTAAGCGCGGCTTCGTAAACGTTATGATTTAAAACTTAAAAACTATACGAAAGTCTTGATGGCATCAAATGGGAGGGACAAAAGTGGGCTTCGAAGCGGGTCACTACGTTATAAAGTATATATAATTAACCTGAATAAACCCCGTACTTTTATATCATTTTAAATAAACTACTGAGTCAATTTTATTCGCCCTCCTATCCACCGACTCCTGGGTACTCGAGAGTCGGGAGCTACGAACTACCTTCCAGCTCAAAAATACGTTCCAAGCATAATTCAGTTTCTATGTGAATATTAGAGAATAAATGAATTTTCAAATAGGGCACATATATCACATTCATATACATTAATATATGAATGTCATGCATACTTTTCTACAACTGCATGACAGCCAAGATAATCCATCGCTCCCGTGGCATTGTAAATTTCCTAATGAGAAGATATAAAGGCCAAGGGACTTCCTAAATTAAATGGTAAATGATTAGAAAAAATCACGCTCTATCCTTACAGAGAGGAAACTAGGATTTTATAATTATTTTGCGTTTATTTTTAAATCTTTTGACCTCTATAAATGCTCAAGGACTTGGAAGCGACGGTTTATCTTGACGAGTATGGTGTCCTTGAACTGTGGTCTTTTGAGTGATACTACTCAGAATTTTTTTCATAGATACTCCACTAAAGGAAATAATTACGGATATTTTTAAGCCTAATCGTCAATCAATTAAAGATTAGGTAAATAAAATATGACAAAAACAGAAAATCTGTTATTACCTTTTGGCTCCAGGAAGTAATTGCAACATGTAAAGCATAGTCGCAGCATACTTTTTCATCAGCCAGTTCCCTGTATCTATTATATGCTTCCAAAAGAGTTTCTTCTTTATTAGGAATAACAAAATCAATAATCATCGTTGTACCGCCTGCAACTGCAGCTTTTGTTCCTTGATAAAAATCATCCACTGATTTAGCACCCATTAATGTAAGCTCGAAGTGTGTATGCGGGTCAATTCCACCAGGCATTACATATTTTCCACGAGCATCAATAGTTCTAGTACCTCCCGGTATTATTAAATTTCGTCCCATTTGTCTGAAAATATTAATGAATTATTGAAGAATAGCAAAACGGATATAAAAATATAAAACTATTTTAGATACTGCATCTATAAGGTCCAAAGCGAGCGGAATCGCTTAAAGCTACCGAAAATCGTACTATTCGATTAAATGTTGTCATAGAAAAATTAGTATATCTCATGAGTAGTAAGCAATATCAAGAGACAGGACAGTGTCCCGATGGCAAGTACATATACAAGGTAAGTCAGATAATTGGTATTAATAGATGTCAGGCAGAGGTCTACTTGAAGCCCCGTAGTGGGGAACTAAGCACATGATTTATCGCGAAGAGAAGAAGAAAAAATAACTGATCGGAGAAAGAGCGCAACGCTATTCACGTCATCTTTTTCAATCCTAGTAGTCTCTCTTTACGAGACGCAGATTCAGAAAATTCATTGACTGATTGCTGTCTCTCACTCGCTTCCGTTAGCCTCTCTCTCTCTAGTAGCCAAGGAATTTTACCAATACGTCTTTCATAAAGAGAGACTACTAGGTTTGACAGAGAAGAAATGTAAGTAGCGTTGCGCTCTCTCTCCAATCACTCATTCTTTCTTTTCCTCTTTTCGACCAATCACATACTTAGCTCCCATTACAGGGCTTCAAGATCTCCTCCGCCTTTTGATACAAAATATTTCACTAACCCTCTAAATATATGTATTCCAAACTGTTAAAACCAATTCTGTATAATAGTAACAGGGGTGCCAGACGTATTCAAAAAAGGAATAAAACAATAAGTGTTTCTATGGATTTCCTTAAAATTGTTGTTTTATATAAAAAGGTAAGGATATATTTTTATTTCATTAGTGCATGCATTGCTGAAATAATTTAAATGATTATAACTAATGATACTAATCATTTTTATAGAGAGAAAAATAAGATGAATTTCACAAAATTAAATATCTTGGGTACTGTAACTTCAAAAATTTTTTTTAAATTGGATAGTCTAAAGGAGAATGAGGACTATGAAATTGTAGAAGTTGTCAAAATTAAAATAAAATATAGAATCAAACTTATCGTAAAATTAACAACGGGCGATTGGTTATTCTTGCTTGTGAGAATGGCCAAATTGGTGGACGATGCGAAGAAGTTAAAGCAGCTGCAAAACGCTGCATTAGTCAATAATTTAATAATGGTGTACAAAGGTGGAAAATATCATAATGTAGAATTCAAGAATTAAGTATATTTAAAAAAAAGTATTCCTAATTTTTTTTAACATTTTAACTTACATTTATAACAATATTTGTAAGAGGAGTATATTCTACAATCTTATCGTGTATAATTAAACAATAGGCTATAGTATTTTCTGGAATTTCCATACACCTCCTCTTACTTTTATTAGGTAGAAAAAGGAGAATTTGTTTTTATAGAGATTACTTCTTCCGCTCCCCCTAGTTATGCATAAGGGAAAAAGATTCATAATTTTCCTCGCGTGCTGTAATTTCATACGTCAATATATTTGTATGTGTGAAGCACGTTTATCTCACTTTCGTTGAAGTTTTTTGTGTCAAATATATTTATACATCTAAAACATACATCTTTTATACTAATCTTTTAAATATATATCATATTTAAAAAATAAACGACATTGGCTTATTAATAAAATTATTGTTCTGTTAAAAGCATGTTTTATGAATTTTTCAAGTACATTTTAATTTAAAGAAAGGAGTATAGTGCTACACATTTCATCATTTGGTAAACATTGAAAGATTTTTCACAAAAATCTTGTGATAAAATTTCAATTACGATTAATCGTGGAAATTTACTAGACGGTAGTATGTGTTATATCTTGAGCATTTCTCTGTCTTGAACCTCTATTACTTTCATTCTCACGATGATTTTGGTTTCATCGCTTAGTGAAATGATGTACTTCCAGAGGAGCGGGAAGAGGAAGAGAAAGAAAGAAGGGGACCTTATCCTGGAAGTAAGTTACTCTTATTACAATTCATTGAGTAGGGGGATAAGTGGTAACAGGGAAGGGGATTTTATCACTGTAGGAACAATGAAGTTTCTGAAAAAAATTTATCATTAGTTCTTAAGAGTGCTTCGAGTAAAGACTACTATAATTTTTTTCAATCGAAAGTATGTATATTGAAAAATATACATTAAAAGAAATTTTCGAGGAAGGAATAGAGAAAAGGGGTTCTCTTTTACTTCCAGAGTTGCCGGAAGATCAAGAAGACGAAAATAGAAGAAGACCTATTGTTCCTGGAGGAAAGATACTTTTATTACAATTCTGTGAGTAGAAGAGAGCGGGATCAATCGAATCATGGGTTAAGCTGATCAACAATATTATACATAAAACAGCAAACAAACTTATTGTTGATCAACTTACCCCATGGCTCAACTGACCTCACTCTCCCCCCTATCTTAATAATAACTTTTTTTTGTGTTTAATAAAGTATACCCGGCATTTTCGGGAAGGAATGGCTATACAACAACAAGAGTGGGAAGAAGAAATCACATTCCAGGAGGATTTCGATTTTCTCGGGATACGCTGGATGAAGGACGAGTTTTCGGGGCTACCCAACCTGCAAGACGAGGATCCAGAAGACGAGGAAGGGTGGCCTCCTAGTCGCAGCGAGGAGTTCATTAACAAATTTTTTAATATATAAAATATATGCAAAAAGCTGTTTCTTCCAAATCAACTTCGAATTCGCGATCACGATTATTTAACCGATAGATACAGAGTACTGGCTGACAATAATTATAATTTAAATTTTAAAGATTCGCATGTCATTCTAGTGATTTTCCACAATTTATCCGATTATGATTCGCATTTTATTTTCGAAACGAACGCTAATTTGTTTGAGAGATTGGTACATCTGCTGCCTGTACATACGGAAAAATACATTTCATTTACCAAATTTTTGCGAAATTATAATATACGTCTGAGATTGATCGGTTCCTTCAAATTTATAGCTTCCAGCTTGGACAAATTGAGCTTATACTTGGTGGAATCTCAGTTGACAAATTTGAGGTCACAATTTTTGAATTTAAGCGTCGAGCAGTTTACCTAATTTACGAGGAAAGGTATTTTTCCTTACGATTATATAGATAGCCCGGATCGATTGGAAAAGACAGCTTTACCATCGCGTCTGCGAGTCGCTGCTTAGTAGTGTAGACAACCACGTTGTCTTGACCACTCTCAATAACATACCACTTGACGCTAGTGCGAAGCAATATCAACAAGAAGGTTTATTTCCTGAATTTCCTGACACTGTTCTTGGTCGTTGTAAGGTTAAAACCGTAAGAGGCAAAAATGTAATCGTTATGTATATTAAAGAAACTCAGAATTGTCCCCTTGATGTCGATATATTACATGAGGGTCTTATTTCATTGATGGACTTAGTAAATGAACTGCATTTAAAATCATTTACTATAGCGAAGACCATGGATATTCGTGAACTAACTTAGGAACACCCTATATTCATTATTAAAGCACTCTTTGCGAAGCACAATATCTTAATAACCGTGTGCGCAATGAAGACTGTGATTCCACCGGAAAGCGAATGTGAAGCATTGATAATAGATACCTGTAAATCTTTTCTCGGCGGTCACAAGGAAGTATCACCGGCTTCGTCATGATTATCATTGGACTAAAATGAAGGCTCAAATCGAAAGTGTAATTGACTCATGCGTAGACTACCAATTAAAAAAATTTGTGAGAAATAAGACGCGCTAACCAATGGTATTAACCGACACTCCAGGATCCAGCATGGAAAAGTTCTCTCTTAACCTTATGGGTCTTTGCTCTCGCCTACTTCCTCCCATAATACATATATTCAAGTTATTCAAGATTTCCATAGTAAGTTTCTAGTTTTAGTCCCACTGACCGGCATGACTTCGAGCGATATAGCTGACACTTACTAATAGATACCTTAGCATTTTTCGTTCGCCTAAATGTATCATTACTTATCGAGTTCCAAATTTCCTAAGTACCCTCATAAAAGGGATATTACAAAAATATAATATTGTACACGCAACAACCACGGCATATCATTTTCAACCTAATGCTTCTAATGAAAGATCTCATGCCAGTATAATAAATTATCTTGAAACATTTTTGTTAAATAATAGAAACTGGGATGAATTACTGCCATTAGTGGCGCTAATTTATAACAGTTGTGTTCACGAGGGTACTAGATGCACACCCTTTGAACTAGTTTTCGATAGATTTGCTAGAAATCACACTACAGAGCCTGACTTAGCAACTATTCGAGACGATACATATTATAATTAATTAACCGGGTTGTTCGGCAGAATTAAAGAAAGCGATGAAATTACGAAAGAAAATTTAGAGCGTGCCAAGCTAAGAAATAAGGAATATTACAATAAGAGGATTCGTGTAATAGATTTCTAGATAGGAGACCAGGTTTATTCGTTAAAAGAGCCTACTAAAGGCAAATTCGATAACCAATACAGAGATCCCTACTCCATTCTGGAAGTTTACGACAATGAAAATGTCAGAATTAAAACCGGCGACTCTAGAACAAAGATTGTCCATAAGAACAAACTAAAACTAGCTAAATTGTAAGTGAAACGCATACTTTAACAGGTATGGCGTTATATCTCTGCCTCCTCATTTTATTTTCCATTCATCGAACTTAAGCAGACACACTCATAGGATACGACTGCAATAGTACACTCCTAAGTGTAACAACATTTTCTACCAAGCCACCTCTGCCCTGTATAACCGATGTGGAAATCATCTCTTCCAGTAAAGTCAAGATACAACTCCTTCAGCTATCAGATATTGAAACTACCACAGTAAAGCAATGCAAGATAGAAATTGATAGAACAATCTATCGTTGCGGAATGCATTCGCACGTTTCCGTTGTCTTTAATGGACGTGCTGAATATTTAAAGGAAATCAATCGTTACGACTGTGATCTTCTCCATTCTTCAGGCACCCCCTCGTACTACGAGACAACATCATCTTTTCTGGCATATGTCAAAACAGCACCGAAACAAGCAGCGTAATTCTAGCAGGCAGCCTACGTTTAGATGGTACCTGCGAAGGCTCGCAATAAACTGATGAATTTGGTACATGGCCCAGGGTAACAGTTCAAGTAATCGTCCGAATAATCATCAGGAATTATCGAGTTAACGTAAATCTCAAGAAAAACAAAATTTTTCTCAGCAGCGGAGTATCCTGCTCCTTAGAAGAAGAATTCTGCCTTGACAATGATAGCAGTCACACCTTTTGGAGCGTCCTTTCATCACACACCTGTGATTTTAAACCTTATTTAAATCTGTAACATGGTACAGCAAACAAACTCAAGGATTCTCTAACCTCCAGATATCCAGAAATATTTACAGAAACTTCAAAAGATGTTACGTTTACCTTGACAAAAATTCAAACAAAGGTCATCTGTGGTTATACCTTCTATACCACATGGCATCCTAAATTACTCATCCATGAAGTCACTACCACTCCAATAGAAGTTCGCCAAGATATATCCAATAAAAATATTGATATTTTTGTATATATAAATACTAAAATTCTATATCTCGAAAAACATGTCAAAACACAACTGATATCTTTATATCAAGATATAATTAATCAACCTTGTGAAATGAAGTTCCAAAATTTAGATACAGCGTCAAGCATAGCCAAGGATCACCCGAACGAATTTGCATACAGGAGCATAAACAGCCCAGGATACTTGGGAGTAATTACTGGAGAAAGCATACAGGTCAATAAATGTATACCTGTTCCATTGGCAATTCGTCACACAAAAGAATGCTTCGAGGAACTGCCTGTTACTCTGAGAAATCAATCGTATTTTCTCACTCCACGAAATCATCAAATAATTCGAAAAAGAACACTGTAACGTCTGCCGTAGAAAAATTTTCAAAAATACCTTTTAATAAACTAATTATGCTTTTACTAATGGTTCTATCTCTTTGCGGGTTTCCTATCACATGTCCTTACAAAAACTATTGTACAAATTATCTTTATTTAACTACTATTATTACTTTTACAGAATGTGTCAAGAATATAGGCTGGATATGAAGAATTTGATTTGTGTAAGATTAGCATACTTAGTCGATAGGCATCTAAATATTATTTGTCCTATCTGTTATGACTTATTAGAAGAAGAAGAACAAGGCACTTTTCAATACCTTAATGGGCATAGAATGATGTCCGTTGAATCTTACCCTGACCTTAAATGTCAAAGCTGTCATCGATTATGTGTGCCCTTCATACCGGCTTCGCAATGCGACGAATGTTATGATAAATTTATCGAAAGCCTTTATTAAAAATGGGTAAACTATTTTAATTACTTTTTTTTCCATTTAATTACAGTGTAACCATGGACGGTTCACGCCATTACCTCTGTCAGCATGCTCGATACTATGTTAGTCCAAGCAAGAGTGTAACTTGCCCAAATTGTTACTGGTCCTTAAACATCTACCGAAGAAACTTGTACAGGGAACGATCATATTATAAAATGATAAAGCTAGCTACCGCATTCTTTCCTAAATGTAGAAAGTGTAAATGCAAATGTAGCTATTATACCAGTGTATTCAATTGTCAGCTATGCATGCAATACTTTTAGGTTTGGGATCTTCATCCTGAAGAGGATTAAACTTACTTCTTATGCTATCTATCTATTTTTCCTATCCCTTTAAATAGACATTAAAACTAGTATAAAGCTACACACGTATTATAAATAACATTTTTATATTATAAGAATAATGGCAACCACCTTGGATCAGCCGATTACAGATTAGGCTTACTCCAAAACCTGTTATTACAGTAAACCCAACGCTGAGGTTCTTTGCGATATTTGTTTTGTACTCGATGATTGGGCCACATTTATGGATTACATGGCAATAAATGGCCATAATTATATTCCCGCCAAGCATACTCAGGGCCGTGCCTGACGGGCGTTCATTGCGTGCACCGCACGCAGGCGGCCGAAATTAAGAGGCGGCCAAATCGTTACAAGTTGTTTACTGGGCAAAAATACAATCGGTTTGTTTTCATTAAGATACGAAGTAAAAACAGTTTCTCTAATCTAATCTATCTAAAAAGAGTTTCTCAGAAATAAGAAATGTATAAAAACTGATTAGGTCGTTGTAGTATTTATATACCTAGTCATGCAGCGAATCCGAATTTTTTCGAACATTGCACGAGCGACGAGCCGAAATAGTTTTTTCAATTGACCGGCGTCGCGTAAGCGGTCTTATTCGTCTTATTAGTCGTATTAGTCTATAGACTAGCGAGGATAAATCGTTATTTGTGTCCTGTGTGTGATCCGATATTATTAAAGTCTTTAATTAAACGAATAAAAATAAATTGCTTAATTCCTGAAAACTTTTAGTTGTGTGTTCGTGTGGTGAAATTTAATAAAAAGTTTATTTACTCGACAAAGACTGAAAAAGGTAATACACAAAAAATGTAAAATTTGGGTAGACTTTCACTTTTTGGGCCCGGGAAATTTTGGCGGGTCTTTTTGGAGGGAAAAGGCCTTTTGATATGAAATTCTTAAATAAATATTAAGAAATATTTAATAATATTAAAAAAAATTAAATAATAATTAAAATAAATAATAAAATAGTGCAATTTAATATTAAATTACTTAAAATCTTCCTTAATTTATACTAAAAAATGAATATCTTTCTCATTTTGAATGCATTTATATAATAATTAAAAGTTGTTTGTTTGCATACGAGATTCTCTGTTTAAATCGCTCACAACCCGCCGATGGAAAATCAAGCATTTGAACTTGTGTAGCCGAAAGCAACTCTTTAAATTAAGCTTATGATTCCTTTTTATAATAGCAATGTTATTGTTATTAAATGGAAGAAATTTACCTGACATTGAACTAGAAAACAGTTATATGTGGTTGAATTTTCCTCTCCGTTTTCATTTTCAAAATAAATCTTGACATATTTATGTTTAAAAATATGTTTTACTTAAAAAGCTTATAAATGATTTTCTTATCGTGTCATCCTATGCGCATTAAAATATACATTAATTATAGATTTTAAGTAATTTAATATTAAATTGCGCTATTTTATTATTTATTTTAATTATTATTTATTTTTTTTTTAATTTTTTTTAATATTATTAAATATTTTTTAATATTTATTTAAGAATTTCATATCAAAAGGCCTTTTCCCTCCAAAAAGACCCGCCAAAATTTCCCGGGCCCAAAATTGAAAGTCTACCCTAAAATTTAATATCACTGCTCATTTACATTTTTAAAGGCCTACGAATGTCTGAAAGGAAAACGAAAAGATTGTCTGGAGCGCAATATAAAAGAAAGCGAGAGGAAAAGCAAAATGAAGCTAAAAAAATGTTTGGCTCATTAACAAAGTTTTTAGTAAAATCGCCAGAACCGGAAAGTAGTTGTAGTAGCCAATTAAATCCAATTGATGATTTGTTTTGCGATAAAAATGAAAATGAATTATCTGTCGAAAATGAAAAGGCTAATGACAATACTAGTAGTACCGACGAAATGGAAACAGAAGATAATAAGGATATCGATCTATACAATACCGATACCGCTGAAATTGATAAAGCATATTTTGCTATGTGTATGGATTTAAATGATCCAGCTTGCTGGCCTTTAACAATTACCACTAAAATATTGGATATATTAATCGAAAAAGGACCCATACAAAATAAACAATCTACATATCCAATTAATGAATTGGGAAGATCATTTTCATCAACTTATTTCTATAGAAAAATGCCAAATGGTGATAAATTTAATCGTGAATGGTTAATCTATTCTCCAAAAACGGATTCCATATTTTGCTTCTGTTGTAAATTATTTGGCAAACAAGAAATAAAATTAGTTAATGAAGGCTTCAATGATTGGCAACACACATCTGATAATTTATCTCGTCATGAAAAAACATCGCTGCATATCGGAAATTGCACCAATTGGAAAAATTTGGAATTAAATTTAAAAAACAAAGCTACAATTGATAAAAATTTGCAACGGTATTATGACGCAGAGAAAAAACGATGGTATCAAATTGTCGTACGCATGATATCTGTGGTACAATTTCTGGCAGTACAGGGTTTAGCATTTAGAGGTAGCTCGAGCAGATTGTATGAAAACAATAATGGAAATTTTCTAAAAGCAATTGAAATGATAGGAAAATTTGATGATGTTATGGCAGATCACATAAATCGCATTCAACAATCAGTTGCTTTAAAGAACCATATGCCACATTATGCGGCAAATCGCTTCCAAAATGAAATAATTAGTATCCTTGCAGCGCAAATTCAAAAATATATTTTGTCAGCAATAAAAGACGCCAAATATTTTTCAGTAATTTTGGATTGTACGCCGGACATGGGACATGTCGAGCAAATTACAATAATTTTGAGATATGTGCATATTCAAAATGACGAAGTAGAAGTGAGAGAAAATTTCGTTGGTTTTTCTCCAGCTCAAAAAAGTACTGGAGAAGCTTTTTACGACTTTTTAATTGAAAAATTAAGCTCTCTTAAATTAAATGTTAACGATATGAGAGGCCAGGGGTATGATAATAGATCAAATATGGCTGGAAAACATATTGGATTGCAGAAACGAATTTTGGACAATTATCCACGAGCTTTGTTTATGCCATGCAACGCGCATACATTAAATTTGGTCGTCAATGATGCAGCGAAAGTTTCTTTTTCAACTGTGGATTATTTTAGTAATGTGTCAGCAATATACAATTACTTTTCCGGATCACCTTTTCGATGGCAAATTTTAAAAAAACATGTAAAATCGTTAACAGTAAAACAAGTTAGCGTAACCCGGTGGGAATCAAGGATTAAGGCGATTAGACCACTGCGTCATGAACTAGGTGAAATTTATGACAGCCTAATAGAACTAGCGGAAGAATGTTCAACACCAATAGGTCAACATGAAGCTAAATGTTTGGCAATGAAAATTAAATCGTACAAATTTATTTGTTCCACAGTAATATGGTACGAAATCTTAGAAAAAGTAAATATTATTAGTAAAATGATGCAGACCGTTTCTTGGAATCTTACTTCATGTGCTGAATCTATTAATAATATTTTAATTTTTTTCCAAAGTATTAGAAATGATGAAAATTTCGAAAAGTATTTGAAAATTGCTGATGAATTATGTGAATCACTTGAAATACAACCGGAATTTCCTGTTGAAATTAATCTACGTCGACGCCATAAGCGAAAACAATTTGACTATGAAGGAGATGAGGATATTCAGTTAACTGCTAAAGAAAATTTCAAAATTAATTTTTTCTATGTAATATTGGATACAGCCATTTCATCTGTTACTACCCGATTTGAAACATTATCCAATTTCGAACAGTCTTTCGGATTTTTATATAAATTTGTTGAAATAGGAGAGGACGACATAAAAAAAAGTTGCTTCGACTTTCATAATAAATTCAAGGATGGCGAATCGTGCGACATAAACGGAGCAGAATTATACGAAGAGTTAATTTCATTGAAAATAATTATAAAAGATAGGAAACAACCCGAAGAACTCCTAAAGTATTTGTACAAACACAATTTACAAAATTCATTTCCAAATGTATCTACAAGCTTAAAACTATTATTGACCATGCCTGTATCAGTTGCGTCTGGAGAACGTAGTTTTTCTAAATTGAAAATCATAAAAAATTACCTACGTACTTCCATGACGCAAGAACGTATGAGCAATCTTTCAATTATCGCGATTGAAAGTGAAATTGCTGAATCTTTAAATATTCACGAAGCAATTGACGATTTTGTCAGTAAAAAATCCCGTAGGATTAACTTTTAATATGTACTTTATTTAATAATTGCTTCGTGAAGATTCAGCAATTTCACTTTCAATCGCGATAATTGAAAGATTGAAAGATTTTCCTAATTAACCGGTAACCTAACCGAAATAATTTTATGAAACCGGTTAATTAACCAAAAACCTTTACTATTTTCAATATCAATAAATAATACGTAAGATTTGATTTTTTAAAATCAAATAATTTTAAATTGTCACTGAGCGACACCTAGGATTTTAAATTATCGTATTCCTATGTTCTTTATGTTTGATAATTTTGTCTGTGATTATAATACCAATACCATAATTACTTTTTTTCATGTTATTATTAAAGTAAGTAAATTAATTCTATTTTGTATACCTCCCAAGTTGCAAGTCAGCCCAGATCTGCCATTGGCCACTGAGCTTTGTTATCCTAATATGTTAGTATAGATTTAAGGGTTATTCCTTGTTCTTTATGTTTGATAATTTTGTCTGTGATTATAAAACCAATACCATAATTTTTTTCATGTTATTATTTTTGTTTAAATTTTAAATAAAAAAATGTTTATTTTGTGCAATTTTTTTTCTTAAATTTCATCCAAACATATAAATCTCATAAAACCGGTTTTTAGCCGGTTTTTCTTTTCAGAAACCGGTTTTGGGAACAAAACCAATATTTTTTTTCGTTCTCGATTTCGGTTAACCAAAAACTGATTTTTTCCCCGGTTTGATGCCCTGTGTATAATAATAAACATTAAAAATTAAAGTAGTTTTTTTTAATGTTATCCTGGGGGCGGCCATACAGACTGGCACGCAGGCGGCCATATACCCAGGCACGGCCCTGAGCATACTGTAACAGTACAGTTTTCCATTCTATTACATTGTAATTCAATCACTCTCGATCAGTTCAGATCGGACAGCATTCAAGCATACATTTAATAGATCAATCTTAGTAGATAGGCTAGGATGGTTCTATGACCGCGTGGCGAGGGGGTCGGGGTCCCGCGGGGGTAGGGGAAGTAGGGGAATAACCCCCACTTCTAAGCGGGGGGGGGGGGGGGGGAAAGGAGGGATTTCCCCCACTCCTGGGTGGTGGGGGAATCACGTGACACCCGTGGTGGAGGGGGAAATTTAAGAACGTGACACCCGTGGTGGAGGGGTAAATTTAAGAACGTGACACCCGTGGTGGAGGGGTAAATTTAAGAACGTGACACCCGTGGTGGAGGGGTAAATTTAAGAACGTGACACCCCTGGTGGAGGGGGAAATTTAATTTTTTTGTAGATTTTGGTAAAATTTTTTTTTGGGGGGGGAGGGGAAAGGGGGGATTTCCCCCACTCCTGGGTGGTGGGGGAATCACGTGACACCCGTGAACGTATCGACGAAATTGATGAAAGAATCGAAAAATTGAATGATAAAATCGATCATAATAGTTACAAATTGCCAGGATCTAAATAGGAGAAGAAAGCGTTATTCTATATAAAAGAGATTGCAGTTTCAAGATTTTCTCAGTTCAACGTACTACTTCACTATGACAATAAATAAATTTGGAGCTGGTTTCAATACCGGTAAAGTGAAAAATTATTTCCACAAAATTGACAATGACACGTTAAAGTTTGATAAACAAAAGAATGCATTTAATGCCAAGAAGAAAATAATTTCAAACTTAGAATGCGATGTTACGGATGAGACAAGTGCGGTGAATATGGCTGCTCTGTTACGTAATTCGATGACTGTACGTGATAGCTTAACGAGAGAATTGTTTGAATACAGTGAGAAGCTAACTCACTATTACCTAAAATGTGACATTCTTGAGGAAAAATTTACAACTCTAATGAAAAAAATCGATGAAATTGATGAAATTGGTATAAGAATCGATAAATTGATTGATAAAGTCGATCATAATGATTATAAATTGGATCGGAAAGACAAGGAATTACGAAATGATATGATTGCTGGATTGAAAATTGTTGTGGAATATTTCTCTAATCAGCTCGCAAAAAAAGATTTTGAAAATGAGAAGAATAGAGAAGACGATATAAATTATGCCCTGAAGAAACTTATACTACCGCCAGTGCTTGATGACCTGCTGTAAACATAACACGTAGTGGAATAATTATGAGTAGTTTCCGAGAAGTGGAACGCAGAATATTATTTTGTAAAGTGGATGGATGGAAAGGTATTGAAGAAACACAAATTTAAGTAAAAATATATTTATTGGTTTTATTTACAATTTTTAAAAGTTTTTCATACATTCGATAGTATGATGAATGTATTGTTTACAAATGGAACACCACTCTGGAAGTGTACAATTAATTTTTAGGTGACCATACTTTTCACAATTAGTACACCAATAATGTGGTGTTAAATCCATTTCAGGTTCCATTTGTGTAGCCTCTGTTTTTGCGAAAATAGGTTCCGTCTGCGTGCTACTATTTTTCACCTAGGACATATTTGAAAACTTTTTTTAATATTGTAATAACTACTTTACAAATCAAGTATACTTACAAAAATCACCTCCTCCTCCTCCTCCTCCTCCTCCTTCTCTAAATCAATAGCTGCTAAAAAATAAAAGGAAAAAAAATTAAAATTTTTTTTTTTTTTTCGTATGTGTGTTGTAAGATTATTTCATGATTCTATGTATGGGTGGGTTTTCTTCTTTTAAAAATTAATAAAATAAGTACTTACAATGCATATTTCGCTGAAGCATCGCTTCATATTCTCGAAAATAGCGTTCATGAGAATCGTTAATTCTCCTAATATAATCCTGCATAGATTCTGCTGCAGTTTCCTCCTCTTCTGCACGATTTATCGTCACAGAACACTTTTCACTTTCCATTTTTAATATTTTGCTCTTTCAACGTGTACTGCTGTAGGTTCGAGGACTGAATGAATCCTCTGAAGAAATCCCGTCGAGAGAGAGAGAGAGAGAGTCTTTATCGTTTGTTTTCAATATGAAATTACATTAGAAGTCCATTCTTTCTTTATTAAAGGAGACACTATACCCTCCCCGTATATAGAGATATCCATAGATATTTTTCCCTATTGTGTTATACTGTGATAAACCTACAGGTCAATCACAATGGAAATTTATCGCAAGTAAGAAAAAAAAAAAAAAATTACCCCTTCCATTATTTCTTTCTTAATTAAGAAGGATACACTATACCCTCTGAATAATCCCCGTATAGTGATATCCATAGATATTTTTTCCTATTGTGTTATACTGTGATAAACCTATAGGTCAATCACAATGGAAATTCATCGCAAGTAAGAAAGAAAAAAAAAAACAAAAATTACCCCTTCCAAACATTGCATACGCTTAATATATGATAATATCGTTCATATAAAAAGTCAGTCTGTTAAACGAGAGCTGCATAGTCGTACCACGCGTGCTTGAACTATTAAGAAAAAATAAGTTTGTGTGTGTTTGAACGCATTAAAAATAAACTTGATTCTTACATAAATAAAAAAAGGTAAGGATTTTCTTTTTCATTCGATTAGTAAATGCATTATTTAATTGATTTTTTTTTTACTCTAATGAGACTAATTTTTTCATAGAGATAAAAATGAACTTCAATAAGATCAATGAATTGGGAAGTGTCATTCCAAAAAAATTCGTTAAATTAGATAGCTTAACGGAAAATGACGAATACGAAATATCTGAAGTTGAAATAATTAAGACAAAATATGGCATAAAAATTATTGTAAAGCTGCCAACAGCCGATTGGGTATTCTTGCCAGGGAGAATGGCAAAATTGGCGGAGGATACGGAGCAGTTGCAGCAGCTGCAAAAGGCTGCAACAGCCAAAAATTTAATAATGCTATACAAAGGAGGAAAATACCACAACGTGGAATTTAAGTGTAAAGTTTGATAGATATTTTGTATTGAAAATAAAAAATTAATTGATGCTTATAATTATTAATATTTATTTATTCCCTACGTTTAATCTCCCATAATGTAGAATTTAGGAATAAAACATTAAGAACTTTAAGAAAGTATTTTATTTTTTTTTTTTTTTATAAACTTATATTTCTAACAATAATTTTTTTTTTTTTTTTTTTTAACTTACATTTCTAACAATATTCGTAAGAGGATTATATTGTACAATTTTATCGTGTATGATTAAACAATAGGCTGTAGTATTATCCGGAATGATTTCCATACACTCGATCTCGAGTTTAACGTCGACCGTGCCGGTTTTTATGGACTCGTTCTGATGCGAGCAGTCGATGACGAAGAGCGGCCCGTACGTCAAAAAGTCCGTATAGTCGAGCATGGGTCTCCCGAGTTTCTCACCAGCGTAATAGGAGGTGAAAAACTTTACATACATGTCGTAGAGGACGGAGTAGCGGGATTTCGTGAAATCAGTGTCGAGACGATCATACGGATAGGATTCGGAATTCAGATAGAGTTTGACATCGAGGACTTTGCAATGATTAAATCTCAGCACATCCTCGTGCTGATTACTCTTCTTGTTCGTTCTGAACGCCAGAATGACGTATCGCGGCTTCTCCAATTGCGTGGACGCTTTCACGGACCACGTGTGTCGCTGCGACTTGGGCAGAAGGGGATACTCGTAAAGTTCCCAGGCGCGAAAAGCGAGTGACAGACTCTTGTCCTGCTCGACGATACCGAGAAATTGGAGTTTCGTAATTTCGTTCAGGGTCACATGGGGTATTCTCCATTGCACTCGTAGCAGCTTGATCGACGAATCGGTGATTTTCACCGCCGAGTAAATGGCGTTTGTATCGTCGCGCGCGCGAATGAGAACGAGCTCGTGACGCGCGTTAACGACGACTCGCCGATAATCCTCGCAGAATCCCAGCAGCATTTTCAGGGGCACGCAAAAGCTGAAATTCTTAACAGCCGCCTCCTTTTTGAGCCGGTCTCTGGCCGTAGCGACGAACCATCCGGAATGACGTAGACTGGCGCTCTCCTCGGTGCTCAGGGAAACGAGATTCTTCAGAGTGCTGGTAATACCGACGTTTCTGCATCGGTCGATCTCGATACCGTTCAATTCATAACGAATCTCGTCGAAGAGGAAAGCCGCGGAATTGCAGTCGAGCGTAACTGTATCATCGTTGGTGGCGCTCGCGTCACGCGTACCCTCCACCAGCTGGCCCTCGACGTAGAGATAACTCTCGCACGGCAGGAGTATCAAATCTTGCTGCTGTATGGGAATGCGAATCTCGTCGCTGTTCGCCAACGAGGCGTTCGCATACGGATTGTAGGCATGCATCTCCATTTTCGTGATGCGATTGTCGTAGGTCAGCGGTGCGGTGACGTTCAAGGGATCTGCCATTGTTCCACTATGTACTACCTTCGCCCAATCTCTTCACGGTGAATCCCAATGATTGTAAAAATTCGATATTTCTTCTCGTTAGCAGGAAGCTCCTCTTGTCGCGATTTTCACTCCGAGCCGGTGTATTCGACTCCACGTAGGACGAACGACTAGCGAACGTTTCATCCAGTTTCACCGCTTTATAATCCTCGCTACTACTTTTGTAAATTAACATTTCTTAATGTGTAATCTTATGGTAATTTCTTCACGTCCAAAGTCTACGAGACGATCGTCCTGATCGAGGATACGTAACGTGAGACGGTCGATTACTCTGACGATGACCGGTAGATAAATGACGGTTTTCGGTGCCTCCGAGATTTTATAGCCCGGTGGTACGCTGGGAAAGAACTCGTGAATAATGTGTCGTGGTCTACCGTTGGTGTACGCACCACCCGCAATGTTGCACTCGATGCGTAGAATATTTGTTTTCACAATGTCCACGGTATCGTCGGATTCAGCCTGGACGTTCGGCTCGATCACGCGATTCGACGAGAAGCCCAGTAGTGAGCCAATGTTATTCGGTTTTCCAAAGTCAATCGAATATTTACAGAATATTTCACTCTTCAGTGTATTGTTATTCGCTCGTAGAAGAATAACGCTGTCAATGTCTTCTTGAATTTCGTGTCTCGCAGAAATTTGAGACTGCAAAAACTCATTTATGGCACTCAACTCGTAACAGCCTCTGGGTATCGTCAGCACCTTATCGTTATCGTAGTAAAACTTATTATTCGTCTCGTCCACATTGGCTATCGAGTTGAACGTTTGCATGTCCACGAGACCGATCTCGTAGCGATCGTCTTGCAGATTGATGGGGGGGAAGAAATCTGAATTTAATACTGATTTACGATCCGATAATGTCACGGTGAAAGACATTTTTGTTTCAAAGTATCTGTTCTCGCAGGAATTTCACGCACAACTGACCGCAATTGCTTTTATCGTACGATTGATATCGATCATGATTGTAGTAGATTGTAACGTTAGGACCAAAGTAACGCACACATTCTTTCGGCGGTTTCAAATTTCCGAAGGAATCAAAATATAGGACGATGTCGTTAAGCTTGACGTAGGCTACCCAGTGGGTACCAGGACCGCATTGATCGTCGAGATTCACGATCGCGCACTCGTTGCACCGCGGTCCGTCTAGCGGCAGAGATGTGCGCATAAAGACTCCACGGAAGTATGGTATGCGTCGGCAGATGAGTGCCAATTGTACGTTACTAGTAGGACCTGAATCCGGGAGAGCATCGCGACGACGACGAAATTTTCCCTCATTCATTTTCTTCCTCGACCGTTTTTTTTGTTGTTGTTTTTTTTGTTTTTTTTTCCACGGATACCCTCTCCGACGACTCGCTTGTACGGTTTCAGATAAAGACCTCGGCCTCTCTCGCGCGACGCTTCCATCGCGCGATTGTGACGTTGCATTTCCCGCAATCGTTCTCTCTCAGCTTTTGCACGGTTTACAGCACTCGCTATACCCGATGCTCCACCTGCCAATGCTCCGACTGCACCTAGTAGTGGAAGTATAGGTATTATACCACCCCGTTTCCTCGGCATTCGAATTCTTATCTTCCTCGTAATACCAATTTTTTTCTTGTTGTTGTTCTTTTTTTTAGCAGCTGCTTTCTTCATCGCAACAATATTATTATGTAATCCCAAGCCAAGTTTACGCTTAGCATTCATCGATGCCCATACGGCTGCGGCGACCGCGCGTTCACCCAAGGTCGCGTCTCTTGCGTTAATACGTTCACGCGCTCTCCTCGCTAGCACTTTATCGGCCTGATGACGCTCCGGTAGATCCTCGTTGTGCCAATATGCTAAGTCGTGATCGAGGCAGGCCTCGTCCAGCGGATTTATACCACGATCGCCGCGCTCCAATCTTTCGCGAAGTCGAGTGCCGGGTCCGCAATAATTGTAACCGGGCACGTGCAGCTCAAATGGCAATTTTTTCAAGACTTTATTGAAGAACGATCCAGACATTTAGAGCAACTGCTTCTCTTGCTGACATACGTAACAGTCTTTTATCCGTCTCGGTGGTCCGTCGTGGTGAGTGGTATCAGGTAGATTGTAGTGTTGCAAACAATATTGATATTGCTGCACATCCGAGTCCGCGCGAATGTGCCGAGGTAATCTTTCCCACACACTCGCGATACTGTCTGGAAAGTACTCGAGCAATACGATCTTCGGTATGTGTTCGAGCTGATGATTCGTCAAGTTATGCAGAGAATCGACGACGACTAGCATGAACGCCATCGTAATGGCAACTGACCGAATAGTTCCGTAATTCGCGAAATATAAATGAACGATACGACTGTTCCCGAAGATTAATAGCGAGGATGCATTTCGTGAAGCACGTGCCGACTATTCGCGTGACAAATTTGGATGCTCACAATGCTACCGCGCAAATAAAAAAAAAACGTCACGGATCGCTATTACCATCTACGATACGCTGCATAGTTTGCGGTCCGTCGAATTGCGGTAAGACAAACGTGCTGCTGAGCCTCATAGAGAGTCCGCACGGTGTGAGATTCGAGAACCTGTACGTCTACTCGAAATCGCTCCAGCAACCGAAGTATCGATATCTGGAGCAGCTTCTGCAGGAAACGGAGGAAATCGGTTACTTTCAATTTTCCAACAATTGCGAGGTTGTGAACGTCGCGGATGCAAAGCCGAATTCCATGTTCATATTCGACGATGTGGCCAACGACAAGCAGGACAATATAAGGGACTACTTTTGCATGGGTAGACATTCCAACATCGATTGTTTCTACCTCTGTCAGACTTATGCGAAAATACCGAAGCATCTGATACGAGATAACGCAAACTTGCTAATAATATTTAAGCAGGATGGAACTAATCTGAAGCATATTTTCAACGATCACGTCAACAGTGATATGTCGTATGAGAAATTTCTCACATTGTGTTCGACCTGTTGGAGTCGCGATTACGGTTTCTTAGTAATAGACAAGGATAGCTCTCTGAGGAACGGTCGTTATCGCAAAGGTTTCAACGAGTACGCCACGATCGAGTGAACGGCCTTGTCAGGCCGGTAAGGTTTCGACCTTGCCGGTAAGGTTTCGGCTTTGTGAATGTCGATAATCATGCCGGTAAGGTTTCACGATCACGGCCTTGAGTGTCAGTTTGATACTGGAGCGCAGGCTGTTCGGATCACCGTGTCAGGCCGGTTAAAACCCGTGTCGATTCGGGGAGAATACAGCATCGCAACAGGTCGGTTAAAAACCGTTCAATTCGGGGGAAAGCTGTTTTATACATCATCGCGATGGATGAAAAATCGCTTCTGAAGAGGATCGCCAAAACGAGCGAGGTCATTCGCGACAAGCATCGTGCCTTGAAATCGGAGAAGGCGATAATGGAGAGCAGTTTGAATGAGACATTCAAGCCGATAGTCGAACCATTGAAGAAACTCGTTTCGCAAACGGAGGATAACACAAATAATAATAGTTCGTTTGTCAAATACAACGATAAATTGAAGAGGGGAGCCTATTTCACATCGACACCGCATAAACGAGCAAAGAATCTTAGTAGTAGTAATATTAGTGAAACTATTACGAATCCATTGGATTTCATGACCGACGACGACGACGAGTCTTCTATAACCGATCAACCGTCGCCCGATTCAAAAAAAAGTTTGCTAGAAAAATTAAATGTTGATGAAAAACAGGAACCAGGCTTGTTTCAACATGTCTTTCAACATATTCAATTATATCCGATCCCTGGCAAGTATATTAAATTACTTCTGACTGATAGGGATAACTTGATTGATCGTGCTTTTGGACCTCGTTATGAAGATGATCAACTGACGCTTGGTAAATGTAAATTTGAAATAAGTCATGAGGGAGATATTATTCTCGATAAGACGTTATACACCGGTACAATGGGTACTTATGAACTAATTTTCATGAGAGAACCCAATCGAGCCATTATAAAACCCGACGATTTGGAACAATACAAGAGTATTCTCAATCAAACTAAAGCGCATAAACTGTTAAACGATAGTCTAAAACAAATCAAAGGTAATAGAGGTGCTAAATTGAAATTCTCTTTGACTGCGTTCCGCTTCTCGGATAGGAGGCTAATACGTTTTGATAAAGAGTAGACTAATATGTATGTATTGATAAAAAAGAAGAAAGAAAGGTATCAGATTAACTACAAAATACGTGTGTAATCAGTAAGTTCATATTTCATTGGAAGATCGTTTTGCATCTGAGCGACTAGTGACGAAAAATCTTGAGATCATTTTAACGCTAGCAACGACAGTGACAATGTTCTGTGATACACCTAAAAAACGAGACATTTTTGAGGATAATCCTGATTTTGATGCCTTGATTGAAGACCTTGTGGGGATAATAAGTGAAATAGAGGAACAAATAGAGGAAGAGGGCGAAGATTTGTTGAGGAATCCGGAGGATAATCCTGAATTTAGCGCCTTGGTTAAAGAACTTGTGGAAATAATGGGTGAAATGGAGGAAGAAGTGCAAGAGGACGAAGATTTGTTGGGTGACGATCCTGATTTGATAGTACTAGTTGAAAAACTAGTGGAGCTCAGAAATCGAATACAAGAAGGGCTACAGCAAGCGGAGCAAGAGCAGGTGGAATAAGAGGAAGAAGAAGAAGAGCATGAGGAGGAGGAGGAGGAGGAAAACGAAGGAGAAGCAGCGAAAGCCTAAAAATCGCATTGTGATTTTTGTAAGTATATTTGCTTTGTAAAAAAAAAAAAAAAAAAAAAAAAAAAAAAAAAAATTGAGTTATTACTTTGCGATAAAGAAAAGTAACAACGTTAATTCAAATATGTTTGAAGTGAGAAATATTGGGGGCTGCGCAATCTGAGACTTTCGTCACGGGGGAACACAAGTTACGAGCCTGAGGTACAACTTACTTCGACGATGAAAAGTACTATGGAGCCTAGCTGTCTCAATGCCGATTGTTTTCAATACCAATTGTTAAAAAAAAAAAAAAAAAAAATGTAATAATTGTAAATAATAAAGTGGGTTTTTATCAAAATCTACGTGTACTTATACGTTCCCTTAGTTTCTCTCTCTCTCTATTACGATCGGTAAGTAAAATTTAAACGTTCGAAAGTGTGACTGCATGAGAATGTAGCGGCGCGAAAGAAATTCAATATGTTTAGATTAAGATATGTAATTCAATCTAAAGTAGAGATAGCTAAAAATTAAGAGCAACCTAGACCTCAGTAGTGTTTCCCACAGTGAACGAAATGGATTCAAACCAACAGAAAAAAATCAGTTTGCCTGACGAAATGGATTCAAACCAAAAGAAAAAAATAAGTTTACCAGAAAAAAAATTTACATTAGAAGATATTGAAAAATGTGGAAAGCCTGTAGCTATTGTGAAGCCATTTAGAATTGTACAACAGCCAACACCGCAGGTAGTTGTGCCAAATAGATGGAGACTTCTGCAGCAGCAGGAGCAGCAACCACTTCGTAGACCTTTAAATGCACCGCTGCTGCCTGCTGCTGCTGCAGATGCTGGTGCTGCTGATGCTGATCATCAACCTGCGCCATTGTAAGTATAATTTCATTTAAAAAATAGCTTTTACTATTTTGAAAAAGAAGAAGAAGAGTAACAACATGTTTTCAAATATGTCTCAGGTGATTACGCAAACCACAATGGAAGTACAAGCAGTAGCAACAAGCAGAATCCCACGAAGAAGAAGAAGAAGAAGAAGTTTGCAGTGTGTGTGTGTGTGCGTGTGCGTGTGTGTGTGTGTTAGTTAAAAACATGTATTTTAAATAATAAAGTGAGTTTTTTATACCGAAAGGCTTTTTTCCCATAATCTGCGTGTATTTATAATTAACCGTTCCCTTAATTCCTTTCATAAATAAAAAATTATTTTAAACAATATTTGTTCTCTCTCTCTCTCTTGTATGACTTAACGTAAGGGGGATGGGGGGCTCTCTCTCTCTCTCTCTCTCTCTTTTGTACGGATTAACGTAAGGGGGGCCACGTGTGTACCCTACGAGTTTAACGTCGGGGGAGGAGGATGCGCATGCGCACAACCGCTCGAGGAGAGGGGGCAATTCCCCTACTTCCCTTGCCCCCGCGGGACCCCGACCCCCTCGTCACCCGGTCATAGAATCCCCTTAGCTACTCTACTTACATCGGTCTTCAGGTACAGGTCACTGTACTCCCCAAGTGTGCGCATCTGGAATTTGGTCCATACCTCTACGGCATGATTGTATGCTTCCTCGCTGATATCGCTGTCGGTCAGTCTGTTGTGAAACGACTGTCGGGGTGTTAAAGCCGTCTCTTCCAATCGAGCCGCACTATCTATATAGTCGTAAGAAAAAATACCTTTCCTCGTAAGCAAGTTAAACTAATCGACGCTTAAGTCCGAAAATTGTGACCTCAAATTTGTCAGCTGAGATTCCGCCAAGTACGAGCTCAATTTGTCCAAACTGTAGGCCATGAATTTGAACGAACGAATTGATAAATCTCAGCCGTATATTATAATTTCGCAGATATTTGGTGAATGAAATGTATTTTTCCTTATGTACAGGCAGCAGATATACCGATTCCTCGTACAAAATAGCGATCGTCTCGAAAATGAAATGTGAATCATAGCCGGAAAAATTGTGGAAAATCACTGGAATTACATGCGAGTCTTTGAAATTTAAATTACAATTATTGTGAGCCGGTCCTCTGTATCTGCCGGTCAGATGATCGTGATCGCGAATTCGTAGTTGATTCGGAAGAAACGGCTTTTTGCATATATGACAATTGGGGTCATTATAGTGACGCGATCGTTCGGTAAGACTAAGATTACGCATGGTTACGATAGTACCCAGTTTCTCGCTCGCGATGCGCGCAATCACTTCGAGCTCGCGTACGAACCATTCGATGCAATCGGCACCCCGATGAGCATCGTATCTCGAGAGTGACGCATCGCGAGCACTTTTTAAATAATAGGCTACACTTATAGGTTCATGCTTCTGATAAATATCACTATTGTTCGATTGTTCAACTTTCGATAAAATGCACTCGAGATCCGCGTATACGACGAATGGCACTCGTTCCCCATTTTTGATGTTCTTGAAGGAAACCTAGCGATCCTCGGACTCTCTCGGTAACATCAATCGGAGATTATCGTTGAGCCGCAAGCAATCCTGCTCATGCGACTCCAGCCTCTCCACTGTGCGAAAGTAGTGAAGACATCTAAAAAAATAAAACATATGCAGTTATATTTGTATCATTATTAATACATACCGATCGCATACATAATGTGCATTTTTGTTCTTGGTGAACTGGCTTCGTACCAATCTCGAGAGATTCCTTATGCACATGAAATTTCCTGCTCCCTGTTCATCGTTGACGAGAAGAAGATTAGCATGCCTCGATCTCTTCTTCTTCGTCACCTGAAGAGGTACGATTTTTGCGTCGATATTTGGCTCTTCATTCTCCAAGGTAAAGATGTTAACCGACACGTCATTATCCGTCTCCAATTTCGGGATCTGTTTTAGCGTAGTCGGAAAGGTTAGGCTACCGACGTCTAAAACCGTCCGAAAATGTGGATAAGAAGACGTACGATTTGGATGAGCCGTAGGTTTTGCCGGATAGAGTGCCGCCGTCAAGGACCACGCGAAACATGCATTATCACTAGTTTCTAAATTTATCAGAGCTTTCCTACTCGTGATAGCGGATGGCAGATTAATTTTACAACCCGCGTGCAACGGGTTAAAACGATTAATGTTAACTATTAAATAATGAATTTTGTGCAAAGCCCATCCAATATCACGCTCTTGAAATTCACTTAATTTTTGCATAATAACGTCTAAAATGTTTTTCCTATACCAATCACTAAAATTATCAGTCTTGTACAATGTAGCATTAGTCGTGCTAATGTTTTTATCATCACTATTGTCCTTAGAGATGAATTGTCCGTTAAATACACAGTTAACCTTAACACTATTTGCACTAACAAATACCTTATCTATACGCGTACGCACTAATACTTCCGCGTCTACTAAAATATCCTTAGGCTCTATATAATTACTATTAACTACCATGCCGCTGCATATTCGACTTCGAAACGCCGAATCAAGCTCCTCCCAGGTAAGTCCTTGTACGTCATTGCTACAACCAGCACCCGATTTAATATAATTCAATTCCCTCTGCGCTCGTAGCAACAGACACTTTATACACGCGATTTCGGCGAAATTCTTTTGACGCGTTCCAACGGGTAAAGCTCGATCCGCGTTGCTCAATCGTCGAATATGCTCGCGACATTCCAGTACCCACGCATCGTACTCATTCGCACTATTAATTGTAAAAAATTTTCTTCGCAATTCCGTCGACATTTTGGTGTTTTTCTTAAAGAAATGACTATGTCATACGGTGAACAATAAATTAATAATTGCGAATGCGTCTCTCGCGAAGAGTAACGCTTATATATATCGAATAGAGAATGGAAGTAGGGGTATCTACACATCCCATTGTTTCGTCTGAGATGCATACTGACATTGATATACATTGTTTTTTTTTTTTTTTTTTTTTCAGAAGTCTTTTATTCCTTTATATATTGATCATATACAGATTTCATATAGTAGACATTTTGCAGTGAACATATACCATAATGATTCATACACTTGGGTAACGGTGGTTCGAAATTTTTACTCCATCCAAGACAAAATTTACCCCACTCACACTCCTTCGCATTGTATATATTTTCTAAGTTGCAAATTTTTCTCAACCAATCATATTTCTCCCGTCCTTTCACGAAAATCCAATCTTCATCGTACGACGTTACATACTTTCTTATTACATCTTTATGCTTGTAATAAGGTGAATGACCGTCGGTCCAATTGAATCCATGTCGATTAAAATAAAGCCAACTTTAAAAAAGAAAAAATTATATACAAAACATTACATTTAAAAAAAAAAAATACTTACTCATTCTGTTCTCTCTCGAGATCGCTCAACCAAGCTTCTTGAAATGGTGGTGAAAATACATTGTGATACACTTCATTATCACGCAACACCGCAAATTCTTTAACTATAAAACTCTTGTCGGTCAATACAAAACCTTGAAAATCAACGAATGTCGGTGTCATTATCGTCAGTCGCTCGATGCAATACTGAACGATCTTTTTTTTTTGTTACATTTAAGAAAATTTAATGTTTTTTTTAGGAGGGGATATTTTCTAAGAATTTTTTTCCCATTGTTAGTTTCTTCGGAAAAAAATATCTTCCAGAGATTAAGACTCCTTATCGAATGTATTTTTTTCCCATTGTTAGTTTCTTCGGAAAAAAAAAATATCTTCCAGAGATTAAGAAACAATGGACTCCTTATCGAATGTAACTTTATATTTTTAAAAAATCTTTCTCTCTCTACGGAGATATTTCTTCGGAGATGCTTCATTTCAGTTTTTATCTTCGTCGAGAATAGCGCAACAATGCATAGAATAACTCACATAATGGATATAGAAGGTTTCTTAGTTTATAAAAAAGAACTTAAATATAAAGATATAGCTATAATTGATTTAAA
Source organism: Prorops nasuta (assembly GCF_024137725.1). Lineage (NCBI taxonomy): Eukaryota > Metazoa > Arthropoda > Insecta > Hymenoptera > Bethylidae > Prorops > Prorops nasuta. Next base: position 5,129,688 of record NW_027116808.1, read on the forward strand.
AAGTAATCAAATTTCTTACGCATCTTTTCGTTTGCGTGACAGTATGAAAAACCTTAGTGAAAAAGACAAAAAAACTGTGTGGTTTTTGCTAAATATGGTGCATGGTATAAAATACAGTGATACGGGATTCGAGAAATACGAGCAGGAGGATGTGGAAGATTTTATTAGAGGTTGCCTAACGTGCGAGAATCCCGTAGTAGCCTACAAGGGAGGGAACATTGAAAAAAATCTATTGAATAGGATGAATGTGGATAATATTAATTTAGAAGTGTATGGTTGCCCTAAGTTTAAGGATTTAATTGAATTATATGATTTTGAAAAAACACCGTGCAATTTACACGTTCGAGAGAAGAACTTGAACAATGAACGTATCCACTGCCCGTACGAGGAGGTGTCAGTTTTTGCCAAGTGGATACAATCAAAAATGTGACTCTTTAAAATTCATCGGAGGAATAAAGAGGGGAAAACAAGTCCTCGCAGCCTCATTCAATGTTACAACATCGTCGGTGACAGTAAGAAAAAATGAGCTGCGAAAAGTGTAAATTAATCATGATTCAAGAGGATATTGTTCCTCTTTCACCCACTCTTCCCAGAGAATTGACAGAGGAATACGTCAATCGAATTAACGATTTCTTCAATCGTTACTTCGAAGAGTATGAACGGAAACTGCACCATTATTTGCATAAAAACTGTAAGTATTTATTTATTTAATATTTTTATATTTATTATTTGTTTGTATTTTTTTTTCTTCAAAAAATAAAGTGAAGAAAGACGAAGAGACTGAGGAAAAAGATATTGAGTCAAAGGAGACGAAGAAGGAAGAAGATAAAGAGGAGAAAAAAATAGAGGAGGAGGAAAAAGATATTGAGTCGAAGCAGACGAAGAAGGAAGAAGAAGAAGATAAAGAGGAGAAAAAAATAGAGGAGGAGGAAGAATGTAAGTATTAACTTTATCTTTTTTACCTTTTCATAATTATTACCTGTTTGTATTTTTAAATTAAAGTGAAGAAAGACGAAGAGACCGGGGAAGATATTGAGTCAAAGGAGATGAAGAAGGAAGAAGAAAAAAATAAACTGAAGAAAGACGAAGAGACTGAGGAAAAAGATATTGAGTCAAAGGAGACGAAGAAGGAAGAAGATAAAGAGGAGAAAAAAATAGAGGAGGAGGAGGAAAAAGATATTGAGTCGAAGCAGACGAAGAAGGAAGAAGAAGATAAAGAGGAGAAAAAAATAGAGGAGGAAGAATGTAAGTATTAACTTTATCTTTTTTACCTTTTCATAATTATTACCTGTTTGTATTTTTAAATTAAAGTGAAGAAAGACGAAGAGAAACAGACCGGGGAAGATATTGAGTCAAAGGAGATGAAGAAGGAAGAGGAGAAAAAAATAGAGGAGGAGGAAAAAGATAATGTGTCAAAGCAGACTAAGAAGGAAGATGAATCACCAAATTTCTTTTTCTTTTATTATTAAATTTTTATAGAATAGTTTAAAAATTATTGTAGAAATATTATTAAAAATATATATTAATTTTATTTAAAAAACTACAACGATTGTTCAACTAGCAAACCCCTGCTCCTCAACCTTGAATTCACGTGAAAAACGTTATCATCCAAAGTATGGACGAGGTAGTAGAAGAGGAGGAGGCTGTTAATAGCTATTGTGAAGTTGAGAAATCTAATACGTATTGATAGAGAAAATAATAATAATTATACATTTCGTATTGAGCTTACATCTCTACCATTCTCAGTCTACCGAGTTTGCTTGACGTGATAGTTTCAACAAGAAAAAAAAAAAAAAAAAAAAAAAAAAAAAAAATGGGTGCAATTAAATTGTACAGATTAACTACTGAACAAAATATTGAACAAAATATTGAAAACATTCAGAATATGGATGAATTTGTGGAGGAAGAAGAAGAAGTAGATTTGGAAGGAGATTGGGGTGAAGTGAATAACAACGCGTTGACCGCGATTGTCAGAATGTTGAGGAAGAAGCTTCAGCGGCAAAAATCAACATCAAATATTGATGATGATGATGATGATGATGATGAGGCTAATCTATTAGATTATAGTAGTGAAATGGAGTGGGAGCCAGAAATTTGGGAGCAAGAAATTTCTCCAGAAAATATAATACGGTTCGACGAGGATAATGACGTTCTCCAGCTACTGTCGAATTCATTTACGGAAACCTCCAACAATCGGTAAGAATCGATGAAAAAAAAAAATTTATCAAGTGCTTGGATAAGTAGTATAATTTTTCCTAATTTTTTTTTCTCGTAGATGATACCGCTCCTACTACTGCTACTCTCACTACCACTTCATTTTTATAATATTTTATTATTAAATTCAATTATAACTTTTTTTTATGTATGTTATTAAAAATATATTTATAAATTTTAATTAAAAAAACAAAAAAATATCGTTCATTTCACAACCTCAAAATTCTATTTCTCCTTCTCCTTCTATTATTATTATTATTATTAACGTTCGTCGTATCAGGTCTCTATTGAAATTCTCTTTGACTGCGTTCCGCTTCTCGGATAGGAGGCTAATATGTTTTGATAAAGAGTTAACTAATATGTATTGATAAAGAAAGGTATCTGACTAACTAAAATGTACGTGCGTAATCGGTCAGTTCATATTTCATTGGGAGATCGTTTTGCATCTGAGCGACTAGTGACGAAAAATCTTGAGATCATTTTAACGCTAGCAACGACAGTGACAATGTTCCGTGATACATCTAAAAAACGAGACATTTTTAAGGATAATCCTGATTTTGATGCCTTGATTGAAGTGCTTGTGAGGATAATAAGTGAAATGGAGGAACAAATAGAGGAAGAGGACGAAGATTTGTTGAGGAATCCGGAGGATATTCCTGAATTTAGCGCCTTGGTTGAAGAACTTGTGGAGATAATGGGTGAAATGGAGGAAGCAGTGCAAGAGGAAGAAGATTTGATAGTAATTGTTGAAAAACTAGTGGAGCCCAGAAATCGAATACAAGAAGGGCTAGAGCAAGCGGAGCAAGAGCAGGAGGAGGAAGATGAGGAGGAGGAAAACGAAGAACAACATTAATTCAAATATGTTTTTGAAGAGAGAAATTTTGGAGGCTGCGCAATCTGAGACTTTCGTCACGGGGGAACACAAGTTACGAGCCTGAGGTACAACTTACTTCGTCACGGTGGAAGCAAGCAAATACATATATATATCATCAGTCAATAATGTATTTCAATAAAGAGGGTTTTTTATGCCGAAAGGCTTTTTCCCTTCAATTTTTTTTTTTTTTTTTTTTATTTAATTACCTCTCCATCAATCCATAACAATTTCCCTTTTTATTGAATAATAACAAAATGGGAATTATATCGCTCAAATACCTATAAAATTTTTATTAAGAAAAATATTTACATTTTAAAAATTCTTTATCCATAAGGTTTTTTTTTTTTTAAAAAAATAACGGTACTCGCAAGCCAGCAACCATTTTCCAGTTATATTGCCTTGAGAGCCATTTTCACACCAATAGAACCCTTGAACACTGCTCCTAAATCTTTTCAAGTGTTTCAAATACGTCCCAACCACTTCTCTTTAGGTAAGGTCACGTAGGCTCCGCTCTTATTACAGAGCGGATGATAAGTATCTACGACGATGGACTATTCGCCTTAAAAGAAGTCGATCGCGAAACCTAATACGTATTGATAATTGAATATAAACTTCTCTCCGCATTGACAATGAGATGTAAACTTGATCTGAAGTGGAGAGAAGGCTAATATGTAAACTTGATCTGAAGTGGAGAGAAGGCTAATATGTATTGTTAAAGATGTATAAACTTCATCTGGAGTATAGAGAGAGAGAGAGAGAGAGAGAGAGAAAATTTGAACACGTAGAGGAGAGCATTCTTCAAATCAGTCTTCAGTGAACCATCATGAGTTCCACAAGGAAAGTTAGTTTACCGGACAAGAAAGTGACGCTGGAGGATCTAAAACATTCCTCCAAACCAGTGGCAATAGTGAGGCCAATTGTGAGGCAGCAGCAGTCAGTGCGAAGAGGGTATCGCACGATACCCGAACAGCAAGCAGCAGCCACTGCGGCGGCCACATTCGCTGCCCATAGCCCTGCGGATGCTGCATGCAGCGGAGCAGCCTGCAGCGGAGCAGTCTGCAGCGGAGCAACCTGCAGTCTCGCGTAGGCTGCAATTAATATTACGTTTACCTAATATGTAGCCTATGTGAGCTGCTAGGTTGTGTGTGTGTGACAGGCAGTCCCCACCAAATCGGTAAGAGTTAATACAAAAAAATAATAATAATAAATATTAATAATAAATATAAATAATTTTTCTTTTTAATTATAGATGCTGTTGCTGTTTTTATTGCGGTACCTATATATATATATATATATTTCATATGTATTTCAATAAAGAGGGTTTTTTATGCCGAAAGGCTTTTTCCCTTAAATTTATGTTTTTTTTTCTATTACATTACCTCTCCACCAATCCACTGTATCCCGTACTAGAAATATTGCAAAGAATCAGCTACAGAGGAACAAAGATGGAATCTCTCTCTCTCTCTCTCTCTCTCTCTCTCTCTCTCTCTCTCTCTCTCTCTTAGACGTACACTGCTTAACGTAAGAGGGGGGAGGTCGCATCATCGCACTACTCTCTCTCTCTTGTATGGCTTAACGTAAGGGGGATGGGGGGCTCTCTCTCTTGTACGGATAAACGTAAGGGGGACCACGTGTGTACCCTACGAGTTTATTCTGCTGGAATCTCTCTCTCTCTCTCTCTCTCTCTCAGGCGTCCACTGCTTAACATTAGAGGGGGGGGAGGTCACGTGTGTACCCTACGAGTTTAACGTCGGGGGAGGACGATGCGCATGCGCACAACCGCGCACGAGGAGAGGGGGCAATTCCCCTACTTCCCTTGCCCCCGCGGGACCCCGACCCCCTCGCCACGCGGTCCCAGAACCATCCTAGCTACTCTACTATTCTTCATTCAATCTTATACCGTTGTCGGTGCTGCACACAGGAAAAAAAAATGAGCTGTGAAAAGTGTAAATTAATCATGATTCAAGAGGATATTGTTCCTCTTTCACCCACTCTTCCCAGAGAATTGACAGAGGAATACGTCAATCGAATTAACGATTTTTTCAATCGTTACTTCGAAGAGTATGAACGGAAACTGCACCATTATTTGCATAAAAACTGTAAGTATTTATTTATTTAATATTTTTATATTTATTATTTGTTTGTATTTTTTTTTCTTCAAAAAATAAAGTGAAGAAAGACGAAGAGACTGAGGAAAAAGATATTGAGTCAAAGGAGACGAAGAAGGAAGAAGATAAAGAGGAGAAAAAAATAGAGGAGGAGGAAAAAGATATTGAGTCGAAGCAGACGAAGAAGGAAGAAGAAGAAGATAAAGAGGAGAAAAAAATAGAGGAGGAGGAAGAATGTAAGTATTAACTTTATCTTTTTTACCTTTTCATAATTATTACCTGTTTGTATTTTTAAATTAAAGTGAAGAAAGACGAAGAGACCGGGGAAGATATTGAGTCAAAGGAGATGAAGAAGGAAGAAGAAAAAAATAAAGTGAAGAAAGACGAAGAGACTGAGGAAAAAGATATTGAGTCAAAGGAGACGAAGAAGGAAGAAGATAAAGAGGAGAAAAAAATAGAGGAGGAGGAGGAAAAAGATATTGAGTCGAAGCAGACGAAGAAGGAAGAAGAAGATAAAGAGGAGAAAAAAATAGAGGAGGAAGAATGTAAGTATTAACTTTATCTTTTTTACCTTTTCATAATTATTACCTGTTTGTATTTTTAAATTAAAGTGAAGAAAGACGAAGAGAAACAGACCGGGGAAGATATTGAGTCAAAGGAGATGAAGAAGGAAGAGGAGAAAAAAATAGAGGAGGAGGAAAAAGATAATGTGTCAAAGCAGACTAAGAAGGAAGATGAATCACCAAATTTCTTTTTCTTTTATTATTAAATTTTTATAGAATAGTTTAAAAATTATTGTAGAAATATTATTAAAAATATATATTAATTTTATTTAAAAAACTACAACGATTGTTCAACTAGCAAACCCCTGCTCCTCAACCTTGAATTCACGTGAAAAACGTTATCATCCAAAGTATGGACGAGGTAGTAGAAGAGGAGGAGGCTGTTAATAGCTATTGTGAAGTGGAGAAATCTAATACGTATTGATAGAGAAAATAATAATAATTATACATTTCGTATTGAGCTTACATCTCTACCATTCTCAGTCTACCGAGTTTGCTTGACGTGATAGTTTCAACAAGAAAAAAAAAAAAAAAAAAAAAAAAAAAAAATGGGTGCAATTAAATTGTACAGATTAACTACTGAATAAAATATTGAACAAAATATTGAAAACATTCAGAATATGGATGAATTTGTGGAGGAAGAAGAAGAAGTAGATTTGGAAGGAGATTGGGGTGAAGTGAATAACAACGCGTTGACCGCGATTGTCAGAATGTTGAGGAAGAAGCTTCAGCGGCAAAAATCAACATCAAATATTGATGATGATGATGATGATGATGATGAGGCTAATCTATTAGATTATAGTAGTGAAATGGAGTGGGAGCCAGAAATTTGGGAGCAAGAAATTTCTCCAGAAAATATAATACGGTTCGACGAGGATAATGACGTTCTCCAGCTACTGTCGAATTCATTTACGGAAACCTCCAACAATCGGTAAGAATCGATGAAAAAAAAAAATTTATCAAGTGCTTGGATAAGTAGTATAATTTTTCCTAATTTTTTTTTCTCGTAGATGATACCGCTCCTACTACTGCTACTCTCACTACCACTTCATTTTTATAATATTTTATTATTAAATTCAATTATAACTTTTTTTTATGTATGTTATTAAAAATATATTTATAAATTTTAATTAAAAAAACAAAAAAATATCGTTCATTTCACAACCTCAAAATTCTATTTCTCCTTCTCCTTCTATTATTATTATTATTATTAACGTTCGTCGTATCAGGTCTCTATTGAAATTCTCTTTGACTGCGTTCCGCTTCTCGGATAGGAGGCTAATATGTTTTGATAAAGAGTTAACTAATATGTATTGATAAAGAAAGGTATCTGACTAACTAAAATGTACGTGCGTAATCGGTCAGTTCATATTTCATTGGGAGATCGTTTTGCATCTGAGCGACTAGTGACGAAAAATCTTGAGATCATTTTAACGCTAGCAACGACAGTGACAATGTTCCGTGATACATCTAAAAAACGAGACATTTTTAAGGATAATCCTGATTTTGATGCCTTGATTGAAGTGCTTGTGGGGATAATAAGTGAAATGGAGGAACAAATAGAGGAAGAGGACGAAGATTTGTTGAGGAATCCGGAGGATATTCCTGAATTTAGCGCCTTGGTTGAAGAACTTGTGGAGATAATGGGTGAAATGGAGGAAGCAGTGCAAGAGGAAGAAGATTTGATAGTAATTGTTGAAAAACTAGTGGAGCCCAGAAATCGAATACAAGAAGGGCTAGAGCAAGCGGAGCAAGAGCAGGAGGAGGAAGATGAGGAGGAGGAAAACGAAGAACAACATTAATTCAAATATGTTTTTGAAGAGAGAAATTTTGGAGGCTGCGCAATCTGAGACTTTCGTCACGGGGGAACACAAGTTACGAGCCTGAGGTACAACTTACTTCGTCACGGTGGAAGCAAGCAAATACATATATATATCATCAGTCAATAATGTATTTCAATAAAGAGGGTTTTTTATGCCGAAAGGCTTTTTCCCTTCAATTTTTTTTTTTTTTTTTTTTATTTAATTACCTCTCCATCAATCCATAACAATTTCCCTTTTTATTGAATAATAACAAAATGGGAATTATATCGCTCAAATACCTATAAAATTTTTATTAAGAAAAATATTTACATTTTAAAAATTCTTTATCCATAAGGTTTTTTTTTTTTTAAAAAAATAACGGTACTCGCAAGCCAGCAACCATTTTCCAGTTATATTGCCTTGAGAGCCATTTTCACACCAATAGAACCCTTGAACACTGCTCCTAAATCTTTTCAAGTGTTTCAAATACGTCCCAACCACTTCTCTTTAGGTAAGGTCACGTAGGCTCCGCTCTTATTACAGAGCGGATGATAAGTATCTACGACGATGGACTATTCGCCTTAAAAGAAGTCGATCGCGAAACCTAATACGTATTGATAATTGAATATAAACTTCTCTCCGCATTGACAATGAGATGTAAACTTGATCTGAAGTGGAGAGAAGGCTAATATGTAAACTTGATCTGAAGTGGAGAGAAGGCTAATATGTATTGTTAAAGATGTATAAACTTCATCTGGAGTATAGAGAGAGAGAGAGAGAGAGAGAGAGAAAATTTGAACACGTAGAGGAGAGCATTCTTCAAATCAGTCTTCAGTGAACCATCATGAGTTCCACAAGGAAAGTTAGTTTACCGGACAAGAAAGTGACGCTGGAGGATCTAAAACATTCCTCCAAACCAGTGGCAATAGTGAGGCCAATTGTGAGGCAGCAGCAGTCAGTGCGAAGAGGGTATCGCACGATACCCGAACAGCAGCAGCCACTGCGGCGGCCACATTCGCTGCCCATAGCCCTGCGGATGCTGCATGCAGCGGAGCAGCCTGCAGCGGAGCAGTCTGCAGCGGAGCAACCTGCAGTCTCGCGTAGGCTGCAATTAATATTACGTTTACCTAATATGTAGCCTATGTGAGCTGCTAGGTTGTGTGTGTGTGTGTGACAGGCAGTCCCCACCAAATCGGTAAGAGTTAATACAAAAAAATAATAATAATAAATATTAATAATAAATATAAATAATTTTTCTTTTTAATTATAGATGCTGTTGCTGTTTTTATTGCGGTACCTATATATATATATATATATTTCATATGTATTTCAATAAAGAGGGTTTTTTATGCCGAAAGGCTTTTTCCCTTAAATTTATGTTTTTTTTTCTATTACATTACCTCTCCATCAATCCACTGTATCCCGTACTAGAAATATTGCAAAGAATCAGCTACAGAGGAACAAAGATGGAATCTCTCTCTCTCTCTCTCTCTCTCTCTCTCTTAGACGTACACTGCTTAACGTAAGAGGGGGGGAGGTCGCATCATCGCACTACTCTCTCTCTCTTGTATGGCTTAACGTAAGGGGGATGGGGGGCTCTCTCTCTTGTACGGATAAACGTAAGGGGGACCACGTGTGTACCCTACGAGTTTATTCTGCTGGAATCTCTCTCTCTCTCTCTCTCTCTCTCAGGCGTCCACTGCTTAACATTAGAGGGGGGGGAGGTCACGTGTGTACCCTACGAGTTTAACGTCGGGGGAGGACGATGCGCATGCGCACAACCGCGCACGAGGAGAGGGGGCAATTCCCCTACTTCCCTTGCCCCCGCGGGACCCCGACCCCCTCGCCACGCGGTCCCAGAACCATCCTAGCTACTCTACTATTCTTCATTCAATCTTATACCGTTGTCGGTGCTGCACACAGGAAAAAAAAATGAGCTGTGAAAAGTGTAAATTAATCATGATTCAAGAGGATATTGTTCCTCTTTCACCCACTCTTCCCAGAGAATTGACAGAGGAATACGTCAATCGAATTAACGATTTTTTCAATCGTTACTTCGAAGAGTATGAACGGAAACTGCATCTTTATTTGCATAAAAACTGTAAGTATTTATTTTTTACATTTTTTTCATAATTATTGTTTGTTTCTTTGTTTTTTTTTTTTTTAAATAAAGTGAAGAAAGATGAAGAGAAACAGGCTGAGGAAAAAGATATTGAGTTAAAGGAGACGAAGAAGGAAGAGGAAGAGGAAAAAGATATTGAGTCAAAGCAGACGAAGAAGGAAGAGGAGAAAAAAGTAGAGGAGGAAGAATGTAAGTATTTATTTTATCTTTTCATAATTATTATTACCTGTTTGTATTTTTAAAATAAAGTGAAGAAAGACGAAGAGAAAGAGACTAGGGAAGATATTGAGTCAAAGGATATGAAGAAGGAAGAAGAAGAGGAGAAAAAAATGGAGGAGGAGGAGGAGAAAGATATTGAGTCAAAGCAAACGAAGAAGGAAGAGGAGAAAAAAGTAGTGGAGAAGGAGGAGGAAAAAGATATTGCTTCAAAGCAGACTAAGAGAGAAGAAGAAGAGGAACCACCACATTTCTTTTTCTTTTACTATTAAATTATTTTATCTAACAAATTGAAAAAATATCATTGTAAATTAACCTCTACTATTTCTTTTATTAAATAAATTGAAAAATATTATTGTAAATATACCTTTTACTAATTCATCTGGAGTTAACGGAAAGAAACCTAATACGTATTGAGAAATGGATATAAACTTCTCTCCGCATTGATAATGAGATGTAAACTTCATCCGAAGTGGAGAGAGAAAGCTAATATGTATTGATAAAGATATGTAAACTTCATCTGGAATACGTAGAGGAGAGCACTCTTCACTTCAGTCTTCAGTGAGACATCATGAGTTCCACACGACCAAAAAGCTTACGTGACAAGAAACTAACATTAAAAGATTTAGAAAAAAAATATTGCAAACCAGTGGCAATAGTAAGGCCATTTCGGCATAATGAAGAACAGCAGCAGCAGCAGTCAGTTCTAAGAGGGTATCGCTTGATACTTGAACAGCAGCAGCACCAGCAGCCACTGCGGCAACCACATTCGCTGCCCGTAGCCCTGCAGATGCCGCCCGCAGCGGTGCAACCTGCAGCGGACCAACCTGCAGCGGACCAACCTGCAGCGGAGCAACCTGCAGGGGAGCAACCTGCAGTCTCGCGTAGGAGGCAATTGTTATTACGGTTACGTAATATGCAGCCTATGTGAGCTTGTGGGTTGTATGACAGACAGTCACCACCACCAAATCGGTAAGAGTTAATAAAAGTCAAAGACTAATAAAATATAAAAAAAAAAAAAAAAAAAAAAAAAATGGCTTAATAGCGAAGGAATCTCGCATTCACTTTTTCTCTCGCAGCAATTTATTAAATGGTAGTACTACTTTTGTTCGACAAAGAGTGCTTTTAATGTAGTATAGAAGCTACTTAAATAAGTTTTTTTTAATTATAGATGCTGTTGCTGTTGCTGTTGCTGTTTTTATTGGAATTCTACAGGACGAACAATTCCTGGTTTATTTATATATTTTTATAAGTAAATTTGTATTTCAATAAAGAGGGTTTTTTATGCCGAAAGGCTTTTTCCCTTACATTGGTGTTTCTTCAATTACCTCTCCACCAATCCACTGTACCCTGTAATATAAGTATTGCAAATAAAAAAGAAAAAAAAAAGGTAAATCATAACATAAAACCCTTGAAGATTTCCATTCAACCGACATCGGACGATGCTTCGACTGAAATATTCCAGGGGGATCTACAGCTTGAAAACTGTTCTGAATGTTGTCGTGTTTTTCACATACGTCCCAACCACTTTTCTGAAGTTAAGGTCACGTAGGCTCCGCTCTTATTACAGAGCGGATGGTAAGTATCTGCGACGATAGATATACAAATGAATATGACGATCGTCAAAGATACTGTAACATAAATAAGGGGGAGCGATCACTGCATCGCTCTCTACGAATGTTCTTTCTCTCTTTCTCTTTCCAGTACGAGTCCATTTCGCATACATTGTTGCAGAGCGCGATAATGTATTAAGTAACCAACTGCTTCTCTTGGCTCGCGCATGGCGGTTTCTCTCCTTCTCTCTCTAAGGCGTTCACTGCTTAACGTAAGAGGGGGGAGACCACTTGTGTACCCATGTGACATCTCCCCTCTTACATGAAATTCCTGTAGTGGATCTGCGGATGGGTGCGTTCATTCTAGTTTGTGCATTTGAACCGAAAACTATCAAGGATTCTTACTATTATTTTTAAAAAAACAACAAAATGTACGAAGATATTTACGCACATATGTACGATTTTATTTGGTATCTTAAACGGATAAATCCGGATAAGAAACTTTTGGAGCAAATTAGAGACCGTAAGTTACAACAAATTAAATAATATATTTTTTTTTTGGTTATAAAAAAATAATATATATATATATATTTATTTTTGAATTATCCGCTTACAGTTTTAAGGGATAAAATTATTGAGAAGGAGCACAAAAAATATATACGTGAGGGAAATAAATTCAGGAATGCTCAATGGGAAGAAGAGGTGACACGGAATTTAAATTTCCAGGAGGATTTCGATTTCTACGGAATCCGTTGGATGCAGGAAGGAGTTTGGGGGTCACCCAACCTCCAACACGAAGACCCTGATGATGAGGAAGGGTGGCCCCCAATTAGGAGCGAGAAATATATTATTAATTTTTTTAATATATAATTATTATAATTTTTATGTGTATATTATTAAAAATATATTTATAAATTTTTATTAAAAATTCCAAATATCGTTCATTTCATAACCTCAAAATTCTATTTCTCCTTCTCCTTCTCCTTCTCTTTCTCTTTCTCTTTCTCTCCTTCTCTCCTTCTCTGCGTTCACTGCTTAACGTAAGAGGGGGGAGGCCACTTGTGTACCCTACGAGTTTAACGTCGGGGGAACGCGATAATGCGCACAACCGCATGCGCACAACCACACGAGGAGAGGGGGCAATTCCCCTACTTCCCCTACCCCCGCGGGACCCCGACCCCCTCGCCACCCGGTCCCAGAATCCTTACAGCTACTCTACTCTCATAGATCTTATCTCGGCGGTCACAAAGGAGTCACAAAAATTTATCACCGACTCCGTCACAATTATCATTGGCCTAGAATGAAGGCCCAAATTCAAAATGTCATTGGTTCGTGCGTAGACTGCCAATTAAAAAAATTGGTAAGAAATAAAACACGCCAACCAATGGTACTAACAGATACCCCCGGATCCAGCTTGGAAAAGGTCTCTCTTGACCTTATGGGTCCACTTTCGCCTACCTCTTCTCATAACGTATATATCCTAGTTATCCAAGACCTCCTTAGTAAGTTTCTTGTTTTAGTCCCACTGACCGGCATGACTTCGGTCGATATAGCTAACGCATTTACTAATAGGTTCCTTAGCGTATTTGGCGCGCCTAAATGTATTCTCACCGATCGTGGAACGAATTTTCTAAGCCCCCTCATAAAAGGGCTATTAAAAAAATATAATATTGTGCACGCGACAACTACGGCATACCATCCCCAGTCAAATGGTTCTAATGAGAGATCTCATGCTAGCATAACAGATTATATTAAAACATTTTTGATAAACAATCGAAGCTGGGATAAATTACTGCCGCTAGTGGCGTTATCTTATAACAGTTCCGTTCACGAGGGTACGAAATGCACCCCCTTTGAATTAGTTTTCGGCCGATTTGCTAGAAATCATACTAGAGATCCTGAATTAGAAACCATTCGTGATAACTCATACTATAATTACTTAGCCGGGTTGTTTAGCAGAATTAAAGAAGTCGAAGAAATCGCGAAAGAGAATTTAGAGCGTGCCAAACTAAGAAATAAAGAATATTATGATAGAAGGATTCGTGTAATAGATTTCCAGATAGGAGACCAAGTCTATTTATTAAAAGAACCTACCAAAGGCAAATTCGATTATCAATATACAGGACCTTTCCCCATTCTGGAAATCTACGACAATTAAAATGTTAAAATTAAAACTAGCAACTCTAGGACAAGGATTGTCCATAAGAATAAATTAAAATTAGCTAAATTGTAAATGAAACGCATGCTTCAACAGGTATAGGTATGGCGTTACATCTCCACCTCCTCGTATTATATTTTATTCACCGAATACAAGCAGACGCACTCATAGGATACGGCTGCAACAGTACACTTCTGAACGTAACAACATTCTCTACCAAGCCGCCTCTACCCTGCAACACTAATGTGGAAACCATCTCTTCCAGCGAGGTCGAGATACAACTCCTCCAAGTATCAGATTATGAAACAACTACAGTAAAGCAATGCAAGATAGAAATTGATAGAACAATCTATCGTTGTGGAATGCATTCACATGTTTCCGTTGTCTTTAACGGATGTGCTGAATATCTAAAAGAAATCACTCGACACGACTGTGATCTCCTACATTCTTCAGGCGCCCTCGTATTGCGAGACAACATTATTTTTTCCGGCATACGTCGAAATAGCACGGAAACACGCAGTGTGATTCTGGCAGGCAATCTACGCTTAGATGGTACCTGTGAAGGTTCACAATACACCGATGAATTTGGTACATGGCCCAGAGTAACAGTTCAAGCGATCGTTCGAATAACCATTAATGATTATCGTGCTACCGTGAATCTCAAGAAAAATCAAATTATTCTCAGAAGCGGAATATCTTGCTCTTTAGAAGAAGAATTCTGCCTTGACAACGACGGCAGTCACACCTTTTGGAGCGTCCTTCCTTCACACACCTGTGATTTCAAGCCATACGTAAATCTATATCATGGCACAGCAACGAAACTCAAGGATTCTCTAACTTCAAACTATCCAGAAATATTTACAGTAACTTCGAAGGATGTTACATTTGCCTTGACAAGGATCCAAACCAAGGTCATCTGTGGTTATACTCTTTATACCACGGAACATCCAAAATTATTAATTCATGAAATCACTACCACTCCAATAGAAGTTCGCCAAGACATATCCGACAAAAATATTGACATTTTCGCATATATAAATACCAAAATTTTATATCTCGAAAAACACGTCAAAACACAACTGATATCATTATATCAAGATATAATTCAGCAACGTTGTGAGATAAAGTTTCAAAACTTAGATACAGCATTGAGCATGGCCAAGGATCACCCTAATGAATTTGCATACAGAATCATGAACAGCCCAGGATATTTGGGAATAATTACCGGAGAAAGCATACAAGTTTACAAGTGTATACCTGTTCCATTGACAATTCGCCACACGAAGGAATGTTTTGAAGAGCTACCCATTACTCTGAGAAACCAATCTTATTTTCTCACACCACGTAACCATCTAATAATTAGGAAAGGTACACAAAAAGATTGCAACCCTCTTTTGCCAACACAATTCGAAATTTTTGGCAAATGGATTAACATTCCGGGAACAATTCAACAACCCAGCACACCGATCAGACTAGACCCAAATTCGAAAGGGAACTGGTCCTATACAGATGCAAACTCTTTGGCAACCAGCGGAATTTACTCTACCGATGATCTGGATAAGTTCACGGAACACTTATTTTTTCCAAACCAAAAGGAAGCACTACTACATGAGATTGTACGAGGAGCAGCTGGAAGGCCATTAACCCCCGGTTCTCTTCAATCCGATAATCTTTTTGATGAAGAATCTATCAAACGATTAGCGAAATCAACAGCAGAAAAATTATGGAACGGTTTCACTGCCTTCGGAGAAATAAGCTCGGGAGTCATCGGAATCTTTGTTATTCTTGGAGCTATCAAGTACCTTGTCAGCACCATTGTCAGAGGTTATACATTGCATTCACTCTACGGTTGTGGTTTACATATATTCGCCTCTCTATGGAGCGCAATCACACATTTCATAATCTTCTTATCTGAGCGGAGGCCGAACAGGGATCCCAGGGCAAACACCTACGCACTAGTACGTCAACTGGACATCTATGCAACACCACCGAATCGTCGCAGGATCAACGCTGACCAAATTACCGTATAATTTGGTCTCCTTTAAGAGGGGGGGTGTAACGTCCAGGCCGATAATTCTAAATTCTTAAGCGTTTCCCAAAAAATTTTTTTTTTCCTTTTTAAATAGAATTGTTACTCTAGAGTAAATGAAACATTGTTCCGATACTTTCATTATTTTGTTCAGACCGATCGTTAGCATCCCTTGAAGTTGTTTCATGAACATTTCGGTTCATTTATTATCTTCCTTGCGTTTAAGAGTAAACGTCTTATTTATATTTAAAAATGTTTTCATTCATATCTTCCCTTGCGTTTAGGAATAAATGTCTTATTTATATTTAAGAATGCTTCATATTTCCAAAACGCGCCAGCGATCGTCTTACCATCGCGCCGTGCGGACCCAATTCTTCATATATTTTTTCCCCTTTTCTCTGAAAAGAATTAATTAACTCGATTGTTAAATAATCTTTCTCATCGTTTTTCTCTTCTTTCTCTGTTGGGTAATCTTTTTTTTACTGTTTTGGTCATTTAAAATGCTAGCGCTTTCCTTTAGTCGGGAATAAAAGATTGCAAGCAGCAAATTAGATTCATTTCCTAAATGTCTAAAATCTTCCTCATTTTCAATTCTCCATATTTTTCCCCCTCTTAGAAAGGAATTAATTAACTCGATTGTTAAAAAATTTTTCCTTTATTCATTTTCAATTTTCCATATTTTTCCCCTTCTTAACTCGATTGTTAAACAATTTTCCTTTATTCATTTTCAATTCCCCATATTTTCCCCCTTCTTAACTCGATTGCTAGACAATTTTTTCCTTTATTAATCATTTTCCTGTTGGATAATCTATTTTATTCTTCTGGTCATTTAAAATGCTAGCACCTTCCCTTAGTCGGGAATAAAAGGTTGCAAGCAGCACATTAAATCCAAGTTTCCTAAATATCCAAAATCTCCCCATCCTACAATCCTCCATATTTTTTTCCCCTTCTTTGGATTAATTTATTTAACAAATACTAATTTTGTTCTTTTCTTTTTCTTCTCTTTCTCTCTCTTTATTTGTTTTCCTGGAACCCCACCGTTAGTCACGTTACTCGCGATAAGGGTTCCTCTCAGACGCTAGTCAGCGGATCTCACGCTTACTGCCTTATGCCATTCTATTCCATCTCTAATACATCCTGTGTCCAAATTTTAATCACCAAATCCATTCTGTCACCAGCATGGCCCCAAAGGAACTTTTCGTTTGTGAGCGGTTACTATACAAGTATGTTAGGACCAATCCAGCCCAAAGGATCTGTGCCTATTGCGAGGCCGCCCTTCCGGATAACAAACGAAGTATCCTAGCAACAATTCGCCAACACCGTCTTAGAGCTGCAAAAGATATTAACCACATCTTTTGCAACATCTGCCATAGATCATTGCTTTTCATCGCCCCACTTAACACATGCCTTTGCTGCAAACATGCTTTTTATTTGCATAAAGAAACCCTTCAGCGAAAGGAGAACAATCGAACCTTTGTAAATTCCATTATCTACGAAGATAGATATTGGAATTTCGATTTTCCTAACCCTAATAAACCATGGGGAACATAATTGCGATAAAATATTAAGCGTTTTTCCTCCGTAACCATTCGGGCATTTTTTCTTTCTTCACGCTTAATTATTTTAGACGTTTTTTTTTCTCTTCTCCGTAACCATTCGGGCCACCGTTTATATAAGTCCAACCATAGGAATAAGAAACATTAGATATCCGGTCCCATGAGTAACGGGATAAGTAGCCACGCGTGCATAATCTTTTTCTATTATAACTCGCCTTGGAAGCGGTCTACCGTTTAACAATTTAATTGTTGTAGGATTTTTTAACCCTAAAACGGCGATCGTTTTTCCTCTCACGATTTTCCTCCTTTTTCCTTTTTATATTATTACTTTTCTCTCGCGTCCGGTTTAGGACACATTTTTGCTTATGCGACGGCTAATGCCGTATTAATCTTAAAATTGATTAATATTATTTAATAATTGCGTTTAGTTATAAGTAAACGATTGTATACAAAGGTGCAAGCTCAGCACCCTTTGTCTCATTCTCTAGCGTACCCAAGCTTAGGCAGTAGCGCCTTCTGATTGGCTGAAGGCGACGCGACGTCCTCCCCCCAGCTAATTATTTAAGAGCGGAGCGGATGGGCGCCGCATGCATTCTTTCATTCATTTTCAAGTTAGACTCATATTTTTTTTTTTTTCCTAAATTACTTTCACTCATCTCGTACGTCTTTGATTAAGTAAAATTCAAGAATTTGCATAAGTTTCGAACCTAGAAAGTAAGACAAAGCTTCGCGTTATAGTTTTTGTTAAAATACAAACGAACAATTTTTTTTTATATTTTTTTTTTTTTGTAACCAAGCGAAATCATTACTAAATTAAAATTATTTCTCGCTAATTGACTCAGTGCACACTTTTCTCTTCACCAAACACACACAATCATCCCTGGTTCCCTACGGCGACGACGACCGTAGTCCGAGAAGCAGCAACAGGAGAGTCTCCCTTCTACCTTCTTCATTGTTTTTTTTTATTATTGTTGTTCATCACCAGGTAACATTTGAATTATATTGTTTCCAATTTTGAATTTCACTTTTCCTTCTCATTTTGTACGCCCAGGGTTTTATTTTTCCTTACCTACGACGCCTTATTTAAAAGAATAATAACGCTACCTAGAGGCTCAGCAATGATATGAAATTGTAATTGAGCATCGTGTTAAATTTAATAATCGTACAACTCTGGACGTTACAACAGATTTCATAAAGTAGACATTTTGCAGTGAACATATACCATAATGATTCATACACTTGGGTAACGGTGGTTCGAAATTTTTACACCATCCAAGACTAAATTTACCCCACTCACACTCCTTCGCATTGTATATATATTCTAAGTTGCAAATTTTTCTCAACCAATCATATTTCTCCCGTCCTTTCACGAAAATCCAATCTTCCTCGTACGACGTTACATACCTTCTTATTACATTTTTATACTTGTAATAAGGTGAATGACCGTCGGTCCAATTGAATCCATGTCGATTAAAATAAAGCCAACTTTAAAAAAGAAATAAATTATATACAAAACATTACATTAAAAAAAAAAATACTTACTCATTCTGTTCTCTCTCGAGATCGCTCAACCAAGCTTCTTGAAATGGTGGTGAAAATACATTGTGATACACTTCATTATCATGCAACACCGCAAATTCTTTAACTATAAAACTTTTGTTGGTCAATACAAAACCTTGAAAATCAACGAATGTCGGTGTCATTATCGTCGTCGTCAGTCGCTCGATGCAATACTGAACGATCTTTTTTTTATAGCATTTAAAAAAATTTGTTCCCCCTCCAACAGGGGAACAAATAACGTATTAAAATTTAATGTTTTTTCTTAGGAGGGGATAATTTTTAAGATTTTTTTCCCATTGTTACCTACACTTTCTTCACAGTATAATACAATAGGAAAAAAAATATCTTACGGAGATTAAGAAAGAATGGACTCCTTATCAAATGTAACTTTATACTTTAAAGAAACGATAAAATCTTCCTCTCGACGGAGATATTTTTTCGGATGCTTCATTTCAGTTTTTTTCTTCGTCGAGAATAGCACGAGCGCAACAATGCATAGAATAACTCACATAATGGATATAGAAGCTTTCTTAGTTTATAAAAAAGAACTTCAATATAAAGATATAGCTATAATTGATTTAAAAAGTAACCAAATTTCTTACGCATCTTTTCGTTTGCGTGACACTATGAAGAACTTTAGTGAGAAAGACAAAAAAACCGTGTGGTATTTACTCAATATGGTGCATGGTATAAAATACAGTGATACGGGATTCGAGAAATACGAGCAGGAGGATGTTGAAGATTTTATCAGGGACTGCTTAACCTGCGAGAATCCCGTAGTAGCCTACAAAGGAGGGAACATTGAAAAAAATCTATTGAATAGGATGAATGTGAATAATATTAATTTAGAAGTGTATGGTTGCCCTAAGTTTAAGGATTTAATTAAATTATATGATTTTGAAAAAACTCCGTGCAATTTACACGTTCGAGAGACGAACTTGGACAATGAACGTATCCACTGTCCTTACGAGGAGGTGTCAGTTTTTGTCAAGTGGATAAAAGCAAATATGTGATTCTTTAAAAACTATTTAGAGAAATAAAGAGGAGAACACAAGTCCTCAATTCTTCATTCAATCTTATACCGTTGTCGGTGCTGCACACAGGAAAAAAAATGAGCTGCGAAAAGTGTAAATTAATCATGATTCAAGAGGATATTGTTCCTCTTTCACCCACTCTTCCCAGAGAATTGACAGAGGAATACGTCAATCGTTACTTCGAAGAGTATGAACGGAAACTGCATCATTATTTGCATAAAAACTGTAAGTATTTATTTTTTACATTTTTTCATAATTATTGTTTGTTTTTTTTTTAAATAAAGTGAAGAAAGACGAAGAGAAACAGGCTGAGGAAAAAGATATTGAGTCAAAGGAGACGAAGAAGGAAGAGGAGAAAAAAGTAGTGGAGAAGGAGGAGGAAAAAGATATTGCGTCAAAGCAGACTAAGAGAGAAGAAGAGGAACCACCACACTTCTTTTTCTTTTACTATTAAATTATTTTATCCAACAAATTGAAAAAATATCATTGTAAATTAACCTCTACTATTTCTTTTATCAAATAAATTGAAAAATATTATTGTAAATATACCTTTTACTAATTCATCTGGAGTTAACGGAAAGAAACCTAATATGTATTAAGAAATGGATATAAACTTCTCTCCGCATTGATAATGATATGTAAACTTCATCCGAAGTGGAGAGAGAAAGCTAATATGTATTGATAAAGATATGTAAACTTCATCTGGAATACATAGAGGAGAGCACTCTTCACTTCAGTCTTCAGTGAGACATCATGAGCTCCACACGACCAATAAGTTTACCAGAGAAGAAACTTACATTAAAAGACTTAGAATAAAAATATTGCAAACCAGTGGCAATAGTAAGGCCATTTCGGCATAATGAAGAGCAGCAGCAGCATCAGCAGCAGGCAGTGCTAAGAGGGTATCGCTTGATACTTGAACAGCAGCAGCAGCCACTGCGGCGACCACATTCGCTGCCCGTAGCCCTGCAGATGCTGCCCGCAGCGGTGCAACCTGCAGCGTACCAACCTGCAGCGGAGTAACCTGCAGGGGAGCAAGCAGCAGGGGAGCAACCTGCAGTCTCGCTCAGGCGGCAATTGTTATTACGGTTACGTAATATGCAGCCTATGTGAGCTTGTGGGTTGTATGACAGACAGTCACCACCAAATCGGTAAGAGTTAATAAAAGTCAAAGACTAATAAAAAATATAAAAAATGGCTTAATAGCGAAGGAATCTCGCATTCACTTTTTCTCTTGCAGCGATTTATTAAATCGTAGTACTACTTTTGTTCGACATAGAGTGCTTTTAATGTAGCATAGAAGCTACTTAAATAATTTTTTTTTTTAATTATAGATGCTGTTGCTGTTTTTATTGGGATTCGACAGGACGCACATTTCCTGGTTCATTTATATATTTTTATAAGTAAATTTGTATTTCAATAAAGAGGGTTTTTTATGCCGAAAGGCTTTTTCCCTTACATTGGTGTTTCTTCAATTACCTCTCCACCAATCCACTGTACCCCGTAATATAAGTATTGCAAATAAAAAAGAAAAAAAATGCAAATCATAACATAAAACCCTTGAAGATTTCCATTCAACCGACATCGGACGATAATTCGACTGAAATATTCCAGGGGGATCTACAGCTTGAAAACTGTTCTGAATGTTTTCAAGTGTTTTTCACATACGTCCCAACCACTTTTCTGTAGTTAAGGTCACGTAGGCTCCGCTCTTATTACAGAGCGGATGGTAAGTATCTGCGACGATGGATATACAAATGAATATGACGATTGTCAAAGATACTGTAACATAAATAAGGGGGAGCGATCACTGCGTCGCTCTCTACGAATGTTCTTTCTCTCTTTCTCTTTCCAGTACGAGTTCATTACGCATACATTGTTACAGAGCGCGATAATCTATTAATTAACGCGTCTTATCGTTTAAAGTAACCAACTGTTTCTCTTGACTCGCGCATGGCGGTTTCTCTTTCTCTCCTTCTCTCTCTCTCTAAGGCGTCCACTGCTTAACGTAAGAGGGGGGAGGCCACTTGTGTACCCATGTGACGTCTCCCCTCTTACATGAAATTCCTATAGTGGATCTGTGGATGGGTACGCTCATTCTAGTTTGTGCACTTCGACCGAAAAAGTCTCAAAGATAATTATTATTTAAAAAAAAAAATGTACGACGAAATCTACGCACACCTCTACGATTTCATGTGGTATTTAAAAAGGATAAATCCAGATAGAAAGCTGTTGGATGACATCAGAGACCGTAAGTTACAACCAATTAAATAATATTTTTTTGTTTTTCACGTGAAGCAAAAATGTCAATCAGCCCCCTATTACACAATATAAAATTACTTTTTCCTTATATTATTAATGTACGTTTTAACCAATAGTAATTTTATATTGTGTAATAGGAGGCTGATTGACATTTCTGCTTCACGTGAAAATAATACATAAAATAATATATTTCTTTTTTTAATCATTCGCATGCAGTTTTACGCGAAAAAATTATCGAGAAGGTGCACACGCAATACATGCGGGAGGGCATTAAAACGAGGAATGCTGAATGGGAAGAAGAGATTGTGAGGAAAGTAAATTTCCAAGAAGATTTCGACTTTTTCGGCATCCGTTAAATGCAGGAAGGGGTTTGGGGGTCACCCAACCTCCAACACGAAGACCCTGATGATGAGGAAGGGTGGCCCCTAATTATGAGCGAGAAATATATTATTAATTTTTTTAATATTTAATTATTATATTCAATTATAACTTTTTTTATGTGTGTTATTATGTGTATATTATTAAAAATATATTTATAAATTTGAATTAAAAACTCCAATTATCGTTCATTTCACAACCCCAAAATTCTATTTCTCCTTCTCTTTCTTTCTTTCTCTCCTTCTCTCCTTCTTTCTTTCTCTCTTTCTCTGCGTCCACTGCTTAACGTAAGAGGGGGGAGGCCACTTGTGTACCCTGCGAGTTTAACGTGGGTGACACAAACACATACACACAATGCGCACAACCGCACGAGGAGAGGGAGCACTTCCCCTACTTCCCCTACACCCGCGGGACCCCGACCCCCTCGCCCATCGGTCTCAGCCGAGGAGTGGGGCAATTCCCCTACTTCCCCTACCCCCGCGGGACCCCGACCCCCTCGCCACGCGGTCATAGAACCCTCCTAGCTACTCTACTTATAACTGCGTTTTAGTCATAAGTAAACGATTGTATGCAAAAAGGTGCAAGCTCAGCACCTTTTGTCCCGTTCTCTAGCGTAACCAAGCTTAGGCTGTAGCGCCTTCTGATTGGCTGAAGGTGACGCGACGTTCTCCCCCCCCCCCCCCCAGCTAATTATTTAAAAGCGGAGCGGATGGGCGCCGCACTCACTCTTTTCTTTCAAGTTAGACTCATTCGCCTTTTTCAAAACACTTTCACTCTTCTCGCACGTCTTGATTAAGTCAATTCCAATTCGTTAAATAAATTCTAGAAATTGTGTAAAGTTTGAACCTAGAAAGTGAGACAAGGTTCGCGTTCATTTTCTGTTTATATTTTCAAATATACGAAAACTTTAGTTTTTTTATATACGCGAGTGAATCATTTATTAAAATTCATTTTTATATAATCAATTCAGTGCACATATTTTCATTTTTTCACCGTACACTCACAATCATCCCTGGTTCCCTACGGCTACGACGACCGTAGTCCAAGCAGCGTTTAACAGGAGAGTTTCCCTACTACCTTTTTCTTTGATTTGATTGTTATTCATCACCAGGTAATATTTGAATTATATTTATTTCCAAACCTAAATTTCATCTTTTCTTTTCATTTTGTACGCCCAGAGTTCTTTCTTCTTACCTACGACGCCTTATTTATAAAGAAATAACGCTACCTATAAAGTCTCAAACGACAATATAAACATTGTAGTTTGAGCAACGTGTTTAAAGTTAGCAATCGTATAGCTCTGGACGTTACATATCATTGTAAATTAACCTTTACTATTTCTTTTATCAAATAAATTGAAAAATATCATTGTAAATATACCTTTTACTAATTCATCTGGAGTTAACGGAAAGAAACCTAATACGTATTGATAAATGGATATAAACTTCTCTCCACATTGATAATGAGATGTAAACTTCATCTGAAGTGTAAAGAGAGAGAGAGAGAGAGAGAGAGAGAGAAGATTGGAATACGTAGAGGAGAGCACTCTTCACTTCAGTCTTCAGTGAAACATCATGAGCTCCACACGGCCAATAAGTTTACCAGAGAAGAAACTGACATTAAAAGACTTAGAAAAAAAAATTTCCAAACCAGTGGCAATTGTGAGGCCATTTCGGCATAATGAACAGCAGCAGCAGCAGCAGCGTGCGAAGAGGGTATCGTTTAATACCTGAGCAGCAGCAGCCACTGCGACTATCAAATTCGCTGCCCGTAGCCCTGCAGATACTGCCTGCAGCGGACCAACCTGCAGGGGAGCAACCTGCAGTCTCGCGTAGGCAGCAATTGTTATTACGTTTACGTAATATGCAGCCTATGTGAGCTTGTGGGTTGTGTGACAGACAGTCACCACCAAATCCGTAAGAGTTAATAAAAGTCAAAAGACTAATAAAAAAATAATAAATATAAATATAAATAATTTTTCTTTTTAATTATAGATGCTGTTGCTGTTTTTATTGGGAAGTCATCTGGAATGACCTGAAATATGCAGTCTACTCCATTGAAGTATACTGTCGTAACTCCTAACGTAGCAGCAGTAGCAGCATCAGCAGCATTATTGGGAAGTCATCTAGAATGACCTGAAATATGCAGTCTACTCCATTGAAGTATACTGTCGTAACTCCTAAAGTTTGGGACTTGTCTTGCGCAGAAAAGGCGATAAAGTGTTTGTTAAGTGGCTGGGATTCGACACGACGTACAATTCCTGGTGCCTATATATATATATATATATATTTCATATGTATTTCAATAAAGAGGGTTTTTTATGCCGAAAGGCTTTTTCCCTTAAATTTATGTTTTTTTTTTCAATTACATTACCTCTCCACCAATCCACTTTACCCCGTACTAGAAATATTGCAAAGAATCAGCCACAGAGGAACAAAAGAAAAAAAAAATTACAAAGCATGACATAAACCCTGCAGATTTCTATTGGACTCGTTATTGGTAAGGTCACGTAGGCTCCGCTCCTTATGGTTTATTACAGAGCGGATGGTAAGTATCTCCGACGATGGATATAGCGACAGAGGTAGAAAACATACAAAATAAATATTACGATCGTCAAAGATACTAACTAACATAAATAAGGGGGGGGAGCGATCACTGCATCGCTCTCTACGAGTGTTCTTTCTCTTTCTCTTTCTCTAAGGCGTCTACGGCTTAACGTAAGAGGGGGAAGGTCACATGTGTATCCCCCACCAAAGGAGTTTAACGTCAGGGGGGATACACGCGGGCATACAAAACAATGCGCACAACCGGAGTTCCGCCGAGGAGTGGGGGCAATTCCCCTACTTCCCCTCCCCCGCGGAACCCCGGCCCCCTCGCCACCCGGTCATAGAATCCTCTTAGCCACACTACTAGCAGAGTTAGCATTTTTAGAAATGGTCTCCACTCGGAAGGGTCCAATGTACTGCGAGTTCAGTTTATTTCGCATAGGTTCCTTCAGAACACTCACGAAGTCTCCTGAGGCGTGAGAAATAGTAGTAGCCTCTTTGTTGTAATATTATTTTACTTTTCCTTCGTGAAAATTGCGCGCTCTCGAACTATAACGTGGAGCCTGATTAAATGCTAAGCCAACTGGCGATCATATGCGTCATAAGAGAGCAGCTCTTCTGCCGCATATATCGAAACGATGGACTGAGCTTTATGTCCATATAACAATTCGTAGGGTGTATACCTAGTGGCTTTGTGCACTGAGATATTATAATAAAACATAGCAAAGATAATGAATAGATCCCCCAGTCGGAATAGTCAGTTATATTATGCTTTAAATACTTAGTCAGCACGAGGTGACTACGTTCGAGAGACTCGTCAGATGGCAGCCGATATCTAGAGGTGAAAAGATGTTTAACCATGAACAGCGACGTGATGCTTTTGAGTAACTTGCACAAAGAAACTGGTACCACGGTCTGTAAAAATGACACGCGAAGTCCGAATAGCGCGATGAAATAGCGAGTGAACGTGTCAGCAATCGTGATGACGGGAAAATGAGGTATTGTCACAGCTTGCAGAATTTGGTTAAATTACATTGCATGGTTAGTACATGCATGCTTAAAGCTGAGATTAAAGGAAATGGGCCACCTGTGTCTAAGGCAACCTTCTCAAAGGAAACGCTAGAGATATCGGTATCAGCATGGTAACCGTGGTTTCATTTTCACGAATTTTTGTCTCCGATAGCTATCACAGATGTGAATGATGCTCTTGGTGTCTTTGCGTAGCCTTGGATAGTTGTAATGCTCCCTAAAAGCGATGATAAGTCTTGACCACCCCTTTATAACCTTAGACCAACCCTCCATGATATTCTAGGATTATTTTTTTCACACTCGGGCAGGTGAAGTTATAATTTCACCTGTATTGTTGGAGATCTCGATGTCATCGTCGCGGAATGTGCGGATCAGTATGGAGGTCATATAACGCGCTGTCAGTCGACCATCTCCGTGTTTGTACAGGCAGAAACTGAAGTTCTTGATGTTTTTCTCCCGAATATAATCTCTTAATTAGCACAATGCATTATGAATTTTCTCATCACCAACAGGTATTAACTCATGACAGTGGGTCATCACCAGAAGAGTATTTGGTATTTTATAGGTTAGCGGAACAATTGACCCCACAGAGAAGAGGTATTAAATTTTATGTTTTTCAAATTGATTCTTCCAGTTCCCACAAGCATTTAACTGATGGGGTCTTGGAAGAAGCAATTGGATGATATCAACTGCACGATATCATTCGAGTCATGCGAAAGTACGTAAGAGAAGCTCTCCACTTTACATTTTCTTGGGGTTTGCGGAGTAAAGGTTTCAGAATTTTTTGGAATAGAGTTCGATTCTATGAGGCCAAGGTCAGGAACGAAGAAAGAATTAAAAAGTTGTGATGCTGAGGGTATTTCAAAGGTGCTATCTACGACGGTGATAGCAGAGTGTGTATCTGATTCTGAGTCCTCGTTGTATAGGTTTTTCGAATTCACAGAGTATCTACGCAGATCGAGCTGGGGATTTTAACTTGATAAGCGGGTAATAAGCTAGATCTAGGTCCTCAGCTGTTGAGTGAGGGGTACTAGGAGGGCTTCTAGCGATCTCTTCTTCCGTGTTAGAGTTTTCGTCGAAAGACGAATTATTTTGCAGATTCGTGATAATTCTACGTATTTCCAACTGAAATTTTTTCAATTCACTGACGATATTGAGTTGTTTCTCCGTTAACGAGGTGTATTCTTCTTCAAATGAGGTATCTAAGATACTGGTTTCCTATTGTTGTTCTTCTCTAAGCTCGTCAGAATTTCTCGAGTGTCAGTGAGACGCTTCTTGTACCAGAGCGGGCAACATACTGGTCTTGAGTTCAGGTTCTATGTTTATTTTTGAATGACCTTCAGCGGAAGATCGAGATCGACGGACGAGTCTATTTCAGAGTAGTTGTTAGGGGTTGGCCAAACATCGACGTCCCAGGCGGACGCTTATGAGTTAGGGGTCCGTTTCTGGTTTCTTTTTATGTAGGAGTTAGTTGGAGTTGTTTCGGAACAGTAGTAAAACTAGGGGCACAGAATTAGGAGACAGAGTGTCGGCATTGTAGTTTTTCGTCTTCTTCTTATAGACGATTTCGTAGTCAAATTCTTCCATACATAGTTTCCAACTCTGTAATCTATTAGTGGTGTTAGTTAGTCTACTGAACCAGACTAATGGCTGATAATCAGTAAAAAGCATCAATTTCCTTCCATAAATTTAATGATAAAATAGTTTAATAGCATGCTCCGTGGCAAGTCCTTCCTATTCGGATGTAGAATACCTAATTTTGGTGTCAGGTAGAGTGCGAGAAGAATAAGCGATGGGTCGATCGTGTCCAGTACTGCTCTGGCTTAAGACTGCTCTGTTGGCGGAATCAGATGCGTCGCACTTGCTGATAAATATTACCCGAAAATGAGGATAGGCGAGTACTCGGACTTCACACAAGTATGCTCTAAGATTTTTAAAGCTATCCTAGGTTTTCTTGGTGTTGATAGATGATACGTCATTGCTGAGTAGTTTGACTCTGTGCGTGAAATTAGGTACGAAACGCATATAATAATATGCTAGATCTAAAAATTGCTTAATGTTCCTTGGGTGATAAGTACAGGGAACTTGTGTACAGCATCCACCTTAGCTGGGAGTGGCTTAACGCCCTTTGGGCTGATGGTATGACCTAGCTATGTGAATTGTTGTTTTAGGAATTCGCACATCTTGAATTGTAATTTGAGTTCGTACTAGCGAATTCTGCTAAATAAGTGTTTGTATTTATCAGCATTTTCCTGAATTGTTACCGAGAACTCAATAATATTATTCAATTTGACGAAAAATTCTTGTCCTTGGAATCCCTACAAAACTTAGTCCATGAATCGTTGAAATGTAGAAAGGCTCTCTTAAGACTGAAAGGTATTTAAGTGTATTCGTAATGTCCAAAGAGAATGGAGAGCGCTTTTATTGCTAGCTGTCCCTAAGATATAGATGAATCTGGTGGAATCCACAGGCCTGATCCAGGGTTGAGAAGTATTAGAATCGGCCGAATTTGTCCAAAATATCCGCATTGCTCGGTAGAAGATACGAGTCTCATACCGTTATTTCAAAGAGCATGCGAAAGTCGGTAAGTACGGGCCAGCGCTTTCTTCCTTGGGTGTTAGATGCCTTAAGTATTATCCATAATAATGAGTTTTAAGGAAAGGATAAGGGGACCATAATCCTGTTTTTCAGTGTTGACTTGGCTCTGCACTTCACCGTGCAGGGTTTCCTCGATGTGATATTGACGACTTTTGAAGGCCGAACTGCCAGGGGTTTCGATTTCGTGGAACAGGTTGGCGAAGTTTTCTGTAACAGGGCGATCGCTCTTAAAGTAACAGATGTCAACGTGTACGTTAGTAAGATTTTTAATTGAGTTCTAGGCTTTGGGATCTTCACGGAGAAGAATCAGGAATAGAACACCTAGAGCTTTTCTCCTTTCCTCATTCTCTAGTGGTTTAAGCCCCGACGCGTCATCCTCTTGTTGGGGATCTCGCGCCGGAATTCTTCCCAAGTTCCGAGCGACAAAATCGAAGAGTCTTCTTCTGTGGGTATTGAGGAAGCGTGATCTACTCTAATATTGAGATATTGTAGGAGTGGGATTCCAAAGTTGATAGAAGCGCGTCCTTGTTTGACCCGTAAACGTTCCTCGCTATACTCGAATGGCAAGGGTCGCACAGATTGTTTTGCGGTAACCACCGTTCTCTGAAGCAAAGAGATTTGGGCTTCCATCTGGTTTAGGAATGGCATTCCACGTACTGCTTTGTAGAGGAGATTAAACTACTCTATCACCTGGAATTTGTTAGGTTCGTCGCCGATCGTTAGAGTGATCGATTCCACAACGTCAAGTTGGCCTCGAAGCTCTCATAACGCTTAGAAGTTTGAGTGTTCAGTACCACGTTTTCGCGAAGGGCGTTATACAAGATGATGTTTATGTGGGATTATGTGATCACTAAGAATTCTCCCTCTAAGTAACTAAGCTACAGAATACGTTTGAGGACGAGGGTCGCGTCTGGTGAATAACATAATAAAATGCAACCGTTCTGCAATTCCCTTTCTTTTTTGGCAGGTATTTTGAAGATCCTGGCAGATACGGTTTTTACAGAGGGCTTGTCGACGTGTCGTTTGAGCAAGCTTACTCGGAGTTTAAATCATCGGTTTCATTCACAGCATCGGTCATAGCTACAGCAGGAGCTGAATTCAAGAAGGGGAAACGGAGAGGTAGATCGGTACTGAGCTGTACTGTTTTCTACCCTTAAGCACCAGGTATAATAAGGTTCAGAGTCATATATGTGTGTGCATTGGACTGTGGAAGCCATGGGGATCTAGGGCGGTATTAATTTTCTTGACGAGTTGGATATTGTTGGATGTCAGAAACTAAAGAGAGTTAAGGATAGCGGTCACGAAGATGGAATTAAGGAGGCGGTTAATGAGGTTGATGGAACAGTATTTGTGCAAAGAAGTGGAAAGCATCCTCGGAAAAATTGAAGGCTTCTGGACATTCATGGTCGAATTCACGTAAGCGAGTATAATCACAGGCCTCCTGGAGATCCCGGGGGTTCCTGGAGCATTCTGTGGCATAGATGCCCGGGCTTAACCCGTCCATAAATGCTTCCAAGAACTCCCTGTCATTTAGTCCCTGGATCAAAGTAATAAAATCAGGTCCATACTTTTCTATGTATGCTACATCAAGATCGGTCTTCAAACGTTCTGCCTGGTCTATTTAAGAACCCAAACGCTTAGAAGGTCGCATAACAAGACCTCTGACTCGCGCTAATAAATCCATGAACATTCGTGGGGGCTGGAACTTCAGTTTTAAATGGGAGATCAAGTTCTTGATAGTCGGAAACCGTTTCCCCTCGACGCTCAAACGAGAGGAACCAATTAGCTTAATTAAACTAAGGGGAACAAATTCTTGACGGCAGGCGATAGAATGGTATGAATATTTTTAAGAGACTCTCGGTGAAAAGCCCGAGTTCTCCACGAGATCTACCGTATGAAGGAACAGATTGAGGTTATAACACTACTTCTCATCGGGTACAATAAAGAGAACTAGACATTTAAAAATCCGGAATAGTTTTTTCGGCTTCTATCGTTTAAGGGCGGTAAAGGCGAAGAGGCTAGATGATCGATTATGAGTAAGAGACATTATAGGTTAATTAGTACTAAAAGAAAGCACTAATATTGTGTCAATTCAATTGTTCGTACCCAGAGGATTTCTGAGATAGCAGAATGCTCCTGCGGAATCCCACCGATGTTACCAAATTTATTATGTACTGGCGAGCCGCGGTCGCATGAGAGTCCTAACTCAGTTAAGTAAACGTGACACGTCTGAGTCAATAAAGTTTATGATCCGACTTATGCGAATCTCAGCACTATACATCGGAATCCATGGGTGGGCAGCGGCTGAAACATTGCCCACCCATACAGATTGTTTACGTCGTAAGACATGAGATACTTCGACGGTTCCGCCGGATCGTAGTCCCGCATGTACCGATTGTTGGCCCTCTCGTAGCTATGTGAGCACTGACTCAAACCACCGCGTATACCGCGCTCTACGAACAGCAACATATCCACGTCCGTGAAAAGCTCCAGCCTGATTCCCGTATGCTTCAACATCGCGTCCCAGGTGAAACCCGGAATCTACATTCTGGACTTGGTGACAGCATTTAATCTATAATAACTCCAAACTTATTACTTTTGGTTTAACTAAAATAGATCAATCTATTTAGTAAACTTGGTCCTCTGATTTATTGGACAAACTGACACCTGGTAATTTTTAAGCACCCTCAACTACTGACGACCCACAAAAGTAAATCTTCATACATATATATACATATACTTATATAACAATACATTTTGACGAGCAAGTGATGCTCCTGACTTAATTTACCCACTTTACTCAAAATCCTCCCACTTTAATTCCATGACTCAACTTAATAATTGATGTACAAACTTTTCATCCTATAATTCTGTGGTCTGAGGCTCTGTTTTGATCCTAATATCTGTCCTCTTAGTACCATTATTATAAGAACTCTCACTTATACCATTTGGCTCTTAAGCTTCATGATCTCTCCTGAAAACTATCTTACAATAAAAACAACATACTCAATATGTATATTTAGTTAAAAAATATATAAAACACATAGTAGAACCGCACTGACTAAGTACTCTCATGCTTATCATCTCTCTTCCTCGTTAATTTTTATTATTTGCTTTACTTAATTTCTCCCCTTTTTCTCAGCTTACCTGCAACTTTGGATCTCCATTTTTCTAAGTCTCGGTCATGTTCAGATCATTCTGATAAGGGAATTTTCAACTATCTGCTATGGTTGCAAATGGTACCGTCTTAAATGAGTGTCGCAATTGGGGGTCAAACTAGACCTCTCAATTTATACCTCAGTGGACCAGTTTTGCATACCTGGTAGAGATCACCCCTTCTCTACGGACCTTGACTTCGGGACATTAAAAGATAAGGATAGGCTTAATCTACTCTAGCCCCCTTTTATCTGTGAATTGTACTCTACATTCTGGACTTGGTGACAGCATTTAATCTACAATAACTCCAAACTTGTTACTTTTGGTTTAACTAAAATAGATCAATCTATTTAGTAAACTTGGTCCTCTGATCTATTGGACAAACTGATACCTGGTAATTTTTAAGCACCCTCAACTACTGACGACCCACAAAGGTAAATCTTCATACATATATATACATTACATATTGTTATGGGTTCACACCGCGACAAACTAATTCAAGTACTTTTGGTACAACTAAATTTATTCAGTCCTTGTAGAATTATTTTACAATGTTCGTTTATAAAATAAATTAATAGTTATACAAGTTTTTAGAGGTTTTTGATTAAATGGTTATCTAATTGAAGTTAGAATGAATTTAGGGTAACTAGAGAGCTAATGCTCGGATCAAGTCGGATGACTTGTTCTAGTTACTGCTGGGCCTGGACTGATCGGTCAGGAACCGAGCAGTCAAGTCGTTGCCTCAAAATGCATCGATTCTCATGACCATATATGGTATGGTTTTAGGGAATCGATCGTGCGTCAGTGGTTACTAAGTCAACCGTGCGTCAATAAGACGATTGTTCTAATAGCTGACTAAGATTTTTAGCCACGCGCGCTCTGAGGCCCTGGCAACAGAGAAGTACTGTTGCCTAAGAAAGAGGTTCAGGTTGCATACGAATGACGCCACACGGCGCTTGGAAGAATGCAACCGGAGCCTTTTTGAATTTAACTAATTTTAATTAATTAAATATTTTAATACTAGTTATAGGCTAGTTATTGGCTAGGTTCTAGGTTAATAGAGAAAGTAATAGAAGTAGTTATGTGAATATAACACCCCTCCCCCCCCTGGGGGAAGAGTACCACAAGGGACTCTTAATTTGTTACAGCACGGACATATGATCGGAGTTTTGAGAGTTAGCATCCTCTTGCATCTCTATAGCTTCTTTTTTTATTACTCTGGTCCTTGGCTTGGGTGTGGGCCTACGTTGACAATGGCGCCATAATGCGTAGAGTCCTATTCCAAGTAGAAGTAAAACCAAGGCTGAGTAAGAAGATACTGTATGGTGAAACAGGTAGTGACCCGTCCCTTGACCCTTTTTTTCTAGATCCTTCTCAAGGTCCTTTAGTTGAACGCTAAGGGTGTTAAGTTCGTTCACTTTGCTTAACACATTGTGAAGTCGAGGTATCTTGTTGGTGTCCGCTGTATTTATGCTGTTTTTGGGATCAATTGTATTTAAAGAAAAGTTATAGTTTGGAATGTAATTCCTTCGCTTGCTTATTCTATAGGTTTGTACGGTTTCCAATACAAAATCAGTAGCTGTTAGCAAACAATTATTGTGTAGGTGAATTGTCCCGGAGCCCATTAAATCTACGCTAAATTTCGGTTTATTTTTACAAATTATCTCTATTATTTCTTTATGCGGAGTCGTAAATATCCATGATGATGGATTGTTCATTGGTATCAGCATTGGCTGAACCAGGTGTATTGCTTTATGTTCGCATGTATCTGTTTCTATCGCTTTTAAATATAAAGCAATTTCACACGGGTTTACGCTTTTTATCTTTATCATCGGTTTTTCTAACGGGCAAAAATATTGGTCGTTAATTATATTACACTTTTCTAATTCTTTTAGGTCATATTCCGTGTATCTTTCTGTTGTACTATCTATTGCTAGGTATTCTCTTTTCAGGTTTATTATTGTAAAGAGTGTTTTTGAAAAGTTTGTTGGAATCGGAATAGGATATAAGTGTATAAGCTCATACTCTTTTGGTGTAACTAATGGTATACTTAATATTACTATTAGTTTTATTGGTTTTAGACCAAATTGTCGGTTTCATTAATTTTGCTATTAAGTGTATGTTTAAATTGTCTAATGTTATTGGGAATTGCGTACCCGATGGAATGTGTTGTACCGCATCTTTTAAATATTGTAAAATTTTTGAATGTGGGATAACCTTTGGATTGATTATTCCATCTGTTGCCTGTATTGCAAAATTTAGGAGATGATCGGTATCTATCATTAACTGTTCCGCGGCAAAATCTACATTGTATAAGGTTTCTTTTTCCGCTTGCTGCGTAAGCACACTATTCACCGTGCGTGATAGAATTTCTTCGTTCGCGTACAAATTTCTTACGCTACTATTAAATATTTCTAAATTTCTATCAATAATTTGTATTTGGCTTTTTAACGCTTTTTTGTTAGTATCTACTTCATTATCTAGATCTTCTAAATGTTTATTTATTTTTTCTTCATCTTCGCTATCCATTGTTCCGAATAACGATTTTCCTAATGAACCAATCGCATTAATTAAACCTCGCTTTGACCTATCTGTGTGTTCTGTTATTTCGGTAAGTTCTTGTAAGTTTCGTTTTGTCGTGTTTAGTTTGTAGTCTATGTCGTTTATCGTGTTCATGCAAGTTTGCTTGTTGTTGTCGTTAGTACAAAATCGTTGTTGCGACATTATTTTTTCTAGTGTCCTGTGTCTCGTATAGTATTCAGTGACGTCCGTTGTAATTACTAGTTTCCATTTTTCTTTATAATAGTTTATAGTTCCAATACGTTCGTAAAAGAGTCCTGGTTGTCCAACTATAGGGTTTATTTTGACTTGTTGTTTCGTCCGTCCAATATGGATGATTGTTAATAACAATAGGAACCTAAAAATGAATTTTACTTATTAGTAAGTGAAAGATTTCTCTCCTTTCTTTTTTTTTTTTTCTATATTGTACGACCCGTGGCTTGAACGTTCGGTCGCCAGGTCAGCTTTTTTTTCTATATGTGTTCTTAAGTGGGGATTTTCCTATATAATGTGCGTCTTTCGGACGAAGAGTCATTTCTGTCTTTTCTTTCAAATCGTTCAGTTGTGTCACTACGTTTGTCAAAATGGTCAGTGCAAGAAAACAGGAGTTGGCAAGGTACCGGCCAGAGGATCGAGGGCTCTGCAATGAGCATGGTGTTCCTCTTTTTGGATTTTTTGGTGATTGTAAGTATTCAAATAAAATTACTTTTTACTTTTGTTATGTATTTGATTGTGACTACTTTTTCTAATCTTATATTGTTGTTTGTTTTTAATTTAGTTCTGTGGAAGAACCTACGGGCGATTACGGCCCGACAAAGATATCGTCAACAGGAGAGGCATTTCGCGGAGTGCCGTGCAGAGTTCGCGGAGCAGGACAATGACTTCCCCGAAGTCTTTGACTATTTCGGGATCCGGTGGCTACAATACACCGGCGTTGTACCCCAACGTGGCTGGGGGTACACCAATCGTCAAGTGGAGTACCCAAATGATTGGTATCCACATGCTCCTACGGAGGACTTCGTCCTGTGGTTCCATGGATTAATCGATTAAATAAGAAAATCTCATGTACTATCACGCATTCCTTCATTTTTTTTATAATAAAATTATAATTTTTATTTTAAAAATTTTTATATGTCTGTATTTCCCTTTCCTATTGATCTTTTGAATAAACTATCAATTTTACCTAATTTCTTTTTGTATTTATTTAACTTTCCTTACCTGTTAGTATATAGTTAGTATAAGATAGCTCAGGTTTAATTTTAATTGCGATTGATTGTTTATTTGCAGTAGAGTACATTGGTTATTTAAAAAAAAAAATTTAATACTAATTATTAAAACTACGCGATTATTTACTATACTTATTTGACTTCTTTACATGATATAGGGTTTTAATCTGTTTACGTGTACATTCACGAATTTCTTTCCGGTTAGTATTTCATAGTTTAGATCGTTTCTTTTCCTTGTAACCGTATAGGGACCATCGTAGATAGGTTCAAGTTTCTTCGGTCTACCGTGCCGAATCATTTCCCTTTTTAATAATACTTTATCTCCTATATTAAAGTCAATTTCTCGCGTGTTTTTATCGTATTGTAATTTAGATTTTTCTTTTTCTTTTATAAGATGATCTTTCATCATGATACCTGCCGAACGCATTCTTTCGCGTAATTCTTCACGGTAATCTCCGTATGTATATGATGGTTTCGGCGGTGTTTCTAGCGATGTTGGGAGTTCTATTTCTCTCCCAAATAATAATGAAAATGGAGTTTCATTTGTTGCTGTATGAGGGGTTGTATTGTATGCAAACATAGCGTATGGTAACCACTCATCCCAATTGTTTAAATCGTCATTAACGTAGCTTTTTAAGTATGACGTTAGTGTTCGATGCGAACGTTCTAGAGCTCCATTTGATTGTGGGTGGTATGCAGTTGTTTGGATTTTCTCAATTTTTAACAATTTGCATACATTTTTGAAGAGTTGACTGACGAAGTTAGTACCTTGATCAGTTAATACTTTTTGTGGGATTCCAAATATAAAAAGTATTTTTTCCACAAAGTATTTAGCCACTGTAGAAGCTGACTGGTCTGGTATTGGTAAGGCAATACTATACCTCGTAAATAAGTCTTGAAACGTCAGCGCATATTTGTTTCCACGTGGTGTTGGCGGGTAGGGTCCAATGATGTCGAGTGCTACCTTTTCAAAGGGTTCTAACGGTGTATCCGTAATAAGCATTGGAGCCCTTTTTACTCCCCCTGTCTTGTTCCTTTGGCATTTGTCGCATTTTGCGATGTATTCCTGTATATCTTTTTTCATGTTGGGCCAGGTATGTCGGAGTTTAATTCTTTTTAATGTTCTGTGTATACCTTCATGACCTCCAAAGGGTGTGTCATGGTATTCGTACAGTATGCGAGCTATTTTTTCGGCGGAATATGTCTCTTCTTTTTCCAATATTTCTGACTCGCTTTCTTCCTCTGATTCGCTTTCTTCTGGCCTTGACGAGTCAGCTGTGTCGGCGTCAACGTTCGGCGTCTCCTGTTCTGGGTCCACGTTCGGTGTCGCTAGTGATGTAACAGTTTCAGCTGTCGTCTCCTCTTTGCTGATTTTTTGTTTCTCCTGTATCAACTTAGGATCTGCTATTGGAGATTTTATCTTATTATTTGTTAGCAGCTCTGAGGGTATCATTTTCGCTGTAGCTCTTGTAACAACATGTATTCTACTAAGAGCATCTGCATTGGTGTTTTGTTTTCCTGGTTTATATTTTATTTCGTAATCGTATTCTTCAAGTTTTAGTCTCCACCTCATGAGTCTTGATCCTGGATCTTGTATATTGAATAACCATGTCAGAGGTTGATGATCTGTAACTATAGTGAATTTTGTTTCATATAAGTATGGTCTGAAGTTTTGAACTGCCCAAACTATGGCTGCTAGTTCTTTTTCGGTTGTACTATAGTTTATTTCTGCTTTGTTTAATGTTCTACTGGCGTATGCCACTGGCAGATCTTCTCCCAGAATTCCTTGTGACAATACGGCTCCTACTGCTAATTCAGATGCATCCGTAGTTAAAATGAAAGGTTTTTTAAAATCTGGGTATTGTAATATAGGTGCACTTACGAGTTTCCTTTTCAGTGTATTAAAAGCAGTTTCTTCCGCCGTAGTCCAATGGAAATTTTTTCCCTTTTTTAAGAGTTCTGTTAGCGGTTTGGCTAGGTCAGCAAATTGGTCTATAAAACGTCTGTAGTAGCCTGCTAATCCTAGGAATGATTGAATGTCTTTTACATTTTTGGGTCGTGGATATTTTTCCACAGCTGATGTTTTGCTTGGATCAGGGTAGATTCCTTTATCCGAAATTATGTGTCCCAGATAACATGTTTCTTTTCTCAAAAAACGACATTTTTCTGGCTGTAGTTTTAATGTATTTTCCCTTAATCTGGTAAACACTTCTTGTAGCCTCTTATTATGTTCTGTTAAAGTTGGTGCATGGATTACTATATCATCCAGATACACGTAACATTTGATTCCATGCAGTCCTGACAACACTGAGTTCATCATACGCTGGAATGTTGCGGGTGCATTTTTCAATCCGAATGGCATACGATTATATTCGTAGTGTCCCATTGGCGTAGAGAATGCTGTTTTCTCCTTGTCCTTCTCTGCCATTTCTATCTGATGGAAGCCTGATGCCAAATCTAATGTTGTGAAATATTTAGAATATCCTAGTTGATCTAGTATTTCCGTTATATTTGGTAAAGGAAATGCATCTCCTACTGTTACTTCATTTAGTTTACGAAAGTCTACGACTATGCGCATCTTCGCATTTCCCTGGGCATCGGGTTTCTTAGGAACTACCAGGAGTGGTGCATTCCATTGACTTTTACTCGTACGTACGATGCCTTCTTTTTCCATCTGATTTATTT
This sequence comes from Prorops nasuta, assembly GCF_024137725.1. Taxonomy (NCBI): domain Eukaryota; kingdom Metazoa; phylum Arthropoda; class Insecta; order Hymenoptera; family Bethylidae; genus Prorops; species Prorops nasuta. The sequence goes on from NW_027116808.1 coordinate 5,167,916, forward strand.
GTTTATCTATTTCGTTTTTATGTTTTTCTGGCAGACGGTAAGGTTTCTTGAAGATTGGGGTGGTCCCTTCTTTTAGGGTAAGTGTGTGTTTTACTGCTTTTGTAGTCAAAAGACGATCCCCTTCTATTTGGAATATATCGCTGAAGCTTTTACAAATCATGTATAATTTCCGTTTTTCCTCTTCATTGAGATGGGCTACATCTATGAGATTTGTCAGTTTGTCAATTCTATCCTCGTTGTAATTGTTTATGTGATAGATTGCTGGAGGTTGAGAGTGCTCAGTGTTTTCTTCGGGTGGGTCGGGAATTTTTTCTAGTTCCACTATTGGGGTATCTATTTCCTGCTCGTCTTCTGTAACATTGATTATGCTGACGCAGCAGGTAGACTCAGACGGCCTGGTGACACAGTTTCCCATGTATACGCCTGGTCTAATCTCTTGAGCTGTCGCTAGCCCCTCACTCGTGCTATGTGTTATCGCCGCCACTAAAGTTTCGGTTCTTGGTTTCAGGGTCACTGTCCGGGGAACTGAGTAGTGCATTTGCCAGCTGTGTCCTAGCATTGTAATTGAATGATCTCGGTTTACCGTGTAAACATTTTTCTCCCAGAAATCTACACCTAAGATTCCGTCTGCGATTAATGGGAATGAACTAGGTATTACCTGGAATGGATGCAAAATTACGTGTTTCCCTATTTTCACATGTAGTTCCACTGTTCCTGCAGTGGTGAATGGGTAGTTTCCTAATCCAGTAACGGTGTTTTCCTTTTGGTTGATCATCGTTTTTCCTTGGAGAACTCCTGCCTTGATGATAGAAATATCAGCTCCCGTGTCAAAAAGTAACATAGCTGTTCGTTTTTTAAATTCTTCAGCTTGAACTTCTATTAAATTTTTATGTGAAGAGTTCTGTAATACGTTTAGTCTCGTTGTGTCGAGTCGTACTCGTTCCTCTATTTGTGACTCTGCGGCACTTGTTTGTTGAGTGGATTCCCTTTGTTTTTTCCTTTTTAAGGTTCGGCACTCTTGGACTGTATGTCCAGGTTTTTTGCAATAATTGCATACATCTGACGCTTTGATTATGGATACTCTCTTTTCTTGAGGTCTTTTTGCAGTAGTTAATCGTGCGTAGCAATTTTTTGCGAGGTGTCCCTTTCTGTCGCACCTTTCGCAATGTAGATTATCGTTTTTCTTATTGTTACCTGTATGGGAACCTTGTTGAATTCCTCTCTTATTGTGATTAGGTTCATGATAAGATGGGTAGGTACTATCTTCTTCGATAGCCATGGATATAGCTTCTTGTAGAGTGAGGCATTTAGAAGCCTTCACTATCGTTGCGATACGCGGATTTAAACCGTGATTAAATTGAATCAATGCTTGTTTTCTCAGCAATCCTTCTATTGCGGCATTACTATCTGCTGAGTTTCCTGGGTCTAGGCTTAACTGTAATAGCTCAGTTAGCAATCCTTCTATTCGGTTAGCATATGCTTTAACTGGCTCGTCCTTTCTTTGACGGCTAGTATATAGGTCGTTTTGTACGACTGCTACTGATCGTTTAGGCCTGAATATGGCTTCTAATTCTACGACTAAATCGTCGATTGTATCTATGGCCCTATGTTTAAGTTCATGGAACGCTCTGCCTTTTAGACTTGAGAATCTAATGAATTGTAATAAGTCGCTCCGATCTCTAGGTGCAATACCGTCGTGAATAAGGTATGCTGTACTTATAAATGGATCTAATCCATCTGGACTTCCTGAGAAAGTGGGTAACATTTTCATAGCTGTTTCGAACGAGAATCGGGGTTTCGGTTCGTCTTCGTTATGAGTTAATTCTTCCCGTTCGTGATTGGAACCATGGTTTAATGGTTTAGAGAAGGTCCTCCGTGAAGGTCTCCTTATTGTGGAACTTCCGCAAGGTCGCGGTTCGTTTTCTGTTGCATAATAAATCGCATCCTGCCGGAAACGTAGTTGTCTAAGTTCTTCTCTTAGCCTAGCATTCTCTTCTTCGAGAGGGTTGACCTCCCGTCGTAAGGTTTCAGATAATCTGTTTATTTCGGTCGTTATTGGCGACTGAGACACCCTTGGGGCAGGTGTAACAGGTAATCTGGTATCCAGAGTTCTCTCTGGATTTTGTTCAGGGACCAAACTTGGGTCATGAAAAACAACACGATCGCGATTTGCCATGATGGAGCTTCCGCGCCTACGAGTAGTTACGTTACGTCTAAAAACACTGCGGTCTACGCTCCCAACTAATGGATTTCGGTTTGTGTTTGATGTGCTAGGAAGTGCAACAGTATCGGTCACTTCTGGGCTTTCTGAATCGAATAATGCACGTTCGGTATTTTCCTGCACTTCGTGCAAGAAGGAAGTTACTTCGTCACTGATAGAAACTTGATTAAATAAACGCCTAGAAGTTGCTGTGAGATTTGGAACCGATTGAGTCCGGTCAAGGTTTCGGTCGTCTTGACTCATGAGAAAATTTTTCCTCTAAATTTTAATTTCGCTCGCGGGGCTCGCGTTTACAATGATTCGCAAAGTAAATGTTTGCTACTGATTTTTTACAAGTTGGAACCGTACTCACCAAAGATCCATTCTTCTTCAGTTGAGTCCTGATGTTGTAGGTCCTCTTGTAGATTCCTTGAGTAAGCTGGTCGGTGATGTTGAATCCTCTAGGATAGGCAGTGATCTTCTGAATGAACGAGGTCGAAGTGTTGAGACTGCGATAATGATCGATGAGTCCCTTGAGGACTGGAGTACTGAGGGGTTGATTTGAAGTGAGAATTCCTCCAGTTGTTGCCGTCGTAGTAGTTGATGAGCGTAAGGAAATCTCCTTTCTTTTTCCTGCTGCTTCACCAGTCGATAGATCTCTCAGCCTATCCCACCGCTGCCACCACTTTTGTTATGGGTTCACACCGCGACAAACTAATTCAAGTACTTTTGGTACAACTAAATTTATTCAGTCCTTGTAGAATTATTTTACAATGTTCGTTTATAAAATAAATTAATAGTTATACAAGTTTTTAGAGGTTTTTGATTAAATGGTTATCTAATTGAAGTTAGAATGAATTTAGGGTAACTAGAGAGCTAATGCTCGGATCAAGTCGGATGACTTGTTCTAGTTACTGCTGGGCCTGGACTGATCGGTCAGGAACCGAGCAGTCAAGTCGTTGCCTCAAAATGCATCGATTCTCATGACCATATATGGTATGGTTTTAGGGAATCGATCGTGCGTCAGTGGTTACTAAGTCAACCGTGCGTCAATAAGACGATTGTTCTAATAGCTGACTAAGATTTTTAGCCACGCGCGCTCTGAGGCCCTGGCAACAGAGAAGTACTGTTGCCTAAGAAAGAGGTTCAGGTTGCATACGAATGACGCCACACGGCGCTTGGAAGAATGCAACCGGAGCCTTTTTGAATTTAACTAATTTTAATTAATTAAATATTTTAATACTAGTTATAGGCTAGTTATTGGCTAGGTTCTAGGTTAATAGAGAAAGTAATAGAAGTAGTTATGTGAATATAACAATATATAACAACACATTTTACTACAAGCAAGAAATATTCCTGACTTGATTCATTCACCTTACTCAATTCCTTCTATACAAACTCCAGGACTTAGCTTATAAAAAATTGATGTACAAACTCCCCATCTTACATTCCTATGGTCAGAAACTTAGTTTGGTCCTAACGTCTGTACTCATAAGCCTCTCCTGTTAGTTCTATTCCTATAGGAACCTTCTCTTTTGTCATTCTGCTCTTTATTTTGTGACTTCTCTTAAAATTATTTTACAATAAACTACATATTCAAAAAATAAATATATATAGTGTAACGTTGCGTTCTCGCAACGTTACTATAGCTGCCATCTAGCGCTTTGCTAATCTCAAGCGCTAGATAGGCGGGTCGCGTACGAACTAGGGAGTCATCAACCGATAAGTATTGATCTAGGATCGATAACTTGTCGGCTCCCTAGTGCCGCGCGATGGGTGTAGCGGGGCAGCGGCGGGACAGGCGCAGGGCCTTACCTGCTCCCGCGGACTGCCCCGACACACGTAGTTTAGATGTCAGAGGTGACACACAGTGCCCGGATCCTTCCCCGCCGCCGATAACTCCGCGACCAAGGCTACAGCCGCTGCCTATTACAAAAAAGGTGCCAGTGATTTTGCAGCGACTGCAGCGCGGCCGCGAACCCATACCGGACAGCGGAGAATACCAGCCCTTTGGGCCAGTGTCAAGGGCAAGAGGACGAAAGAGAGAGGCGAGAGCGAGAGCGAGAACGAGAGAGGGAGAGAGAGAGAGGCGAAAGCGAGAGAAAGGGAGAGAGAGAAAGCGAGAGAAGAGAGCCAGCCTAGAGTAAGCAGACAGTAGGGTGATTATTCGTTCTGTGAATAAGTCCTGTGACGTCCCGGGGTGTGCTAGGGCTTTAGGGCTCGTAGCACCGAACGGTTTTATAGGGAACCGCTGGCCCTGCTCACCTGTCACGGGTAAGCGGGCAACTTAGCGGAGTGGTCATTCCGTTGGACCTGTAACGCATGTCATATTGTGTAGAATCGCAAATTAGCCAAAGTGTTCGCGATTACATTGACTCGTTTTGAGTTCGACCGTTGACTGGGACGTTCCCTTCAGTCATTTCAAGGCCGCGGACTTAGTATCATTATCGTGAGGACTCGCGACCTCAGGCTTACAGAAGTAAACACTCCGGGTCGTTGTTGTGTTTAAGTACGCGGGAACGGAGCGAGTGCGGGTAACCGTCGCGGGACGCGCACGCGCGGAAAGAGGGACTTATCCGCGTAGCGTCGAGGAGTAGTTAGCCTAGGGATCCGCCGGTGGCGCGCGAGTACCGCGCGACTCGGTGGGGCCGCCGCGAACGCCAACTAGTGGCTCGAGCGCGAGGCTAGCTAGTACGTCATCGGGACTCCAGCCGCGTTCGCACCACTTAGGCCGCGTCCACACGTAGGACCTAACGCAACTCCCCAATACCGTGTAACGCGAACCGGATATTGTATTGATTAGTGATATTGTAATAAAGAGAGTTTAACCGAAATTAGCGATTCATTGTATTAGCACCCCATCCCCGATAGTCGCGTACGAGGGTTAGAACCCCCTCTGCATAAATAAATATTCGGGTATTATCAGAAGTACATCGAAGGCGCCCGGGTCTAGTAGGAAGTCGCCTATTGGGACGCGAACGCGATCGGTGAGGGATCACTCCTCCCTCCCCTTCTATACTATCCCCAAGGATAGCCAGTAGCGTCACAATAGTTAAAATATAATAAACATTCTACTCCTAATCCTGTTATTCGCTTTACTCAACCTTTTCCTTTTTTCACAGCTTCACAGCTTCTTTACAACTTTGGCTCTACCATCGATCTTGAGACCTTCCTCTTTCTTAGACTTCAATAGATAAACCTAATTTACGTCTGTCTCCTATAACAACGACTGATCTCACAACCCGATATCTTAATCGATATCACAATGGCTCTACAATTGGTAACTCTGGCAATTGGGAAAGATGGCATAATCTCGACAAATTCTGGTCTTATGATCTAGGGACTATTCACTGCTTAATTATACTAGAGTGTTCTTCATCTAATGATCTACTAAGGTAAATCCTCACTCTCCATTCTCACTCTAAATTTAAATTTATGACAATCGCAATTATGATAAACAAGGAATGCTCTTGACTTAATCATGCATGTAATCTCTCTCACTCCCCCCCCCCCCTTTCATTTACTAGTTGTCCACTTTCGACTTTGCCTTTAATAACTCTAATTGGAGGCTCCTTCATTTCATCCTTTTGTCGTCAATTGGTTTAGAAACCTAAATTTCTTCCTTGCTTCTCACTCCTGAGCCTCTTATGCTTATACAATCCTTTTAAAAATACTCTTACCTATGTCACTCTCTGAATCTTAGATCAATTGCTTAATAGAATAAATAATATTGACCATCTTCCCTGTATACCTGGATTAAATAGCGCTCAAATCCCTCAGTAGATAATCCCCTAAATCAAATTGTCTGCCAAACATCCTACTATAATCTCCCTCTCATACTTTATACTCTTACACTCTATTCTTTAATTACTCATTCTATTCCTTTCTTTCTTTGCAGATTCTATAATTGGCTACATAACCTCCTTTGAGACTAGCCTCTTTTAGGGACACTAAAAGACAAGCTTAGTCTATAACAGCCTCTTAGTTACTTGATCGATCGTACAGTGCTTTGTTAACCAGGGAAACAATTTACTCTAACCAACTCTGAATCTCACAACTTTCGACCTGACCCTTTTTGAATTAGACAGTATTGCTTCTATACTCCTTGGTTTCCTACTTTTTAATTGGATCACTGCATTGACATCACCAAAGCACTCATCTAACAATCTCTAAAGGTAAATCTCCATCTTTTCTAAATAAAAAAGGGTGAGACTGGTGGAAGTGCAGGTATGAGGTACAGGAACTACCCTTGAAGGAATCTCGCACACTCCTCCCATTAAATTTTCTAGTTGTTCACTCTTTACTTAAATTCATCTAGCCGACATCTAATAGTTTGAATTGCAATAACCTGAGGCCCCTACATAGCATCCCTTTTGTGGTTAATTATCTGGATTCTTTACTATCTTCCTTCCCTACTCATTGCTTTTCACTCATGAGCCCCTCACACTTATGCTATCCTTCTAAAAGTACTCTCATTTATGTCTTTCTTCAAATCTTAGCTCTTCATACTTTCCATTACCTCAAATTAAGTAGAAAACCAATATCCTCAAATACTTTATAGAATATATTAATTTACTATCTTCCCTGTATTCTACTGACCAAATAGCGTTTAATTCCCCTGCGATACAATTCCTAGAATAATTCACTGCTAACAACTTACTATAGTCTCCCCCTCACCTTTTTAAAAAAAAAAAAAAAAACCTTTAATTTTTATACCTTATTCTATAAACACTCATTTTATTCATTTTTTCACAGCTTTACAATCTGGTTACATTACTCTCTCCGAGACTAGCCTCTTTTAGGAATACTAAAAGACAAGCTTAATTTACACCAGTCTCTTGATCGATCTTAAATACATCACGATCCGAACAAAAAAGTTTCTATTACAACTTTGAGGTCTTTGGAAAATGCTAACTCTGATTTATACTAGGCCATACTAATCATAGAACTACAGTAGTGTAAATCTACAAGGTCCACAAAATCCCACTCTTCCTAGACTATCATCAGTACAATCTGCCCAGGTAAAATCTCAATTTATTTTATTTTATTTTACTATCTATCTATTAAAAAAGAAAAAAAAATAGGAGCGCCTATTAATTAATAATGCAATCATCCCCCCCTATTCTCACTCGATTGCTCAATAGGAAATAATTCATGCATAATTATTTGCCAAAAATCCCTTAATTTGCTATTTTACTAGCTTACTAGCTACAACTCAAATTTCATCTTCCTGCCCCACCCCCTTAAAAAAAAAAAAAAAAAAAAGAGAAAAGAGTTTTGTAGACTTTTATAATTGCTTTCTTCAAATCTTCAAAATATATTTATATGATTAAACTTTTATTTAAATTTTCGATTTGCAAATTCTTCCTTAAATTCATGTTGCAGAATATCAACTTATTCACTAACTTAGGAGTCAAAATTACACCGTCCATCTATCGTCGTGTATTGCGAACAATTTGCGAATATATCTGTACACCTGATAAGGAAATGAGTAATAATTACCCCCGAAACAATCATTTGTTAAACTTAATGAGCAATATTCCCAATAAAAGGAAAAAGAGGAATGGTAATAGGAGGAGATATAATAAACTTAAGGTCTCCATTGTAAACACAACCAACAGCTCCCCTACCACCTCCTTTAGTCATACTGCTGCTGGACCCTCTAATAGACCAGTGATTGCTAATCTCTCTACTAATAGTGGTATCAAGTATTTGGGGCCCTCAACACACAGTTCATCCACCAAAGTGGCAGACCATCAAGCCCTACCACAACAGGCTGGAAGTGATAAACTATCAAACACTATAAATTCTTCACAGACCCCACTTCAACCAACTGATTCGGTTTCCTCAGTGTTGGTGTGCAGTGATCTGGGGAATGTTATGGAGAATGAAAACGAAAAGAGGGATACACCCTGGACCTCTTCAGGACACACTACTGTTGGCTCACCAGCTGAAATAACTAAGAAATGTCTGTCCTCTGATTCTGCCAAACCTTGTGCCTCCAATTCTGTTATTGCCAACCCAATATCGACCTCATCTCAGTCTTCCCAATTAACTGATCTACTGGTCAATGCTGACATGAGAGTGATTACCAGAGGGGGTAGGGGTGAAGGAAATAGGGATGACACTTTAAATAATTCATCTCAACCTAGTACTCCTCCTCTTACCATCCGGATATCTTCCTCCCAGGATAACTTACCATCGGGTAATTCAAACAATAACTTACCTCATTTTCTTATCACCTACTGATAACCTCTCTCCAAATCTTAAACCATACATACGCTTTCCAGATATCAGTCGGTCACAGATTCCGTCCTATATTACCGACACTACTCCTGTCGTACCCAGGGATCATCCTGCCAGTGATGGTAGAAACGAGTCAGTCGGTTTTAGCGTTTTACCAACCAACTTAAATAATATTACCATAAGAGAAGCGCAACCCTCTAATAGCTCTACTTATCAACTACAAAGATCTGAGGGTATAATCAATTCTGAAGACTTAAGTCTTTCACAATTGAATCAATTACGGATCTTTAACAAAAAACTGTTTTCTATTAAGAAAAAGATTTTCTCCCTCTTAGATGGCCCTAAAGTCACCACCTACCAGGACTATTACCGACTAGTTATCAGAACGTATAATATTATCTTTGGCTACTGCCCCTTAGACACACTGAGGAAATTTAATCACGAATGTGTTGAGTCCTTCAGGCAGACGGTAAATTATGTAACAATTAAACTTATTCCCAAAGGAGCCTACCTACTTCCTGTTAACCAGACTACCTGGTCCATTATAGCCTGCACACCACCTGCCAATGTTGTTATTCACACCCTGTTAAACTCCAATTACATAAACATCTCTGGCTCAAATCTTAGGATATTTTCCAGAAATAATATTAATGACATGCTAAATTACTGGCAGTTTATTTGGCATCATACATTCTCCACAGAAATAACTGATCCGCAAATTTCACATCTCTCCACTCTCATACCAGATCTGAACAATTGGTTCTACAGAACCCACGGTCTTCTCACCCCTAGTATCTGTCTCTTTCTATTGTCACCTTTCCCACCTATCAGAGCCTGCAATTGTACAAATTCCTCTTCTAGACCTACTTGGGAACACATAATCTTCACTTGCCCCAAGTGGAAACACTTTAACATCACCTCCTTATCTCCTAATAGCCTACATCTCCTTATGATATCCATACTGAAAACTGAAGAATCCTGGCTCCTCCTCGATACACTTTTACAAAAAATATTTACTTTTTTCTAGTTCGTTACATGGTTTGCTCTCCTCTGCCTGGGGGAATTGGAGTTTTCTCCTTACTTTCTATATCTTATCTGCGAATTTGTTCATTGTTATAAATAATCTTGTTATGCAATAAAATATGTACTCCCGAGAAACATTCTCTAAGAAGACTCCAAATTCTGACTGCTAGATGCTCACAATGTCAAACTACTTGAAATTTATCATCACTCCTAACAGCAATGAAAATCAGGCTCCTGTACAAAATAACTTGACTCCTTCTGTTGTTAATCCTAATCCTAATCCCTGCTCTGACATTGAACTTATTAACTATAATGCAAACCGCTCTAATAAAGTCAGAATTCGCAGCCTCCTTAAAAAGAAGAGGTCCTCTGGTTCTAATAGAAATAAAAATCTCTTCAATCCACTCTTTGAACTAGCTAATATTCTTACTGACCCAACACTTAGTCAGATACCATTAGAGAACATCAAAACTACTATCAACAAGCAGAATCAAACCATTGTCAACATTACTGAAATCAATCTGGAACAACGGGACCTATTAAATAATAAACTGGAACTTGTCTTTGGCACAATCAATCAGTTCTCCTACAGTCTTTTTGATGACTATAAGATCAGGCAAAATCTTATCAACTTCACCACTTCCGTTACCCTAAAAAGAATACCTATTGAAATTAAAGATAGTCAAATTATTGACAACATTAATCCCCTACTACCAAATTTCGGCTTCTCCGAACAACAAATAACTGAGCTCAAAACTCTAAACTCCTTTAACATAGTAAGAGACCTGAATTTCTCACATAATGGCAAGCCTAGTTCTAATACCCTACCTAAGAACATCAAAATGACTGTGGATAAGGCTGATGGACGTTCCAAGATTTACACCTTTAATGTTAGGATCAGGATTCTGAAAACAATGAACAATATTAAAAAGTCTAAAACTAAAATTGCTGGAACCAAGGATGGAGTATTACGAATACTTCAAATAAATTTAAACACTTGTTCCAAAGCTCAAGCCATTATGGAGCAATATATTTTTGAGAAAAGCTGTGATATCGTTCTAATCACCGAACAAGCCAGAAACATCACCTTAAACAATTGGATTGCTAGTACGCTTAACAATTGTGCAATCCTTCTGGTCTCTCAGCGTGTTCCTCCCATCCTTAGTTCATTTGCGGCTGATGGATTCTGTGTTTTTGAACTCCCTTTACTCTGGATTGTTAGTACTTATATCACTCCAAACTGTAATCTCACTGATTTTCAAGCATACCTAGATAAATTATCTGATTTTCTATATAAGACAAATAAGCCTGTCTTAATTGGTGGAGACTTTAACTCTCACTCTTACGCATGGGGCTCTAATAAGGAAAACAGAAGAGGCTGTTTATTAAAAGACTTTTTCCTTAAACACGATCTAATTCTCTGTAATCAAGGCTCCTCACCGACTTACCAAAGATTCAACGCTGAATCAATCTTGGATCTTACTCTGATCTCTTGTAGACTCTTGGATAGAATAAAAAATTGGTCAGTGAGCAGGGATTATTCCGGTAGCGATCATAATTATATACTTTTCGATCTTCTCACTGAAGATGCCTCTTTTGCACAGGCTAATATGTTTAGGTGGTCTAACAAGCATACAAACGAGCTTAATATATTTGGTAGATGGACCATTGAGGCACCGCAGCTTTTGAACAAAATTTTGGAGATCTCTATGTCAGAAACTGTCGCCGATTCCAGCAATAATATAGATAAAATGTACCAACTCATTCTGCAAGCCTGCAACAGAGTCTGCGATGCATCAATGAATATCATCAAACAAACCAATGCAAAAAATCGCACCACCAAAAGACCTGTATATTGGTGGAACAATGAAATACAAGATGTTAGAAACCTCTGTCATAAGCACCTCAGGAACTTTATCAGGCTTAAGGCTAGACTCGGTATAAATTCCGATATTACTAAGGATGCCTTTATTGAATTACAAAAACTTAAAATCAAATTGAAGAAACTAATCTTCAAATCCAAAACAAACTGCTGGAAAACCATCTGTACTGATCTCAGGTCAAACCCCTGGGGCCTTGCATATAAAATAGTGAGGAAAAAGCTCATGTGCAGAGCAATACGCCTTGAATCGGCTGATCTGAACAATATCATTGACACTTTATTTCCAACAAATTTATCAGCCCCGCCAAGTAGACTCACTTTGGACTTTCAACGTCAAACAGATACTTTTGAACAAATTATCCTACCTGAGGATATCTCATTATTGGCCAAGAGAATCTCATGCAACAAAGCCACCGGTCCTGATGGTGTTCCAGCTAAAATCATAAAAATTGCCACTCAATGTATCACAGATGTCCTGACCATCTTTATCAATCATATTTTCAACGCAGGCTATCTTCCCACTGAACTCAAACAGCAAAGGCTCGTTTTAGTTCCTAAAGTCAATCAACCCAATGTCTCAACTCCTAGTCACTTTAGACCCATTTGCGTCATAAACTCACTAGCCATCTTTATTGACAAAATCATACACTCTAAATTAAACTCTATCGTTGAATCCAACAATATACTTAACGATAATCAATTTGGCTTTCGGCCCAATCGTTCCACCACTAATGCAATTAACACTGCAGTGAAGCACTTTAAACCACCTTCTCGATATACTTCTTCTAAAACATCAAACCGTATACGAACACTAATTACGCTTGACATTAAAAATGCTTTTAATACAGCCTCTTGGTCCTTTATAAAACATGAGATCCACTCCTCTCAATTCATCCCTAACTATTTTAAAAATCTTCTCGATAATTATCTCTCTGACAGAACTCTTATTGTACAATCTCACAACACCATTTTCTCTAGAAACATAAATACGGGTGTTCCTCAGGGCTCTGTACTTGGGCCCATCCTCTGGAACATCATGTACAACGGTGTTCTTGAACTCTCTCTCCCTGCTAACACACACATCTTTGGCTACGCCGACGACATTGCAATTGTCATTGCAGCCCCTGACATCGGGTCTCTTCTAACCAAAGCAAATCGCACCTTCCTCTCCATCATTGAGTGGCTAAACTCCCGAGGTCTCTCACTCACTCCATCCAAAACAGAGGCAATCATCAATTTGAACAATCCATCCTCCATCTCTGTCAAAGATACCAAGGCCATAAATTTCACTCTTCTGGACTTCCAATTTAAACCCAAGGATTACCTCAAATATCTTGGGGTCCTAATTGATGGCAAGTTAAATTTTCAAGCTCATATAAACTATGCTACATTAAAAGCTAAAAATGTGGCCTTACAACTTTCCCCACTGATGCCTAATACTTATGGCCTTGAATGGACTGCTAGAGCCTCTTACCTCTATGCTATTAGCAGCATCACTTACTACGCACTACCCATCTGGCATGGAGCACTCTTAAAAAAAATCAGAACTCCATAAACAAAGTAAATAGAATTACTGCCCTGAGAATAGCCAGAGCAGCCAGAACTGTCTCCTATGAAGCTGCTTTTGTTATCTCAGGTATACCTCCCTCACATCTTCATGCTGACTTTCTTATGCGTATGGAAGATAGAAAAACTGGCCTATTAAATGACTCGTTTAATCCTCTTTTTAATAAATTCGATGATGAACTCTACCATCACTGGCAGGACCTATGGGACAACGCCTCCAAAGGAAGACATACCCACTCCATTATCTCAGACATTAAGAGCTGGGTGGAGAGACCACATGGTGGTAATTCCTTCTACCTCACACAAATCCTTACAGGGCACGGCAGCTTCGGCCCTCATAGACTTAAATACAAAAAAGATAACAGTAACATTTGCCCTTGTACATCTGACGTGGACACTGTTAAACACACGGTCTTCCTTTGTCATCTTTGGGATAGTCAGCGATCCTCGATTCTTCATCTTCTTGACAACCCTCCTACTTTGTCTCATCTAGTTAATCAAATGATCTCCACGACAGATAACTGGCAAATCGTACTTAAATTCTTAACGCTAGTCATTAGAGACAAGGACAGGCTATACGACAATCGTAATCTTACCTCTAATACCTCAAGGTTCAAAAGACGCATTCAGTCTTCTAACTTGGCCCCTAATCCTGTCCCTGCCTCACTAGCCAAGAGAATCAGAATCTGTATTACTCGTAATTAGTACACCTAAGTCTACTCTGTGAATTACCATTGTTATAATACTATTACAAAAATTGTTATGAATGTTATAATCTTTCTACGTAAACATGTAAATAAATAAACTTTGTTATACACACATTCTCCACTCTCTTTCTCCTTTGAATTTGCCAGCAACCATATTACTATGAGGGATCAAAACTATAAAATTGTGAAATTAAAAAATCATAAAAATATTAAAAACCTAAAATCGAACCTGAGATAGGAATAGTAATTGAAATTAAAAAAAAAAAAAAATCATTATTACTAGCTTTTCTACACCAGCTGTAACATCCTAATCTCTTCTGTTCCTATTATTCCTGCAACTCGCGAGATGGACGTCCACCTCAGGGGCAACACACTCCAAGGTATGTAAATAAAAATAAAAAAAAAAATAATAATAATAATAAAATTTACCCGAACCACTAATTCCTACTAAACTAAATCTGTTTAGTACCCTCTCCGTATAGTTTTGCTAGAACTGCTTTTTCGCCTTAGATATATCATTAACAGAGTTGTCGTTGCTGCCTGACTGACCCTACGCTGCTTTAGCTGACCTTCCATTTGGCATTGTGCCTTACAGTCGGGGCTCCTTTTCAGGGAAGCATCTGGCGCTCTATGCGTCTCTTTTGTTGGTCCTGGTTTGTGCTCTTGGGGCTTTGGCGTTGATTTGCTCTCTGACCCTTGCCCTTCCTGGGCGCGTCATGGCCTGTAAAACTCTCCCAGCTGATCCTCTTGGTCTCCTGTTCCATCCTCTGGCGTCTGACTTGATCACCGGCCCTCCTTGTCCCCCCGTCGGTCATTGGCATGCGTCTGACTAATTTGAGGACTGACCTTCTGACCTCTGGCTGGATCGAATGAGCGGCCCCTTGGCTCTTACTGATCTCTCGTGGGCGGGGGCATCGGCCGTATCTATGAATCGGATTTATGATTTTCTTCTAAAATCATAGAATAGAGGGAATGATGGGGGGTAGGCGTGGGTACGCGGTCTCACCGTCTTGGACGGGTGTTTCTTCCCCATGGCTATTCACTCATGACCTAGCCTGTATCTTAACTGGGACGGGCCCAGTGGGAAGCCCTGATGCACTAAATGCTGTGACCTTTCTCCCAATTTTTCCTAATTTTCTTTAACCATAAACGAGGGGATATGGTTTCCTCTTGTCGCACTTTTGGGGAAATTGGAACTACTGAGCCTGTCGATGATCCTTCATGAGTTTGATGTGATTATATTTATCCATTGATTTAACGGATTCTTCGGGAAGGCTTGGAAATGGTCCTGTCCTGGCTGGGGGGAGTGTTACTCGGTGGGATCAAGGATCCTGGTTGTCTTCATTGGCCCTCGTGCTGCTCGCATCGTGGATACTCCTTCACAAGCCTGGGTGATCTAAAATTCCTACCCTGGGGTCCTTGTGTCTGTCCGATCAATGTGTGGTTCCAGTCTGGGAGTCGATGGGATACTGCTCTCCCCGCCGATGTCTTTCCCCCCTAAACCAGTGTGATTAAATGCCTATCCACTGGATTGCGGGACTCTTCGGGGGGGGGGGGGGGGGGCAAGCTGAGTGGACCTCTCTGATGTGGTTTGGACCGCTTTCGAGGGGAGCTTAGATCTTGGCTGTCATCACCGACCCTTGCACGGCTCTCACCACGGGTGGTCCTTTTCTGGTCCGAGGGTTCCCCCCCCCCCCCCCTCCTTTTAATTTCCGGATTCTGGTGACCTTATCACCACTGGACTGATGCAGGAGGCTCTGGGGAGTTCTCTTGGGGTGCGATGGATAAACCTGCCCCCCTCCCTCTTTTCCTATATTCAACCCCACAGCGGCATCTTCTTTTCCATATAGGGATCTCTGCATGTGCCGATTATCCCAGCACGGTCCGAATGCGATATTCATATATCCTCTGGATCTGGTGGCTCCTCGGGAGTGTGTGGAGATGGATAGTCCTGGTCCTGCCGGGATTGTGCTCTACGGGAGTTCAGACTCTGTCTGGCTCTCTTCGGGTGGGATCTTTTCTGGACTCGGATGATCAGAGACCCTTCCCCCACTCTCCCTGCCTTGGTCCGCTCATTGCTGACATTACTTCTCTTCTTTGACCGATACGGGGCCTTGGGGAATTTGTGGCGGGAACTGTCGGCTGTTCCTCTGTCTCATAGGGAGGGTCTCTGGTCTTCACGGAGGTACGTAGAGATTGGGTGGGACTCTGGAGCTGGACATTTACGGTCGATTCCTTACGGGCACGAGACTTTTCTCTTCTATGGAGTCTGAGTTGTCTTGGCCGAAGTGTTTTTCTTCGATCACGGCTGGGTCAATATGGGATGGCTCATGGTTCCGCTGCTACTGGCCGATGGGCTCAGGGTAATGGGTACACGGGGTGAGATTTGGACCTTGAGCGGATCGGGGGTCTTACTGGGATCAGTAGTAATAGCTTAGCAGTAATTCCACGCTTCCTCTCATATACAATCATCGCTAAACCAGCCCATCTCACGAGTATGCTCAAAAGACCACTCTTGAAGTGATCAGTAACTAGCCTAATATCATTCATACCCATTCTCATTCACCAACTCCATCAAAGGAGGAGGTCTCCCCTTATTCTTCTCCTTATATTTAGTCCTTTAAAATAGTAATAATCATTTGCGCTCTTCCCCCAGATTCTTTTATGGGGAGGGATCGTCTTTCTCTTGAATCTACTCCTGTCATACGCACTTACTATCATTCGACCTTCACTTGGTCCTCTTGCTGGCTGGGCTGTTCGTGCTTATCGGCAGACATGGTCTGGTTTGTCTGGGTGTGGTTTGGAGGGAAAAATGAGTTGAGCAGTCGCTCTCTCTTTTGGGGGTGTGGTTTCTCGAATATATTTGGACTACCCCTGCCCCCAAATTCTTCTAAGGTGAAGGATCACCTCCCTCTTAATTATTTCATTTATCATCTATCCTGAAAGGCACACTTGCTATATTCGGCCTCCTTTCGGTGCCCTTGCTGGCTAAACCATACGTATCCTGCCTACAGGAGAGGTCTGGCCTGCCTGGGTGTGGTCTGGAGTATGGAATGAACTGAGCAGCCACTCTCTCTCTTGGGAGGGTGGCTGTTCAAATGCATTTGCGCTACCCCTTCCCCCAAATTCTTCTAAGGTGAAGGATCACCTCCTTCTTAGTTACTTCATTTATCATTTATCACTTATCCTGGAGGGCACACTTGCTATATTTGGCCTCCTTTCGGTGCCCTTGCTGGCTAGACCATACGTATCCTGCCTACAGGAGAGGTCTGGCCTGTCTGGGTGTGGTCTGGAGTGTGGAATGAACTGAGCAGCCACTCTCTCTCTTGGGAGGGTGGCTGTTCGAGTGCATTTGTGCTGCCTCTCCCCCAAATTCCTCTTAGGTGAAGGATCACCTCCTTCTTCTCCCCTCTCTTGGTTTTACTTCATTTATCATCTATCCTGGAGGGCACCCTTGCTATGTTCTGCCTCCTTTCAGTGCCATTGCTGGCTGGACTATACGTATCCTGTCTGCGGAAGGGGTCTGGTTTGTCTGGGTGTGGTCCGGAGTATGGAATGAGCTGAGCAGCTGCTCTCTCTCTTGGGAGGGTGGCTGTCCAAATGCGTCTGCGCTGCCCCTTCCCCCAAATTCTACTAAGGTGAAGGATCACCTCCTTCTCCTCCTATCTCTTAGTTTATTTCATTTACCATCTATCCTGGAGGGCACTCTTGCTATGTTCTGCCTCCTTTCGGTGCCCTTGCTGGCTAGACTATACGTATCCTGTCTACGGGAGGGGTCTGGCTTGTCTGGGTGCTGTTTGGAGTGTGGAGTGAGCTGAGCAGTTGCTCTCTCTCTCCTGGGGGGGGGGGGGTGGCTGTTCGGTTACATTTGTGCTGCCTCTGTCCTCAGATCCTATTAAACTGAAGGATCACCTCCCTCACCTCCCTCTTTTTCCTCTTTCTTAGCTTATTTTATTTATCTTAAAGGGCACACTTGCTATATTCGGCCTCCTTTCGGTGCCCTTACTGGCTGGACTATACGTATCCTGCTGACAGGAGAGGTCTGGCTTGTTCGGGTGCGGTTTGGGGTGTGGAATGAACTGAACAGTCTCTCTGTCTCTTGGGAGGGTGGCTGATCAATTGCATTTGTGCTACCCCTGCCCTCAAAATTCTACTAAATTGAAGGATCACCTCCTTCTTAGCTTATTTTATTTATCCTGGGGGGCGCACTTGCTATGTTCGGCCTCCTTTCGGTGCCCTTACTGGCTAGACTATACGTATCCTGTTTACAGGGGGGGTTTGGCTTGTCCGGGTGTGGTCTGGAGTATGGTATGGACTGGGCAGACGCTCTCTCTCTTGGGAGGATGGCTGTTCAAATGCATCTGCGCTGCCCCTGCCCCCAAATTCTACTAGGGTGAAGGTTCACTCCCTTCTCCTCCTATCTCTTAGTTTATTTCATTTACCATCTATCCTGGAGGGCACTCTTGCTATGTTCTGCCTCCTTTCGGTGCCCTTGCTGGCTAGACTATACGTATCCTGTCTACCGGAGGGGTCTGGCTTGTCTGGGTGCTGTTTGGAGTGTGGAGTGAGCTGAGCAGTTGCTCTCTCTCCTGGGGGGGGGGGGGGTGGCTGTTCGGTTACATTTGTGCTGCCTCTGTCCTCAGATCCTATTAAACTGAAGGATCACCTCCCTCTTTTTCCTCTTTCTTAGCTTATTTTATTTATCTTAAAGGGCACACTTGCTATATTCGGCCTCCTTTCGGTGCCCTTACTGGCTAGACTATACGTATCCTGCTGACAGGAGAGGTCTGGCTTGTTTGGGTGCTGATTGAAGTGTGGGATGAACTGAACAGTCTCTCTCTTTCTCCTGGGAGGGTGACTGACTAAGGCGCATTTGTGCTACCCCTGCCCCCAGATTCTACCAGGGTGAAGGATCACTCCCTTCCCCTCCTCTCTCTCTTAGTTTTACTTCATTTATCATCTATCATAGAGGGCACACTTGTTATGTTCGGCTTCCTTTCGGTACCCTTACTGGCTAGACTATACGTATCCTGCTGACAGGAGAGGTCTGGCTTGTTCGGGTGCGGATTGGGGTGTGGAATGAACTGAACAGTCTCTCTCTCTCTTGGAAGGGTGACTGTCTAAAACGCATTTGTGCTATCCCTGCCCCCAAAATTCTACTAAAAATTCTACTAAAAATTCTACTAAAAATCTACAAAAATTCAACTAAGATGAAGGATCACCTCCTTCCTTTCCTTTAGAACTTTACTCCCTCTCTTATGAAATAGTACACCTGTTATTCTTCTGATCTTCGGCTAGACTGTTCGTCGGCGGGAGCGGACTGACCTATATGGGTGTGGACCAAGGTGAGGAGCGGGTTGAGCGGCTGCTCTCTCTCTTGCCTTCTTGTTCTTCTTCTAAAGGTGGAAAATCGGAGACCGCCTCCCCTTTTATCTCCCTTGTTTCCCCCCCCCCTCCTTATGAGAGGGGGGGGAGAGGATATGGAATATGGAAGGAATTTTAATAATAATAATAATTAATAATAATAATAATAAATTTTCTAATAAATTTTGTTCATGGTTGGCGCACTTGCTATGTTCGGCCTCCCTTTTGGTGCCCTTATTGGCTGGTTTATATGTATCCTGTTGACAGGAGTGGACTGGCTTGTCTGGGTGCGGACTGGGGTGGGGGATGGACTGAGCAATCGTTCCCTCTCTCTCTCCCCTGGGGGAGGGTGGCTGTTCCGATGAATTTGCGCTTTCCTTTTTCCTACCTTTAAATTCTTCTAGAGTGTGAGGTTGCCTCTTTCTTCTCCTTCCAAAATTTTATTAAACTTTATTTTGCCTATCCTGGAAAGCACACTTGCTATATTTGACCTCCATTTGGTGCCCTTTCTGGCTAGACTATACGTATCTTGTTAACAAGAGTGGACTGGCTTGTCTGGGTGCCGGCTGGAGTGTAGAATGAACTGAACATTTGCTCTCTTCATGATTGATTCGCTCACTTAGGAGAGTAATTGTCCAAATGCATTTGTGCTCTTCCCCCCAATCTCTCGGTTGGAGCGTCTAGTGTAACTCGAGAGGGAACTGCATTATTATTTGATTGCTATCGCGACACTAACACGCTTTAATAGAGAGTACTATTCACCCCATCCTCCGCCCTCCATTAACATTGTTTCAGGCCTATATCTCTACACTCTCTTTCTTCGGATTGGGTAAAACCAATTCAAAAGCGACTTAAATGTCGTCCCATAGTCCACTGGTAGCTGAAGTAATACTAACTGTAAATCCGGCCCAGTTTTGACTCATGGATGGGTTTTGGTGGGTAGGTGCGGAATAACCGTAAATCCTATCGAATGCGCAGGTGGAATTAAGGTTAAGGTGTAGACGTCCTAAATTTCGAGAGGTTAGGGGGATGTGGTTTTAATTTTCGCGCGGTTAGGGTGATAAGGCCTTAATTCTCCACATGCATCCCTTAGGTCGGTAGCAAGTCCCACACTACCTGAGCAAAGGATACCTCGTTATAAGGACCATCGTTTGCGCAGGTGAACATGAGTTTTCCCAGCCATGTCAATCCAAAAAAAAAAAAAGGTGAAACCCGGAAGCGTATAATAATGGGCTGGATCCAAGTTATAATTTAGCATGCAACTATCGCGAAAACTTTCGAAAACGTCGGTCAACAATAGGACATCGGTCTTCAAGTACAGGTCACTGTACTCCCCAAGTGTGCGCATCTGGAATTTGGTCAATACCTCTACGGCATGATTGTATGCTTCCTCGCTGATATCGCTGTCGGTCAGTCTGTTGCGAAACGACTGGCGCGGTTGTAAAGCCGTCTCTTCCAATCGAGCCGCACTATCTATATAATCGTAAGGAAAAATACCTTTCCTGTAAGCAAGTTGAACTGCTCGACGCTCAAGTCCGAAAATTGTGACCTCAAATTTGTCAGCTGAGTTTCCGCCAAGTACGAGCTCAATTTGTCCAGACTGGAGGCCATAAATTTGAACGAATCGATAAATCTCAGTCGTATATTATAATTTCGCAAATATTTGGTGAATGAAATGTATTTTTCCTTATGTACAGGCAGCAGATATACCGATCCCTCGTACAAATTAGCGATCGTCTCGAGAATAAAATGTGAATCATAGCCGGAAAAATTGTGGAAAATAATTGGAATCACATGCGAATCTCTAAAATTTAAATTACAATTATTGTGAGCCGGTCCTCTGTATCTGCCGGTCAGATGATCGTGATCGCGAATTCGAAGTTGATTCGGAAGAAACGGCTTTTTGCATACATGATAATTGGGGTCATTATAGTGACGCGATCGTTCGGTAAGACTAAGATCACATATGGGTACGATAGTGCCCAGTTTCTCACTCGCGATGCGCGCAATCACCTCGAGCTCGCGTACGAACCATTCGATGCAGTCGGCACCCCGATGAGCATCGTATCTCGAGAGTGACGCATCGCGAACCACCCACAATCGGTAAGAATCGATGAAAAAAAAAAAATAATTTTTTGGCATCAAGTGCTTGGATAAGTAGTATAATAAATATTTTTCCTTACTTTTTTCTCGTAGATGATATCGCTCCTACTGCTACTGTCACTACCTTCTGCCGCTATTTACTTAGAATAACCAATCAAAAATGATGTCAACATTTTTTCCTAGTATTTATTTATTGTATAAATAAAACATTCAAAATAAAAAATTATACTTCCTTTTTTTTTTCAACCTTACAAATTAGAATTTGCTTTTAGAGGTACAAATAAAAATATACGAGGATACTAGTAGGTCTCTATTGACATTCTCTTTGACTGCGTTCCGCTTCTCGGAAAGGAACTAATACGTTTTGATAAAGAGAAGACTAATATATATTGATAAAGAGGAAAGAAAGGCATCAGATTAACTAAAAAATACGTGCGTAATCGGTCAGTTCATATTTCATTGGAAGATCGTTTTACATCTGAGCGACTAGTGACGAAAAATCTTGAGATCATTTTAACGCTAGCAACGGTAGTGTAAAGAACAATGTTGTATGATATACCGAAGAAGCAAAGAGACGATTTGTGGGAGAATGTGGAGGTGGTGCAAGACATTGGGGATGATCCAGATTTTGCCGCCTTAGCTGAGGAACTTATGGAGATAACGAATGAAATGGAAGAACAAATGGAGGAAGAAGAGCAAGAGGAGGAAGAAGAAATGGAGGAAGAGGAGCAAGAGGAGGAAGAAGAGAAAGAAAACGAACGAAAGAAAGGAGATGAAGAGGCGGCGGAATCCTAAAAATCGCATGTTGAATTTTTGTAAGTATACTTGCTTTGTTAAAAAATAGAGCTATTACTATGCGAAAAAGTAACAACATGATTTCAATTATGTCTGAGGTGTGAAATATTGGCTACGCAATCGGAGACTTTCGTCACGGGAACACAAGCTGCGCAAATGGAGCCTGAGGTAGACCTTACTTCGAGCAGCAGCAGCAACGAGAATAACAACACGCAGAGCCCAGCTATCTCGCTGCAGATTATTAGAAAAAAAAACAAAAAAAAAAGCGAAGATTGTGAAAAATATGTATTTTAAATAATAATAATAAAACAAGGCTTTTTCCCAAAATCTACGTGTATTTATACGTTCCCTCAATTCCTTTCATAATAAATTAATTTTAAAAGATGTGTTCTCTCTCTCTTTCTTATATCTCTCGCGTAAAGGGCTGAGATGTTTGGGTGGGGGGGGGGGGATCGACAGGCTGTCACGTGCTCAATTTCCCCCACCACTAGGGGGGTCACGTGCTTAAGTTTCCCCCACCACCGGGGTGTCACGTGATTAATTTCCCCCACCACCGGGGTGTCACGTGATTAATTTCCCCCACCACCGGGGTGTCACGTGATTAATTTCCCCCACCACCGGGGTGTCACGGGATTAATTTTCCCCCACCAGCGGGCTTCCCCCACCACACTGGAGTGGGGGCAATCCCCCCTCACCCCTCCGCTAAGGAGTGGGGGTATTTCCCCTACCTCCCCTTCCCCCGCGGAACTCCGACCCCCTCGCCACCCGGTCATAGAATCCTCCTAGCCACACTACTAATGGCTAACTGCAGCAATGATGGAGAAATACTGAACCGTACTGGAGACTAGAGTCAGCAACGAGATCAAACAAATCCTTCTCTTCCTTACTCTTTCCTTCCATTATTCTATCTATTTTTCACCTCGTAAGGCCTACTATCGAAATTAAACCACTATCCCTATTAAAATTCACCTTCTGTTCCTTCCCGTTCCCTCCCTCCCTCTCCCATCCCCTCCCGGTGAGTAAATTTCATGTAGAAGTAAAATGTGTATTTAAGTTTTTTAAAAAGGAAATTGGAGCAATTTTTTTATTTCCATGCCCTGCTAATCTACGGAGAAAAATAAGGAAACGAAAAACTGCAATGGACATTAATAGAAAAGGAGGCGACAATTAATTTCGTATCGAACCGATAATGACAAAAGCGTAAAGGAATTGAGAGGTTTATTGGCGGGTACCGACTGGTATGTCAACAAAACTGATGAAGGAAATGAAACTTAAACATAATGGGTAGAAGATTTAGATGGTTGAAAAGCCGATCTATTGTTTTATGAAACAATTATTGATGGTATATATATCCCCTCAAAAGGGAAAGAGGTTTATCTGCACAAAAACTTTTGAAATTTGCGAGTGAGTTAAAGGTAGCTATGTTAAAAAGGTAATTAATTTAGAGGAATGTGCAAAACGGAGAGTTACTGGTTTATATTAACTTTGAAAGAACAATACTGTTTGGAAACATTAATAGTCTCGGAAGATCGCATTTGCGACGGTTATGTATTAGACCATTAAAAAACGCTTTAAAGTAGCTGATGTTCAGCTTTTGAATATGTGTTTAAGAAATTTATTCAATTCCTCCTTATTAGCCGAAATATCGTACTTATGAAATCTTTGTAAAGGAGAAATTAAGAATTAACAATTAATTAACATATAATTATCATTTTCTCAGACAGTTTTACAGTTTTGCTGTTTATTTCTGAAACCATTATAATATTGAAATTTCATATAGGTTGAAGTTTTCATAAAATAGTGCATAATTGCAATGTATGAATGAAATATTCCACCTCCACAGTTGCTCCGATCTGGTGTTATGCAGGATGTTAGGTTTCATAGCGTGAAAGCATCGCGCTATGGGACCTACCCTTCGTTAGCTGGAGGTACCGGAGGCTAAATGGCACACAATCAATGTTTAGATTGATTTTGGGCCATGGAATATACGAATGAAATTCACTGTTCACTCGCCACTCTTCTGATCGGATAGAATTCTGATTAGACTGTAGACTGGCTTGGGTGAAACTGAATAATGAAGGAATAATAAAATATTAAGCTGGTAAATTATCAGGGAATATTGTATTATAATCTTTGCAAATATTAGGTATCACTTGTGCTTAGTCATTTTATAGAAAATATTGTTATATACATATAACTACTTATACTACTTTTCTCTATTAACTAGCCAATAACTAGAACTAAAACATTTAATTCATAAAAATTAGTTTAATTCAAAAAGGCTCCGGTTGCATTCTAACCAAGAGCCGTGTGGCGTCATTCGTATGCAACCTGAACCTCTTTCTTAGGCAACAGTACTTCTCTGTTGCCAGGGCCTCAGAGCGCGCGTGGCTAAAAATCTTAGTCAGCTATTAGAACAATCGTCTTATTGACGCACGGTTGACTTAGTAACCACTGACGCACGATCGATTCCCTAAAACCATACCATATATGGTCATGAGAATCGATGCATTTTGAGGCAACGACTTGACTGCTCGGTTCCTGACCGATCAGTCCAGGCCCAGCAGTAACTAGAACAAGTCATCTGACTTTAACCGAGCATTAGCTCCCAAGTTACTCTAATTTCAATCTAACTTCAATTAGATAATCTTTTTATTTAAAACCTCTAAAAACCTGTATAACTATAATTTATTTTTATAACTCAACATTGTAAAATAACTCTACAAGGACTGAATAAATTTAGTTGTACCAAAAGTACTTGAATTAGTTTGTCACGGTGTGAACCCATAACAATATGTAATCTTTGACATGATTATCATCTGAATTTTTCATTGCTGAATAATGTTAGAAGGAATTGTCAATCTTGTTATATCGAAATATTCGAAACGTACATGCATTCAATTAATACTTAAATTAAATGTTATTTTGACGAAAGATTCAAATTCATGTTGTAAAGCTCTCTTCAGTATATCATATGAGTTAACAAATTAGGTAGTGCCTTACTATACAAAAATTCTTAAGCATTTATGCAGTAAAAGCAAAGAACCTAAATATTCACAGTTGCGAATTTCGCGTGGCCGATGAAAGTGGTACATTTCCATACTCTTACTGTAAAATGCTTATGTATTTTTCTTTGGCTAGGTCCTTGCTTCGCGTGCATGGAAAAAGCTGGAAATAGGAAACTTTTTCAACTGACAAGTAACGTAGAATAGAAAAAGAGCGAGATAAATAAAAAGAGAAAAGCAGATTTTATGTCAATCATTATTTGAAGTTTCATCGATGATTTTGTATAATACCATAATGTTCATTTGTATTAAAACACCATTTAATCCATTAAGAAAAAGATGAGTAGTACGTAATACTGTTAATGTTTCTATTTAAGTCTTTAATATAATATTTTTATTAAGATTTAAAACACATTGTTTCCCTTTTAAATTTTTATATTTCCTCATACTGGAAAATAATTACGAAAATTGTTGCGTTTGAAGTTTATATGCATATAAGAATATTCTTACCCTTAAGTTGTGTTAATTGAATTATTAGCGGTACTTGTAGAAATAAAGTACAAATTATTTTAAAATTATGAATATTTTGCTTACCTTCTTCATCCTTTTATATTATCCTATAAGAAAATGTTAACAATATTAGAATCTTCTGTTATTTCCAATGTTCAGCATCTAATAATAATTACCTACATTTATTATTCAGTAATAGTCAATTTCTTTATTACCTACAGGGTTTAGAAAAATTACCTACATCAATAATTAATCAAACATGGATTTCTTTATTACCGATAAAGTTTGAAAACAATTACCTACACTCATAATTTAGCAATAATGGATTTCTCATTTACCGACAGTGTTTAACATCGATTACCTACATCCATGCCAAACTTTCTTTTTACCAACCCATCGTTTAAAATTCAAATTGTTTTACCATGCCTTAGCCCTCTTTACCGACTAATCGGCTCTTCTTGAACCTCCAGAATTTGTACAGATTCTGCATGCAATCTGTCGACATTCTGCAGGAAGTCTCTGTATGGCAGTTCTGGCAGCCATATTCCCTTCTATAGTGGAAATAGACGAGGTCGAAATCTGCTGCAGAAGTCCCATACAGAAAATGCTACTAGGGGAGATCTACAAATATATTATGTAGAATGATCGATGGGAGGTTGCATGGAGTAGCAAATTTTACTGTAACAACACAAATTCTTCCCTGCATCCAAGACGGTGAAGTGAAAGAAGCTATTCGTTACGATGAATTACTTTTACTGTACGTAAACAATCAGAGTGAAAAATATTCACACGAAAATTATTCTATGATAAGGTCTAAATTAAGACTCCTAGGAAGATTTTTGTTAACGACTAAGAGCTTATGCGAGGATATTGTCGATTTTGCTTCTCTTTATCGCCCGAAATATTTCAAATATTCATTAAAAGCAGCTGGAATTGTGGCAGGGTTTGATGAAAAAAATGGCACATTTTCTTCACCAACAAATATTTTAACTATATATAGGAACGGCTTTGAAACAAATAGGAAAATTTCTTGAAACCTTGTTTATAGAACGAGAAGATAAAGAAAAACAGAAAATGACAAAAGATTTCATTAAACTAGTAACACAAGGTTTTCAAAGTATTAACCGTAAAGCCACAGAAGCTCAAGTACGCAGAAACCGATTGAAAAAAGTTTGCTTACCCTCGTCTGATGACATATTAAAACTGAACGAGTTTTTAAAAAGTAAACGTGTTTCAGCATATCGCAAACTAAAAAAATGTTATTCGTATGAATCCTGGCTGTCATTAAGTGAAACGTGCCTTATAGAATTATTGTTATTTAATCGCCGCCAGCAAGGCGAAATTTCTAAGGTCACATTAAGCGATTTTGGAACATGTGCGAGGGCATCAATGAAAAAGAAAATGAAACTGATTACAAAGCTATGACGCATAAATGTCAAGAAGCATCCAAAGCTTATCAAAGATTGACTATACGTGGAAAGTTAGGACGAACAGTATCCGTATTAATTAACAAAGAAATGTATAAATCTGATTGTAGAATATAGAGACAAAGCTAGCGTGTCTCCGAAAAATGAATACCTATTTGGTTTACCTTCTGTAGATGAAAATAGTCTGCAGAGACGTTTGATAGCTTGTGATATTTTACGAAAATTTGCTGAACTATGTGGAGCTAAGTCGTCGGAAACCCTTCGAGGAACTACGCTTAGGAAACACATAGCAACTATGTGTGCAGATATGGGATTAAATGAACAAGAAATAGGAGACTTGGCTAATTATTTGGGTCACGCAATACATATACACAAGGAATATTACAGGCAACCTTTAGTAGCGCGAGAAATATGCCAAATGTCCCAATTTTTACAAGCTGCCACCCCAGAATCAAATAAGATTAATCGAAATATTCAAGATAAAGGGATCAGTAATGATACAGAACAATTTCCAGATTCTGAAATTTTTGACGATACATTATTATCTTCAGCATCAGCCTGTAACGTATCAACAGACTTAGATGGTATTAAATACATTTAATATTAAAATAACCTTAAGAATTGTCACTATTTTCGTTAGAAGTATATTGTCATGCGATTTCATATATTCACTTTATATTTATAGTTAATCTTCAATACGAATTTGATAAGAGAATTTTAAGCCACAGGTCTACTAGGAAGCGTTCTCATGACAGTAAAAACATCGAATTTTATATACACTTAAATAAATTGCATTTTCATTTTATTAAATACAACTTATTTATTTTATAGATGAAAAAAGTGTATCCGATAAAATCAAAAAACGCAAAATAAAAACAAAACGTACAAAATCTAAACGAGTTAAAAAAACAAAAGATAAAAATGAATGTAAGTCTTAAATATAAGTGGAAAATACAACACTTTTTGGCATAAATTAATTTAAACTATATTTAATAATTGTGTTTTACATTTTAATAATTAATTTTCAGCTGGAAGTGAATATAGCATCGGTGATGATCAGGAAATGAATAATAGCGATGAGGAGATAGATAAATGTACTTCAAAATCTAGAAAGAAAAATGTAGACTGTGAGTATAACCAAAATAAAATTTCGTATTAATTTTGTCCTTATTTTTGAAACAGTATATAGTTTAACTATAGCAATTATTATTAAATTAAGATATTGCATAATGATAGAAATAATCAAATATATACTGTTATAGTTATACCACGTATACGTTGGACGGAGGACGAAAAGAAATTGGTACAGGATGCTTTTCAGATTCATTTTAAATCATTCACATTACCGTCTGTTGGAGATTGTCAACGTTTTATTGAGCTGAATAAGCTAATTTTTAATCAAAATAGAACGGCAATGCAAAAATAAAAGCTTATATAAATAACCAAAATACGAAGAAGAAAATTAAAAAAACTTAAAGTTTAAAATAAGCAAAATGTCTTAATTTTTTTTTCGTTATAATATATATCTAAGTATATAGTATTTTCAGTTAAATATATGTTATAGCCTTGACATTTTTTTGTAATAACGTACAAAAAAAGTATAATTTCGGAAATTAAGAATTTAATATTTTCTCAAGTATGTAGTATTTATTTACAAAGACTTATAGTGATATTCTGACAATATTTTAAGGAGTTTAAGGTCATTTTTGTTAATACAACTTTAGTTAAAGAAACTATAAATCTTTGATCAGCCGTTCATGTTTAAGATATAGCGGAGATCTAATTGCGCTATTGTGTATTAATTAAAAAATATATATAAAAGTTAGAAATAGTGACGGGCATTTAGGAGAAATAATGTGAACTTCGCCTTTTGCTACATCCTAAATCTGATATATTTAATGTATGAAAAATTAGCACAGTTTCTCAAGCATCCGTAGAGTACTAGTAAATATTTTTCCAATTAATCTCCACTCTTACTCCTTCGAACTTGTCATAATATTAGTAAGAAACGTTGTATCATATAAAGAAGATATTTTGAGTTGTGTTTTTTAAAAGATTATATAGTATTGCATTGGTGAAATGCATTTTTATAAGTATGTTGTATTTTTCTTCTTATAAAATTAAAAATTTATATGAACATGTAACAAAATAAAATAAATGAAATACATGAAGTTCAATATTTAAAAGTATTTTTTTCTTTATTCATTTTAAAAAATTTTGTTTAGGGGTACAGCCATATTTTTTAAAAAATAATTTTTACGTTCTTCTATATACCCAAGGGCAAATGATTTATACTAATAACAAAAACATGTGCTTTAAAAGAAAAAGAACAAGCTTTATTAATTAATATTCAGTAATATATCTCACAATTTGTAAACAGTGTCATAAAGTTAGAAAGAGTGAATGCGAGTCTAGCCGTAAATTTAATTTCTAAGTTAAAACAAAATCAGATCTTGATTTAATCTACATATCTGCGTTTAAAGGTGAAATGAATTGTTTAACAATATTTCACAAGATATTTTTCTAGATGCATGTAAGACTTACAAATCTATCGATACTTAAATGAACCTTATAGAAATATAGAAAAAGCTGTGTAGTAATCAATGTTTTAGTTTTATATAAAAATATCTTACATGCATATGGGTATATGTAAGAACACGAAATCACAGCTTTAAAAAGAATTTAATCTCTTCTAGAATTCAATGCCAAGATGTTATGAATGATTGAAAAAGACATCTATTAATGAAACAATTTTATTAATATTTACAATATTATTTCTTGAAATTTTTGTTTTCGTTCTCACATAAACCAGTGTTTATATCAAGTATTTCTATTTCAATTTAAAGCATCAATAAAAAATATGTTCATTCTAAATTTCTATGAAGCTCATTAAATTATTGACACCTCTTATTAAGGTTTACTCCCATTTAACAAAAAATTTCTTGCGAAAAATATTATACAGGGTGTAACCAGCCAAAGACCGAAAGATTTTGACCAGAGATTCTTGAGGCTATACTAAGTAGAAAAGTCCTATATTATAAGATCCGCAAAAGCATGATTGCTGAGATAAATCAGTTTGAAAGCGAGCAATCAGGGCTTTGATCGAACGGAAGAATTACTTTACTGTCGCTTTCGTTGACACCTCCCTTTCGAAAAACAAAAGAAGCTCGTACCTCTCCGCCGCTCCGTAATTCCGTACATGTACACACACACGCCCGCAACTACGCCGATTATTAATATTACCTCCTAACGTTCTACAATCCTGATCCAACCACCGTATGAAATTTATTTTTCGCCTAATATTATCAGAGTCCCTGTGATGTAATTATTGATTCTAAAATGCTAAACAAGTTAGTCAGATTCCAGCTGCAACAGCTTAGAAGATGACATAATCCTAATAAAAAATGTACAATTCCGCCGCGGAATGTCCAATGAAGTAAAGAAGACTTACATTTCCTTCATATGAAAAGCAATTTTTATCTACAGGGAAAGTTTTCCAATTCTGTCTTCGTTCGTCTGTCGCGTCAAGTAATGTTTCGTCGCTTTGTCTTGTCAGTCGTCACGTCAGTCATGTCAAATCGTCGTCGTCGTCCTTAGTCTATTATTTTAAAAGCTGTTCAAAATGTCTCCCCCCTGCTTCGATACAAGCTCGCGCTCGTCGCAGCAGTTCTGTCCATACGTTGTCCAGCGTACGTTCGTCTATGTTAGCAACCGCCACTTTTAAACGCTCGAGCGCTACTTCCAGCGAGCCAGGCTCCGTCACATAAACTTCATTTTTTAGGTGACCCCAAAAAAAGAAGTCCAGTGGTGTCAGATCTGGAGAGCGAGGGGGCCACCTCACAGGTCCTCGGTAAGCGATCCATCGATTTGGAAAATAATTTTCCAAAATCGCAGAAACTGGCCGAGTATTATGAGGTGGGGCACCGTCCTGCTGAAACCACATTTTGGTCCGCAGGTCTAGCGGTACATCCTCAAGTAACTCAGGCAAATCTTCCGTGAGTAATCTCGCATATAACTCCCCATTCATTTTCTCTGGAAGGACGAACGGCCCGATCACATGAGTCCCTATTAACCCGGCCCAAACATTCAATTTCCACCTATGCTGGTAGTTTACCACACGTACGAAGTGTGGATTTTCCTCGGCGTAAGTGTGAGAGTTATGAAAATTGAATGTTCCGGCACGAGTAAATAGGGATTCATCCGTGAATAAAATTCGGCGATGAAAACCAGGATTGACTTCTGATTGTGTCAGAAGCCAACGACAAAAATTAACGCGTTGTGCGAAATCACCTTCCAACAGATCCTGAACGGGTGTGTGATGGTACGGATACAAATTCGCAGCCTTGAGAATTCGATGTACCGTCATATGCGAGATTTTAACTTCTCGAGCTATGCGGCGAGTGCTTGTTGTCGGGTCAGCTTCTACTAGATTCAGTACTTTTTCCGTCACACGTCTGTCACGTAAGTTGTGTCCACCTTTCTCCTGTCTTGGCAAAACATTACCCGTTTCTAAAACTCTACGATATGTGTCTGTAAACGTCGTACTGATTGGGTGTCGTCTATTTGGGTACCTTTCCCTGTAGATTCTCGCCGCCTCTGTCGCCACACCTCGAGCTTCTCCCAGGATGTACACCATTTGGCCGTATTCCTCATTCGTGAAATTCGGCATTTTTGACACAAAATTTGGCCACTAATTATATCCCGTGATATGCAGTTCACTTGCACTCTATCCGAAAGATGCGAAAGACTGATTGTTTATTACTATGACACGATTCGGAAGAAAAAACCTAAAGATACTTCATCTGTTTATTTTGAAAACATGTGAGTGGGTAAAATGCCGGATTTCACCAATGAAGAGTACGCAGAGATGATGCTGATGCTTTGAAAAGCTTGACGGGAGGCGGCGAAAATTTACAGGCAAAAGGTATCTAAATCGCAGAAATGTTGTCTAGTATTTTAGTATTAATAATTACATCACAGGGATTCTGTTAATATTAGGCGAAAAATAAATTTCATACGGTGCTTGGATCAGGATTGTAGAACGTTAGGAGGTAATATTAATAATCGGCGTAGTTGCGGGCGTGTGTGTGTACATGTACGGCATTACGGAGCGGCGGAGAGGTACGAGCTTCTTTTGTTTTTCGAAAGGGAGGTGTCAACGAAAGCGACAGTAAAGTAATTCTTCCGTTCGATCAAAGCCCTGATTGCTCGCTTTCAAACTGATTTATCTCAGCAATCATGCTTTGGCGGATCTTATAATATAGGACTTTTCTACTTAGTATAGCCTCAAGAATCTCTGGTCAAAATCTTTCGGTCTTTGGCTGGTTACACCCTGTATAGTTTGTTGCTCCAAAAATGTAAACACTGCATACGTAGCGAGTCTTAACTCCGTCCAAATTTCGATAAATTATATCTTAAAGAAGTCAATATTTTATCAATCTTTCTCACACATTGTAAAATTGTTACATAAACTAAAAATTGATTAACATATCTTTAGCGTTTTCAAAATGTAATTT
The DNA here is from genome assembly GCF_024137725.1 of Prorops nasuta. Lineage (NCBI taxonomy): Eukaryota > Metazoa > Arthropoda > Insecta > Hymenoptera > Bethylidae > Prorops > Prorops nasuta. Next base: position 5,200,260 of record NW_027116808.1, read on the forward strand.
AAATCACATAAATTGAAGATAATAAAGTAAACAAATGTTTTATATAGAAACATATTCAAAGATAATAAAAAGATTTCACAGTTATTAACAAATGTAAGATTAAATAATTATTAGTTTATTATAATAATGCAATTTAAAATTTTCATTAACGGGCAATTAACAAATGAAAAGATTTTCAATACAGCTTTTAATTAATGATGTTCTCATAAATTTATGAAGACCTCGTACCTAGATCTGCCCGCTGTTTGAAATGTCCTTATTAATTTTAAGTTCTCATAAAATCCTATCATAAGAAAAATTTAGTCCTTAGAAATAAGTTCTCACATATACCATGTTCTTTTATATACCTCTTGTGTTAGAACAATAGTTCTTACAAAACAAGTACTCATATCTACCCGTATATTAAAGAATAGTATTTAATATTCCATTGAATTAGAAAAAAATTATTGATACCGTTCCTCATGGAATTAATTACTGATTACAATTATGACGAAAAAAAAGTATATTTTACTGTCCTCGTATGTACCCGATTAGACATATACAGGGTCTTTTCCTAACAGCGGAGCATAGGAGATTCGTGTTAGTTGACTATAGCACTCGGAATGATCGAATCTGAGAGCGCTGATTGGTCATTATTACGTAGTACCAACAGATAATAAGCCGTTACCAATAGTTGGATAAACAAAATGAGATTTATCCGCCATATTGGTGTGGAGAAATGTTTACATGCTAATCCTAGCAGAAAGAGGTGTAAAATGGAGAAATGTCAAATGGTAAGGTTACTAAAGTAAAAATTGAAAATAATGAATGAAAAGTACGAATATTCTTCATTTTCATTCAAAGTATTCAATTTTTACTTTAGTAACGACAACATTTGACATTTTTCCATTTTACACCTCTATCTGCTACGATCAGCATGTAAACATTTCTCCACACCAAAATGGCGGATGAATCTCATTTTTCGTATCCAACCATTGGTAACGGCCTATTATACATATGTTGGTACTACGCAATATTGACCAATCAGCGCTCTCAGATTCCATCATTCCGAGTGCTATAATCAACTAACACGAATCTCCTATGCTCCGCTGTTAGGAAAAGACCCTGTATATATATATTGTAACGTCCAGGCCGATTATTCTTAATTCTTAAGCGTTCCCGAAATTTTTTTTTCTTTTAAATAGATTTGTTACCCTAGAGTAAATGTAATATTGTTTCGATAATTTCATTATTTTGTTCAGACCGATCATTAGCATCCCTTGAAGTTGTTCTTGAACATTTTGTTTCATTCATTATCTTTCCTTGCGTTTAGGAGTAAATGTCTTATTTATATTTAAGAATGTTTCATTCATTATCTTTCCTTGCGTTTAGGAGTAAATGTCTTATTTATATTTAAAAATGTTTCACGTTTCCAAAACGCGCCAGCGATCGCCTTACCATCGCGCCGCGCGGACCCAGCCCCTTTCTCCCCCTTTCTTAGAAAGGAATTAATTAACTCGATTGTTAAATAATCTTCTTTTATTAATCATTCTTTCCTGTTGGGTAATCTAATTTGCCTTTTTGGTCGTTTAAAATGCTAGCACTTTCCCTTAGTCGGGAATAAAAGATTGCAGGCAGCACATTAAATTCAAAGTTCTTCAATGTCCAGAATCTTCCTCACCTTACAATTCTCCATATTTTTTCCTCCTCTTTGGGTCAATTTATTTAACAAATACTAATTTTGTTCTCTTTCTTATTTTCTCTTTCTTATTTTCTCTTTCTCTCTCTTTGTTTGTTTCCTCAGAAACCCACCGTTAGTCACGTTACTCGCGATAACGTTTCTCTCAGACACTAGTCAGCGGATCTCACGCTTACTGCCTTATGCCTCTTCTATTCTATCTTTAATACATCCTGTGTCCAAATTTTAACCATCAAATCCGTTTCATTATCAGCATGGCCCCAAAGGAACTCTTCGTTTGTGAGCGGTTACTATACAAATATGTTAGGACCAATCCAACCCAAAGGATCTGTGCCTATTGCGAGGCCGCCCTTCCGGACAACAAACGAAGTATCCTAGCAACAATTCGCCAACACCGACTTAGAGCTGCAAAAGATGTTAACCACATCTTTTGTAACATCTGCCATAGATCATTACTTCTCATTGCTCCACTTAACACATGCCTTTGCTGCAAGCATGCTTTTTATTTGCATAAAGAAACCCTTCAGCAAAAAGAAAACAATCGAACCTTTGTATATTCCATTATCTACGAAGATAGATATTGGAATTTCAATTTTCCTAACCCCAATAAACCATGGGGAACATAATTGCGATAAAGTATTAAGTGTTTTCCTCCGTAACCATTCGGGCATATATTTTTCACGCCTAACTATTTTAGCGTTTTCTTCTTCCTCCCTTTCTTCTCCGTAACCATTCGGGCCACCGTTTATATAAGTCCAACCATAGGAATAAGAAACATTAGACATCCGGTCCCATGAGTAACGGGATATCGAACCACAGGTAGCCACGTGCATAATTTTTTATTATAACTCGCCCTTGGAAGCGGTCAACCGTTTAACAATTTAATTGTTGTGGGATCTTTAACCCTAAAACGATGATCGTTTTCCTCTCGCAGTTTCCTCCTTTTTCCTTTTTTTTTATTATTATTACTTTTCTCTCGCGTCCGGATTAGGACACATTTTGCTCATGCGACGGCTAATGCCGTATTAATCTTTAGATTTTGTTAATATTATTTAATAATTGCGTTTAGTTATAAGTAAACGATTATATACAAAAGGTGCAAGCTCAGCACCCTTTGTCTCATTCCCTAGCGTACCCAAGCTTAGGCAGTAGCGCCTTCTGATTGGCTGAAGGCGACGCAACGTTCTTCCCCCCCCCCCCCCCCCCCCAGCTAATTATTTAAGAGCGGAGCGGATGGACGCTGGTTGCATTCTTCTTCTTCCATTCATTCCTTTTCAAGTTAGACTCATTTTTTACGTTTGATTAAGTCAATTAAATTCAAGAATTTGCATAAGTCTTTAACCTAGAATGTGAGACAAAGTTCGCGATTCATAATATTGTTAAAATTCAAGAGCAGTAGTTTTTTTGTATAACCTAGCGATTTAGTTACTAAATTAAAATTTGTTACAATCGACTCAGTGCACACATTTTCTTTTCACCGAACGCTCACACAATCATCCTTGGTTCCCTACGGCAACGACGACCGTAGTCCAATAAACAGCAACAGGAGAGTCTCCCTTCTACCTTCTTCTTTTTTTTTATCATTGTTGTTCATCATTATCAGGTAACATTTGAATTATATTGTTTTTATTCTGAATTTCACATCTTCTTCTCATTTTGTACGCCCAGGATTTTATTTTTCCTTACCTACGACGCCTAAATTAAAGGAATATAATAACGCTACCTAAAGGCTCAGCGACGATATGAAATTGTAGTTGAGCATCGTGTTAAAATTAGTAATTGCACAACCCTGGACGTTACAATATATATAGCGCCCGTTGAAGATCGCGAGCGAAGCGTTCAATTTTATAATGACCTACAATCTAAAACACATAAGAGTCTCACCCTTTTCTATTTAATTCATCAACTATTTACATATGTATATATATATATATATATATATATATAGTTATTTATTCTATGAGGTTTTTCTTTAATATATATATATTTTTTTGTTTGCTTTAATTGTTCAGAGTATTATTATTCATTTCGTTTCTTTCACGTATTTAGTCCATATGCGCGTGAACCAATAATCAATTAACGTTTTTCTCTCTGTTATCTCCTTATTATTTATTCTATTACTTACCAACTTATTTATTTTTCTATTTATTGCTCTTTTACTTATTTAATTAGCTATTTATTAATCTATGTATTTATTTAATTCGTTCTGTCCATGCATGTGTATTTATTTTTCTTATGTAATTATTCATTATTCAATTTACTTATTTATTCAATTATTCGAGAATTTCATCAGGGAGGGACCCATCTTTGGACGACACGTATATGTATAGAGAACCCGACTTACTTGAGAATATCGAGATAGTGCCTTACGTGACTTCCACCTCTAAATTACCTCTAGCGGTTTGTTCCTAAATGTGGAGTCCTCAGCACCTTAGTCTTCTTCCCTCGTTTCCTCGCAAAAATGCGCTTTCCGCGCTGAGGAGCACCCAGCGCACGGGCGACTTTCGGGGATCGGCACGTTTTCCGCAAGATTGGAGAAAATAAGGAAATTAAGTGCGGTGTGGTGTTATCTCTTAATAGAAAATCCTCAGAACGCAACTATCCGCACGGAAGTTGTAAAGAGAGTGTCCTATTTGAAGGTGTGTCGATCACACCTGGGCCTTAGTTTTTCGATGGTGGGGACACTTCTTCATCGGTTCTTCCCCATCCCTTATGACGTCAGTAGTTCTTTTACACAGATTTGTCTCGTGCTTTGTTTACGAGATAAAACCGTGCTCAAGTACTTGGTGTTTTGAAGACCTTGTAACGTCACTGCGCCTATGTGTAATAACAGTATGGATCATCCGCCACACACCCCACACTCGCCTAGAGCTGTAGGAATAAATCCACAATATATACGAATATATATTAACGACTCTAGGAAGCGGGAGCGGCAAAAGATGTCACCGCAGGTCTCATATTGAGCCTCTTGTAAGTTGCGGATTCTAGGACGCAACACAATCATCGTTCCTCATTCTATATCCAACCTCTCAACTGCTTAGAAAGGCAGCTCTAGACGAATCAGCAGCATTAACAAGCAGATTCCTATCCGCAGCATCAATCAAAATAAGTATCAAAGAATTCCCGAATCGCTACCGGCTCTGGGTTTACTAGGCGAAAGCATAGTGCCCGAAACGGTTTGTTTTTAGAATATACTGGGTTGTATAGTTTTTTTATTCCAGGACGTTACAATGGCAATAGTATGTGCAACTAGTGTTAGAAATAGTTAAAGTAGAAGTCCTATAATAGAGGAGCTTGTTGAGATATCAGCTGGGAAAAAAGATCCCACAACAGCGATAGCCGTAATTCCAAACATCTCTGCATTGATAAATAAAATAAAATAACAAGCACGCAGCATGTATTTATATTTCAACGCCCTCCACCTGTTTTTCAAATGAAATCGAAAAGGTGCCGTGATCAATTTTCGTTAAAATATGAAATTACCATTTCTAGTTCATTTAAGAAGTAGCTCCAGAGGATAAAAATAAAGAACCAATAAATAAACAGAATCATAAAAAAAAATTGGTCGCCTGGAATTAAGCAGAATATAAAACAAGAGATATGTCATGAAAGGAAAGAAAAAATCTCTTTCAAAAGAGAGACCAAGTTCCTGTAATTCGAATCAACAAAAATATTTTTATATTCTGTCAAAAATTGTATAAAGAACCACCTCATGAATTGTGGTTCCAATACAGCAAATGCTTAAAGTGGTGGCAAGAAAAACGCAGCTATTATAAAGGAGATGTTTTGATATGTGGCCTTTGTTAGGAAGATCATGCAGAATAATTACATCTATCTGTAAAATTTTACTTTAGTTTCTTTTTTTAATAATTTGTATCTCTTAACCATTTGATTGCTTAGGAATTCTTGCAATAACATACGAAAACTACGCAGCGGGACATATTTTGACTTGATGTTGTCAAATAAAACACTTTCATTTAGACAAATATCAATCAATTTTAATAATTCTTTTCGTATTATAAAGAAACAATATTAAACTCGCAGTGTAAAAGCGCTGCGTCGCGGTTTTCGAGACAAATGAACACAGCGCTTTTGCGATGCGTAGTAGTCAAACGGTTAATAAGTCAACCTCAAAGGTTTGTTAATCCATGATTACCTCTAGATCTAGTTTTGCATAGCTTTATACCCAAGAATAATTATATACTAACAAAATTGATAAATTTTGCTAAAATAACTTGTTTATTTTATTTCAATATTAATTATTTAAAAATTTTATTTATATAAAAAACTAGTGCACTTTTACTTACCACACAGAACTATGTATTTCTACCCGCAATATGGGTCAAATGTTCACTCTTTTTTTTTGAGTTTCTATTATTAATGTTACTTTTTGTAAAGTATTATTTTTTCCAATAATATAATCCAATAAATGCTCTAATTTAATCTTTATATTTTATTCGTTTTACCTATTATCTTTGAAGTCTGACAGCCTTCCAAATAGCAAAGTGCGCACATTTGATCCAAACAACTCAATTGGTATACAAATTGAGAGATTCAAGTATATGTTTATATCCTTACCTGATAATTCCATCTTCAATGTAAATATCGTTATCCGTAATACTATCCTCATTGACCACTTTACCATTTTTTATTAGCAATCGGTTCTGTGCACTCTGCAATGAAAAAAACATATTTGTTAGCAACCATTATTATTAAACAAATTATTTATGCTTACAAGAGGACATTTAATACTTGTTTTATTTCGATCTTTGTGTGTTTCGTTTAGTTTAAACATTTAAAAATACTTAAAATATTTACAGAAACCAATCTTTGAAAAAGATAATATTAAAACTGCATATTGCTTTGAAAAAATTCGATTTAAACTTATTACGTTATCAAATAAATACAAAAGTCCAATTGATCTTAGATAGATCACGTGATCCTTTCAATATTAAGTTAACTGTTGCTTTTATAGCTTCAAATAACATGCATTATTTTTTATTTTAAGCAATATTCTATTAATGAAGATACAAATTTGAAACAGATTTTTTTGAATATTTGAGAGGAAAATATATGTAACTTTTAAAAAAGATCAATTTCTTTTTATCTTAAATAGCAGTATAATACATTAAAGATAAATTGCCAAAATTGAACAATAAAATTTGAGATATTTCAAGATTACAACCTTTCGTTTCCCGTATATCAACACAGTAACATAAATGACAACGTGTACAATGACCGGCATATATGGCGTCCCTTGATGCATTTAGGAACCGCGTTTTAACGGGAATCCATATACCGACATTACAGAGCAAAAACTATTTCGCATGCAGCGTCGTCATTTGTTGACGGATTGTAAAGTTATTACAGGTTTTTGGAAATGCCAGAAGCTTATCTACTAAGTTACGTTAGGGCAATTAACAAGAAATGAAAAAAATTTTTGTTTAAATAAATAAATTAACATTATTGAGAAACAACAATTAAATCGCAAAATCCCACAACGTACTTTACTAGATAATGTTCATACGTTTCCAAAAAGTCCACATAAATGCAAATCCGTCGAGAAATGACGATGCTGCATGTGAAATAAATAATGGAAGAGTTTCGTGTTAGCGACTTCCCGAACACGAAATTCTTCCATTATTTATTTCACATGCAGCATCGTCATTTCTCGACGGATTTGCATTTATGTGGACTTTTTGGAAACGTATGAACATTATCTAGTAAAGTACGTTGTGGGATTTTGCGATTTAATTGTTGTTTCTCAATAATGTTAATTTATTTATTTAAACAAAAATTTTGTTTCATTTCTTGTTAATTGTCCTAACGTAACTTAGTAGATAAGCTTCTGGCATTTCCAAAAACCTGTAATAACTTTACAAACCGTCAACAAATGACGACGCTGCATGCGAAATAGTTTTTGCTCTGTAATGTCGGTATACGGATTCCCGTTAAGGCCCTTCACCATCAGTAACTCGAAACGGAAAGCGCGAGTTAGCATACAATTTAGATTAAAAAATCTTCGAACAATAAAATTTAAAGGTTTTTTTCATCTAAAATGTATGCTAACTCGAGCTCTCCGTCTTGAGCTACTAATGGTGAGGGACTTTATAACGTGGTTCCTAAATGCATCAAGGGACGCCATATATGCAGGTCATTATGACCGGCAGAAATGGCGTCCTTTGATGCATTTAGGAACCGCGCGCGCATGTTTTAAGCCCTGGTACTCAGAGACGTGACTCGAGCTCGACTCGAACTCGACTCAGGCAAAAATAAATAGTATATGTAACGTAAACTATAGTATAAAAACTCGACTCGAGTTCGAGTCACGTCTATAGGTCTGTTCTCGTTGCCTACACTTTTTACACTTTGTGCACATTTTAGGGTGTCAACTTATACAATGGACAAAGACAGAAATACGGAAAGTGTAGAAAGTGTTAAAAGTGTAGGCCAACGAGAACAGACCTTATGAGTACGGCCCAAGATTCTTCACTGTATACTCCACTCCTGCTAAGTAGAATGAGGGGAGTGGGACGCAATAACTGTAGTAGTTCGTCTATCTCGCATTAAATGAGTGAATGCGAGAGAGGCAGAGAGAGAGAGAGACATATATATATATGTTGTAACGTGGTGGAATCACGTTACAGAAATGTACACATTTTTTAGTTCTTCTCAGGTCTCCCCCTTAGTGCCTCCCGTCCCCTTGAGTATGCTTGTGAGTGAGTGAGTGAGTATAGATGAACCTTCCGTGTGATGGTAATGTAGTTACCCGCTTAGGGATATTGTAATTGCCATCCACGGAAGGAGAGTAAATGTTTTTAGGAAATGGTATGATTGAGGATTGAGCGAATGTTTCTAGGTTGTAGTTTATTTAGAATTACATATTATATTCCCAATGGTAAATTTTATTAGTAGCTTCTAAGACCGATTCCCCTGCTCCAACAAGAGCTTGAAAACTGTTGTCCCTCTATCCTTTTCTAGCCCATACCCGATCCACATAAGTCTATCTCCCTCGCACCCATTGTCCCGTCCGCGTATGTTTACGCGTCGCTCTATCCTTCCCCTTACCGCGCTTCGCGCCGCGAGCGCCAAGCAGCGAGTCCCGTCCCCTCTCCTTACCGCGCTGACGCTTCGCGCGCCTAGCTGCGTTCTCCCCTGCCCGCGCCACTACCGACCCATCGTCGCCGACCCCGCACCGCATCGCCCCGCTGCCGAACCACGAAGCCATAGTGTCGTCTGCTGCTAAGGACGATCACGCAGGATTCTCGCGCAGGAGCTAGCCAGCCGGCTATCATGCCAAGTATATGGGTGATTAGCCGGAACGGCGAGAAATATGGATCGCGGATCCTTACCTAATTAATGATTGGTCCCTGGATCCCGATCATAACCATGACACCCCGGAATGAGGGGAATAATTGGGAGAACGGAGGAATATCCGTCAAATTGGACTACACCTTGTTCTACTCTTGGAGCATCCGTACGTGTTTTAGAACAGAGAGCTGGGTCGTCGCCGCGAATATTGAAATTCGGCGTATTTCAATATTGCGGGCCCCAGCCATCGATTTAGCAAAGTTTTCTGTGGAGTTCTCGTGGCGGACGTCGAGGGATCGTTGGACATCGCCGTCGGAGCCACGGAGGATTTTTCCTGCCCTATTTCCTTCTCCCCTTTGCTTTTTCCCCTGCCGCCTTCTAGCCCGTTGCTTTCCCTAAGTTTTCCCCAGTTTTCCTTTTCGTTTAGTGGTTAATGAAATCATTGTGCGCGTATAATAAGTGTGCCAGGACATCGCGGGAGGCCTCTCCCCCCGAGATTTTATAGTGGAAAATAAAGATTGTGTCCCTGGATTTTCTTAGTGTTTTATTTGGAATTTTCTAACCCGGAATCCTTTCCGCGCGTTACAATATATATATAGATAGAGCATTATATGGCACAGCCGGACACGCCAGACGCCCTAAGGCTTATTTCTATCCGTGCCATTGCTTATATGGTTATCTCTCTCACTCGGTAAGAATCTTTCGTCTTTCCTTGTTTACGCCAGTTCTACGCCAATGGGAACTCTGAAGATTTTCTAAGGCGACACCATTGAAGACTGCGATTACTGCGGGAATTTTTAAATAATGCTCACCTGTCACTGCCATACGTGAGTATGAAAAATTATTGTCGCATCGAACGTTGGCGTAATTAACATTATAAGTCTGGATTATATGATATTATGTAATACACAAATATTTGAATGATTAAGAGTAGTGAAGGGTCATTAACTATTTTCTTTTAATTGTATATAAATCACTGTTATTACTAATAGCATTTATAACAAGTGTATCACCATTTTTTTTATCAATAAAGCTTGTAAATAACGTGTAATATAAAGCATTTCATAAAGAGCTCTTATGATTTTTAAAAAATCTTTGTCCTTATCCTACTCAAAACACTAAATTCCATCTGGATAATATATGTATATACAACTGGAATACAGTTAAATCAAGAACCTAATTCAACTTTTGAACTGGCTGTAATGTCGATGAAATTTCTTTAATTTAATGTAATGTTTCATTTCAGTATCTTGGTTGGTGAAATTATCAAATAGTCCACGTTACAATTTCTTTTATTTAAACACGCAATGCGATTTCTTTCAAATATACCAAAATATATCATTTCAAATACATTTGAAATGCATCTGCAATTAAAGTTCCTTCAACAGTTGCATTCAGGCATGATGGATGCCCCTTTACAAATGCGCCAGTTTGGTTTATATCTACAGCACATAATTGAATATACTCGCTTAGAGCGAAGTTTTCATATTTTAAGTCACACTTGACTAAAGGTGTGTTGACCTTTTTCCTAGTCATCATGTCATTTAATAAACTATCAATGCTCTTTATTTAATAGGATATTTCCAATTATTCTAAAGATAGATAACACCAGATAAAAAAATATATTTCGCGTTATATGCAATATGTCATATGTGTTTAATTATAATGAATTCTAGGTTAAAAGGAAAGCTCTCAGTAACTTGATATTATAAATATTTTAACTAGCTGAAAGTCTAAAACTTCTTACCTAAAACCAACTTAAAGATTTCTATTGTGTTATTGTTCCATTTGTATAATAAAACTTATAATTATATATCAAACCTCGCACTTCGAGATTACAAGATAGCACCGCTTTGTACTCACTAGGTATCGCAACATTCAGAGTCCAGTTCGGGCGTTTCGTCTTTTATGTTTAAACTTTTTGTTTGTCTATGTTCTTCCCGATCCCTTCCTGCTCCTGGATACCTTATAACGTTTTGTTGCGCATAAGGTGAAATATCATGAAGTTATCGGCAAAAAGAACCAAAGATGACTTAGAAGAAGAAATAAAGTTAATGGAGAAATATGTTTTGCTTAGAAGAAAGATAGCTAAATTGAGACAACATCCAATTATAGATAAGGAGGATGTGAATGAGACAGATATCTTGGACCAAAGTCATTTTGAAAATTTACCTTTCGGTAAGACATTTTGTTACTAACAGTGCTAGAACAAATGTCTAGTCAACTTAGTTTGGTGGAGCTAAAACGAGTGTCTAGTCGATCCGAAAAAAAAATGTGTAGTCGCCTCATCATTCGAAGATGGAATTGTTTTTTCTTGCCTTTTTTAGGTCAAGAAAATGAGGTTATACAGGAAGAACCTCAGGATTTTTTGGATAGCACCCAGTTAGAGCCACAAGACCCAATGCAACAAGAGTCTGAGGAATTTGATCCTTTACATGAAGATATTTTGAATTTGTTAGAAGAAGATCCAACTCATTCAGTTACAATAAATATTAAATTACATCCATCTTTACAGAAAAGGTGGAATTTTTAGATGCAAAAGGGTATTCCTAGGGAAATGAAAGATGAATTGTTTAAAAAATATGAGAGACCAGTGCTGTTTGAAGCACCAAAGCTCAAATTGGAGGTCAAATCATCTTTGAACGAGTCGACTATCAAGAAGGACGATTATTACTCTAATCAACAAAACTCTGTGGGCATAGCTCTTGCAGCCTTAGGTACGGCATTTACCCTTTCACTAAATCTAAATGAGCAAAGTTTAAGTAAGTTACAAATTTTAAAAATACTCGGAGAAACAGGAAAAGTGTTGTCGAATCTACAGTTTGAGTTATCAAGGGCTAGGAAAGCCTTTATCTTACCAAGTCTGAACAAGGATGTAAAGGTGGTCTTGAATTAAAGAATTCCGGACGATTGGCTTTTTGGTGCACAATTAGCGGAAAAACTGAAGGAAATTAAGGTAGCCAAAAAACTAAGCCAAGATATGAGAGAGAGTCTGGCCAATAAGATTCCTTTAAAAGAGAATAATTCTTTAAACTGGAAGAACCTGCTTGTGAAGAAAAGAATCCACCGTCACAGGTAGGTTGGAAAGGGACGAATCCTGCGTTTACGCAGACGAGTAAGAGGAAACACGAGACAAAGAGACACACAACAGCTCACAATCCGCAGAGAAATCTTTCCAGGAGCAACTAAATGTGAGTACCAGAGCAGGAAGAGTGTCAAATCTTTTCCAGAGTTATGGAAAGAGCTTACATCTGATAATTTTATATTAAATCTTATCAGAGGTTATAAGATAACTCTTACACAAGAATTATCGGATAACAATGGCTCACAGAAAAAGATGCACACAGGTACATCTTCACAGGAAATTAGAATTGCCTTAAGCGAATTATTGGATAAAGGGGTTGAACAGAAATGTAGGTGTCTAATAACAAAATTCTGTCACGCTTTATGAAAGGTTTATTTAGACTAAAACCTCCAAGATCAAGATACACATCTACTTAGGATATTTCTTTGGTCTTAGATACGATAAAAGCCTGGCTTCCGTTGGACTCATTAATATTGAAGAGGCTTACACTTAAAGTAATGATGCTTATGGTATTAGCCACTGGTCAGTGGGTTCATACCCTAACAGCGATATGTTTACATAATATTTCTTATAAAAAAAAGGAATTGCGTATAGAAATTTCAGATATATTGAAGACATCTGGATCAGGAAGAAAACAACCTTGTTTGACATTACCTTACTTTAGAGATAATCAAGAGTTATGTGTGGCCCATACTATTACAGAATAATAAAGTAATATTTTGAATTGAAGCTTTATATTATGGAACGATGAGAACATAGGAAAATGTTTTGTTAGATTGAATTAGTTAAAATAATTGTTTAGTTTTAATTCCTATATTCTTACAAAACATTATAAGATCCGACAAAAAACAAGCTTCGCTTGTAAGAAAAGGATGTCAAGTACATAAGTCGCATCTAGCACGATTAATATAGTAATATAAAATATTTTAATTAAAAAAATAGTGAAATCCAAATGTTAAGCAAGCATTAATTAGTATTACCACGGCCAAAAATTAAAGTTTGGAGAAAGGAAAAGAGTAACACAAAAATTATTTGCCGGGCCCGTAATATTCATGAGTAAGTCGCTATCTTGAAATATAAGCGTTGTTTTTCGTAATTAAAAATATGGCTAATTAATATGATTGCATACAACGGGCCATCGGCAAGTAATTTTTGTGTTGCTCTTTTCTTTTTTCCAAATTTTAATTTTTGGCCGTGGTAACAATAATTTATACTTGCTTAACATTTGGATTTCACTATTTTTTTTAATTAAAATATTTTATATTACTGTATTAATCGTGCTAGATGCGACTTATGTACTTGCCGTCCTTTTTTTACAAGCGAAGCTTGTTTTTTGTGGGATTACAGAATACATAAGAATGACAAAAGATTTAAGAGGAGAAGAGAATAAACTTTTTATTACTTATAAAAAACCATATAGGAAAGCATCAGCTCAGACCATTAGTAGATGGATTAAAGAAGTTTTATATGAATGCGGCATAGATACTGAGATTTTTAAGGCACATTCGACGAGACATGCGTCTACATAAGTTGCTTTTCACAGAGGTCTGAATATAAGTTTAATTAAACAAACAGTGGGCAGGTCACAGAATTCGAATACCTTTTTAAGTTTTTATAACAGACCAATAATTAAAGATAGGAATGATTTGTTTGCGAGGTCTGTATTGGATTTATTATAATTGTTGTAACAGGATATAAATTAGAAATAAAGAAATACAGCAAAATGAAAAATATCAATGTCACTCTAAACAACTGCATTGTAATCTCGAAGTGCGAGATTTGATATATAATTGCAAGATTTATCAAAATAATATAGATCACCTCGCACGAGATGATTACAATCCACCCAACATCTAATTGTTAAGCTATAAAAATTATGAGATATCCAGGAGCGGAAAGGGATCGGGAAGACATAGACACATAGAAAGTTTGAACATAGAAGACGAAATTCCCGAACTGGACTCTGAATGTTGCGACACCTAGTGAGTACAAAGCGGTACTACATTGTAATCATCTCGTGCGAGGTTATCTATATAATTTTTATCGATCTTTGCTTTGTTTCGCGAAGCTCGATCAATCTTGCAATTCTGTTAGGCTGTGTTCGGAAACACCACTCGGGTGCACTCTAGAGTGATCCCAATGAACTTTAGCCCTTCGGAAACTGTCGGGTTGCACTGGAGTGATTTTAGAAATGTCGTTCGGAAATCAGAAAATTTGTCTCGAGTCACACCTTGAAGTGAAATCTTTCTACCTTGAAATTTCAGGGTGAATCGGGTGAATAGTAAATACTGGGTGGTGGGGATATGAAAATTGAAGAGACACTCAGACTATTTCAGTCTTTAGACTTCAGAGACAGTTGGATACCCTTGGAGGCGATTAAGAATTAAATTAATTGGATTAAAGAATTTATCAAATTGATGGATGTGTTAAAAGTGGATGATATTTTAATAGCTTCATTTGTTCTTTCGACTATATACAGGGTCTTTTCCTAACGGCGGAAATACATATGAGATTTCGTGTTATTTGACTATAGTACTTTTTACTATAGTAAAATTACTATTTTCCGTTTAATTTAAGTATTAAACGTAGTCACCTAGATTATTTAATTAAAATGATATTTATAATGCATAATAGAAGCAATTTGTATTTTTTCCATATCAATTAAAATACAGTTTTAATTTACGTTGTCCATTTGTATTGCTAATATAATACACGTGTGTATATTAGTGATGCTGATACAAAAATGAATTCTTGCCCGCCTCCAAATGTCTTAATTTCTTTACCCTACTTCAGAGACTAGTAGTTTACCAATCTTCCTAATTATTATAGAAACAATTAGACAGCAGAATAAGCATATATGTATCTGAGCATATTTGAAAATATCTAGAGAATTATTGGTATATGTGTTGAAAATGAAAAGAAGAAGGAACAATCAAGGCAAATAAATGTCAAACAAGATGTGAGGAAGCATGTGACGGATCAATAAGAAATTAGCAGAAATTTTACACAATTTGCCTCACATTGAATAATAAAAATCATTGAAGTAAATAGTTATGACCTGCAGATTTAAAATAGTTGCAATTTAGTTAGAGTAGCTTAAAGATAGGTTCTACAAGAATATATAATTACTATGTACGTATAGAATTTGTGTGTGGTTAAGGAAGAAATTAAAATAATAAATTTTAATTGAACTAGCTTTAATTTATAATAATAAGAATCAAAACATTATCCTACATTATTATTATTTTGTAATAAAATTTCTTTATATACACAGCAATCGCTTACACATTCACCATTATAACATTATGTCACAATTATTGAAATGACTGGGTCACACAAAATTGCTTTGTAAATTAGTCCTTTTTCATTCATTGTTCTTTAAGTATTTCTTTCCTGTGAATTAAACTCATGAAGAATAGGATTTAGCCTGTAACAGAAATAAAATAACCACAAAGTATATATTTCCTTATAAACTCACAATAATTTTCATTTTTCGTTATTAATTTATACTCATCGGATATATTTTATCTTCTCTGTTATGTATTAAAATCCTTCCTTCTTTTCCGCAATCGTTTTCCTAAAATATTATTTTTGTTTACGATCCAAAATTGAGGGTTAATCACGCCATTTGACAGCTACGGACAAACTCCCTAGAAATCCCTTCGCCCCTCTGATTTCTACTTTCCCACGCCTGTCGCAAGATTTCTGTACCTAACTGTATCTGTTTCCTATTGCTGCATGATTGAAATTAAATAATAAGTTGAATAAAGGAATCATGTTGTTTTTTTTTTATTCTAAGTAGTTGCATCATAGTTAAGTTGTACACCAATAGCCCTGAGTAGCAAGTAAACACACTGATCTGATTAGATGCAACATCTTATGTCTATGTAATTAACCTATTAACGCGGAAGAGACGGTATATTTTAGACTATGTTTTTGTAGCTGAATTTCAGGTATTTAACAAAGTAGTAACTGGGTCTAAAGTATGATTCTCTACGATTTTAAGTGTGATAAATCAGAATCCGGGCTCTGAATCCAAAAATTTTGACAACAAATTTAAATATAGCAGTTTTTTTGCAAAAAAAAATGTCAACAAATTTGTCATTTTCAAAGTTTATGATATTATTTTAGGTATAGAATGCATAAATATATGGAGATTTGATCAATCATTGGTGCACAAATTTCTTGAAGTTTAACGGTGAATTTTTACGTACATATGTTTATATACTTTTTTGGCAAAGTGGCAGGTAAAAAATGCAAACATGTAAAAAAATTACATTTTTTCCTAGAAAACTAAAGGCTCATATAAAGTATTTAAGAATATAAATATCTTAGAATTGATTGAGGAATACTCTTAAATTTGCCAAGGATTTTTGGAAACATTTTTTGAATATTTAATTTGTAATTTTTTAAAAAATCAAAAATTATCTAAAAAAAAATGGAAACATTTGAAACTATTTTTCAATAAATTATAAGATATTTTTACTCTTCGACAGTTTTGGATCAAATTCTATAGTTTTTGAGAATAAAATTATGAAAATATATGTCTACACTCTTTTAAAACTACATGCGGTTAAAATTTAAATAATTTTTGTCTCGAAAACTATGAAGATTGATCGAAACTTTCTAAGAGTAAAATATTTTAGAATTTATTAAAAAATACTCTAAAATTTGTTCAGTTTTTTTTAGATAATTTTTGATTTTTTAAAAAATTACAAATTAAATATTCAAAAAATATCTCCAAAAATCCTTGATAAATTTAAGAGAATTCCTCAATCAATTCTAAGACATTTATATTCTTAAACACTTTTTATATAAGCCTTTAGTTTTCTAGGAAAAAATTTATTTTTTACTTGTTTGCACATTTTGTACCGGCCATTTTGCCAAATAAAGTATATAAATATATGTACGTAAAAATTCACCGTTAAACTTCAAGAAATTTGTGCACCGATGGTTAATCAAATCTCTATATACTTTATGCATTCTATACCTGAAATAAACTCATAAACTTTGAAAATGCCTAATTTGTTGACATCTTTTTTTGCAAAAAAACTGCTATATTTAATTTTGTGGTACAAATATTTGGATTTTGAGCCCGGATTATAATTCAGCACACCTAAAAACATAAAGATTCATACCCTAGATCCAATTATTACTTTGTTATATACCTGAAATTCAGTTACAAAAACATAGTCTAAAATCGCCTTTTTTCGGCGTTAATGGCTTAATAGAACTCATCGCAAATCTAACTGACTTTTATGTTTTTTTGTGGTTTATTATCGGTTTTATTTCTAAGCAAAAAGTAAATTTACATTATGTCAATAAGATTTTTTTTAAACGTAAATATTCTTCATGCTTAATTACAATTTATAACCACTTATAAGATCCGGAAGATGTTACAGTAATTTTGTTTTTAAGTTAGTAGTCTAGTTGTTTTGGTTGAAAAACATTTTTTTTCATTTTTCTGTCGTGTACCATCATGAGGATATGGTGTATAAATATTAGACCGAATTTCAAAATATTAACAAAGTTATAGGTCATATTCGCGAGTGTCGTATAGTTACAGGTTTAAGCCGCGCAACAGCTGCTAACGATTGGCCCTCTCTAGTACACAGAGAGAAACAACTGTTTAAATTAAACAAATCGATTTATTTGAATTTCAAGTTGCTATAATGAAATAAAATAAACTTGAAGTAAATATAATAGATTTAATTTTAATAATCTGAATGTTAAAAAATAGCAAATATATATTTGAAGAAAGATATATTCATTTCAAACAGATATTTAATAAATATAAACTAAATTAATTTGAACTAAAAATATTGTATGTTACATTCAGAAACATTGATTTATTAGAATTTATGTTTCCGTAGTCAAAAAAATGTATATTTCAATGAAGTAATTTTTCCATTTAAATAAAACCTAGATTTACTTGTACTTAAAAATTGTACACTTAAAAAATATGTTCATGATACAATGAAATATTATTTGTTTAAGAAAAGAGAATAATTTTCTATGGTAAAAACAAACAAGTATTTATTGCATAAAAAAAATAAATTTTTTAATTCAAAGCATGTAGAATTCGATCAAATAAGTAAAATGTCCAGATTTAACATATAACCTCCTTATCATATTTATTCAATTTCAACTTAATTCATTTCATACTAAAAAATATATATTTCAATTTTACTAAAATAGGAAAGCATATTTTCTCTTAAATAAAAAAAACTAACTATTTAAACGCACAGCGCTTAGTAAATTATATTAAACAAATTGTCGTTTGGCGTAAACATTGAATTCTTCAATTTTACGAAAACCCTTTTTTACAAGAAAAAGATAATTGAATTAATTAAAAAAAATTATAAATTTAAAACAAACTTAACTCTTTATATGTTTCAAACGAAACTCGCTATACTATAACAAGTCACTCGTTCAATTTTTGGATTTCTCATTTATTAAATGGAAATGTCGAATCCATTTAATATCAAGAAATAAATAGCTACTGCGAGTGAAAGATATCTGAATATCTACTTGTTTTATATTAACAATTACTTGTTTAAATGAATCACCAAAATTAATAAGTCTTATCCAATATATCGTTCGATGAAACCTCCCGTTATTCCATTTAAATAAATGAATCCTTTTTAGGGAACAAGCCAGTTGCATTGTTTCAAACATTTTTAAACTTGAAACAAATAAACCTGTGTATGTTCCAAACGAAACTCGCTATAGTCTAACAAGTCACTCATTCAATTTTTCGATTTATCATTTATTAAATGGAAATGTCGAATCCATTTAATATCAAGAAATTAACAGCTACTGCCAGTGAAAGAAATCTGAATATCTACTTGTTTTATATTAACAATTTCTTGTTTAAATGAATCACCAGAATTAAGAAGTCATGTCCAATAAATTGTTTGATGAAACACTCCATTATTAAATTTAAACAAATGAATCCTTTATAGGGAACAAGATATTTGCATTGTTCAAAATTTTTGTTAACTTGAAACTAACAAATATGCATACACTCGAAAAGTAACTCGTTATATTCTAATGAGTTACTCATTTTATTTATTACATTTTATACTAATGCATATGTAAAGAACGTTAACTTTAATTTTAATAAATACATATACCTACATTAGGGTAGTCTTTGCAAAATTTTGATTTTAATAGCAGGACCCGTTCATTTTTTTATCAAATGCTATAAATAAGATGTGCCAAGCTGCATCACAATTGCTCAACTTTAACACGTGCCCTTGGCACCCCATTTTCCCCACACTGAGAGAAGAATTTCTTTAAATCTAATAATTTAATTTATTTGTTTTTCAATTTTTTTCATTGGAATGAAGTTTATTTGAAAGAAACAAATACAATTTAAGTTTAGTCATTTCAATTTTTAAAAATAATAAACATGTATCACAACTAAGATACATTTAATCTTAACAGAGATTTAACAAATATAAAGGTAATTTAGTCAAAACAATAATATTGTTTTTTGAAATTAAAAAAGTTGATTTATCCAAATTTGTGTAATCACAGTCACAAAAATATTTATTTAAATTAAACATTTTTTCTATTTAAAATGAAAACAGATTAAATTATATTCAATAATTGCAGGTTTGAAAAATAATTTTTTCAAACAATGAAATATTGTTTTCATTAAATAATTATAGTAAAAAAAAATATTTATTCAGTTGAAAGAAAAATTCTGATTAAAATCATTTAATATGTTTTTTTATAATTAGCTAATGTTCTTAAAGACCAGAGAAAAAATTGTTTACACCAAAACCCATGTATTTCAATAAAAGAAAAATTTTTGTCGTATTTTACACATTAGCTAGTTTACGCTATTCATTCATTTTTAACTTATTTTTATTGTATAGTAGAGAAAATATTGTTTATTAGAAAAAATAGAAGAGCGACGAAATTTTTTTAAAACAAACAGGCTGTTTTTTCCTAGTACTGCGTTATACAGTTTATATTAAGTTAATCGTTATTTAAATTCAATATTAATTTTATTAATTTTAAATAATACTTCTTTTGCTGGGAATAAAATTCTTCCTATATAGTTTTGATATATTTATATTTGAAAGAAACAAATCTTTCTAATTTACAAATGTTGTAAGTTTCATTTAAATAAACCATACGTTTCTCATTTCTTTTTTAAATTATTTAATAGTAATCGTAAAAACACTTAGAATTAACAAATATTTCTTAATAAGGGACGAATAAAAGCAAAACATTATTTGTTTAAAATAAAACATCAATTTATTAAAAAGAATTTCTCTATTTGATACAAGAGAATGCACAGATTATTTGAACAAAGTTAATGCTGTTCTGCTTAAATGAATGTCCTCATTATTGGGAAGATGGCTTTTGGTCTGTTTTTAAAATATCTGAGTTTGAAACAAATAAGTTTTCAGGTATTTTGAAATATGATATATTTAAAACTAACAGCATCATTCCTTTATTTTTTTCTTCTTTTATTTACTCTTTGGAAATATAGGACCTCTTGAGTATTAACTAATATCTTATTGAAAGGTGTACAGGAAATCAAAGTAATCTTTTTTTACCTAAATTGAAAATACTTTGAGAGAAGTTCGATTTAAATTTTTTTGTCTTACTTTTACAAACTTTCATTTATTGTTCTATTCGCGCTTCAGGGCAAATTAGAAGAAACACTGTGTAGGCTCAATGAGTAATTAATTTCGTGTATGATAAATATGTATATTGTAAACAATTATAATATTTTTCAAGGTAAGAATCATGTAAGCACGTATTTGCGCTTGCAACGCTCCATCGTGCAAACACCATCTAGTGGCGATTTTACGAACTAGCAACAGACTTGTTACAGCATAGCAACAAGAATCTGCTGCAGTTCGCACGACCCCATACGGCATACACCGTAATCTTTTCTTTGACCATTATAACACCCAGACGCGCCATTTTATTTGTTGCACAGTGGCCATTTTGACATGTTCGAACAGTGTAGTTGCAGTTTGGAAGGCAAGAACAAGCAACAGGCAAAGTGACTAATAAAATGGATCCTGTTAGTGAATTATTAGAGAAATGGAATTTTCCTGAGTTGGTTCCTATTTTTAAAGGTAAGAGAACGTTATTATATTTTAATATAGACGTGAGATTGAATAGTAATTATTGGATACTATATGCATGGGTGTTATAATCTTTCTTAAAATATTTATTATTGGTGATTGTTGATATAATTATATAAATAGCGAATGATAAACTCAGCTAGTAAAAATAAATATTGTATATGGCTTTATTTTGTGAGATTGAAGAAGTGATGATTTTTAAATTATAGTTTTTAATTAAGTAATCTAGAACAGTAATGAAAAAAATTGAAAAAAGTTTCATGTTACTGTAATGAAATTAATCTCCAAAGCCTCTTAACACTAGCTGAGGATTCATCAATATAAGGTAAAAAAAGGAATAGAAAGTAAACTTTTTGATATAGATCATGGTAATGGTTCAAGAATGTTACTTTTGCTATTGAAGACTTCTAACATTATTCTTAATAGTAAAAATTTGTTTTCTTTTCTATCCAACAAAATTGTCATAAATCAAATTCATGTGTATTCATATATTAACAGTACGTAGACTCTCCATATAGCACATATAGGTAAAGCTCTCTTAAAATCATATTTCAGTCATCAAATTAATTAAAAGATTACTAAAATATATTTTCAAGATAATGTGTTCTGTACGAGTGAATGTTTAAATATACTCTGCATGCTTTTATTAATTTTAATGATTTAAGAAGTTTTATGTATACTCTTAACTCTACTTTTGTTATATTTCATCGCACAATGTTTATTGTATTTAAGTAGTGAAGCTGTATTTGCTTTGACACTGCTTTCTTATACAATATTTGTCCATTTACTTTCCAAGTATAATATATATTTGAAAGAACTACCACAAATTATATTTTCTCTTGTACGTTCCAGTTTTTACATGAATGATTTTTTTCTACAAGATCATGTTTTATTTTACAGAACATAATATTAATGAAAACGTAATGCCACATTTAGAGGATAATCATTTAAAGGAATTGATTCCTCAAATTGGAAGTAGAGTTCTGTTTAAAGAAAAATGGAGCAATCATTACACTACTAACAAAGATTTTTCTCAATCCTCCCCCAGTTTGTCACAAGTTTGTATTTCCTTTCATCTCATTAGTTTCTTTAAATGTAATACGGTACAACATGAACACTGCAAACATTTAAATTATAGAAGATTTTGATGATAGAAAATGTTGTCAATGTACCACTAAAAGAAAATATTATTACATAAAACTTTTCGAAGCATCATTTTATATTATTTGAAATATATTTTGTTTCAAAACTGGTTGATATTAAATAAGTTTACTTTCTAGCTTTGAGGTGTTTTAAGTGCATCATCATCTTATTTTTATATTTGTTTTCCTATAGTGTCCAATTTTAAAAGCTACGTGTACTGCAAAAAGTGAATAAGTATTTTTAATCAAGTTTATTTCCAAATAACATAATGGTGCGGTATGAATCTAACACCATTATGCTATCTGGGTTTGGTTTGTGGGAATAATTAGCAATGATATAATAAAAGTAGTTAATATTATAATTATTCTTTTTTGCTTTAATAACTTAATCATTTCATTTATAAGGAGATAAATAAATTTATTCTTTTATAGGATATATCCCCAGAGAAAAGTAATACTGTAGATAATATTGAGAGTGAATACGAGTCTGACTGTGGAAAAGAAAACGCTCTAGTTCGGCAAAATAATTTCACCAGTACAAGGTTATTTAACATTCAATGTTTTTCAATAAATAAATTGTTAAAAAATACAGTTAAAGGAACAGCTATTTTAAAATCATATAAAAAGAACCAATTTGTATCAAGAAGTAACAGAAATGTTCTAGTTGACATAATTGTAGCAAATGCTTTAAAAATTACTCATAGGTAACAATATGTTTTGTAGCACAAATATTTTTATATTTTTATTTCTTATTTTATTAAATCTAATATCAAATTTTATTTCCAATTTGAAGATTGACTACTGATAATCTACGTGATTTGAGTAAGAAGATTGTGGAATTGTTCCCAACTGAAGACGACAGCATATATTATATACCCCCAATGAAAAAACATTTTTCTCCTTCTGGGAGGTCTATTATTTCGAAAGGTAAATTAGTATATAAATATAGGAACTATATACATAATTTAAAATCCTTTAAAGAAAATGTGAAGTGTATTGCAAATGATGGAAACGACAGTGATTTCGTGCAAAGCCAAGGTAAAATATAAAAGAACTTTTAGGTGTACATTCCCTTATGAAAAAATGTTTCATATAATTTTTTCTTTAAAGATGAAGTAGCAGAAACTTCAAAATTATGGTTGTCTAAAAATATGGCACCTTTTCAATCTATTATATTACATTGGGAAAAGACATTTTATTTACGCCAACAGCTTATAAAAAATTCTAAAAAATCATTGAAAGAAATTATTGATGATTGGCCAATACTTAAACAACCTGATACCGGACATAAATTAATAGAGTATGATTTTGAGCGTTTATCCCTAACACAAATTAATATTACTATACAAATATGGGACACTTTTTTTGAAAACTTAAAAACTCTTAGGCCATTCAAATCGAAGGACGATAATGCGAAAGCATTAAACGAACTATTGCTTTTAGAAGATATAATTGAAGGTGATTCTGAATTATAATTTGTTGTCTTCTTAACTTATTGGGTTTGAAATTATTGTTATTTTCTCATAAGATTTAATTATAAATGCAAATATTTGTATTTGTTAACTTTTCCACAGATACTAAAGTTGCTTGCCAATTTTTATTATTACCGCATTTGATAAGTCCAAGAGGAAGAGTGAAGTCCGGTAGCCGCCATTGGAAACCATCAATTTCGGAGTGCAAAGACAGCTTAATTATGTTTATAGCTGTAAGTAGAAATGTATTTAAAACCAATTATTCTTCCTACTGTTTTCTGACTGTACTGGGCTGCTTGCATAGTCCATTCTATATTTCTATGATAGTATATATATATATATATATATCAACTACGCCCTTAACCATTATCGTCGTAACTGTAACATCTACAACAGAATTTTGTTTTTCTTCACATTAGAATGCAGATGAGATTAATACGGTCATTGAAAAACGAATAAACCTGTTGGAAGAATTTGGTCAAACGCTGCAACCGTTTGTTATGGTTATAGGACCCACTATTGGTAAAATTATATCTGCATATATATGCGTCAATGAAATAATGTACTTGGCTGAAAACGTACTAAAAGCAATAGACATTTGCTTCAAGATTTTTTTCGTTTTGAATATACAGTATTCACCAGAGAGTGAGCACATATGGCTATTAATTCAAAAGTATATTTATAACATAAATAGTAACTGCGATAAAAAGTGCTCTTTAGTTAACGAAATATTATCTGACCTGAAACAGCTTAATAAGAAATAGAAAATATTAGTCTTTAAGATAGTTTCATTTTAATATAATAGGTAATTTTTTGGTAAAATACTATTATCAGTTTGTATATATATTTTGCGTAAACCTACTATATCCTTTATAATTTTGTGCAGAAACTGAGCAAATTATCATTTAAATAATGTATTCTTCTCCTTACTGTAGTAGTAGTTTAGACAATTGTGACATATTATTGGCTCATGTTAAGTTATGCCACAGAAATGATATGAATAACGAGTGCTGTTGTAGATTTGAAAAATGCAATCGATCATTTAACAATTTTTATGCATTGAAGCGTCATTTGTGCAAATTACATACAGATTCCACTGAAAAAGTCATAATAGACATTCCTACTATTAATAAGGAAGTCGTTCCAATTGCTGACAATGAAATCACCGTTAGTTTGTTGAATGATAATGATAAAGTAAAGCTAGATATACATAATACTATTTCTGATTTATGTAACGTTAATGCAGGTAGTGTCGATGAAGCGAAAAATATAATTTTCAAATGTTTTGCTTTGTTTGTAGCTAGATTATTAAGTGATACTAAATCACCCAGAAATGCAACGTTTGAAATTGTAGACCATTTTAGATCTTTATTTAAAAATATTCTTCTAGCTACATTTAAAGTAATTACTGTAAACGTAGGTCTTTCTAATAATCTTAATTCTGATTTCATTTTATCGATTATTGAGGATACTTGTAATATTTTCAAATCGGAATATTTAAGTTTAAAATATTTTCAACGTGTGAACACATTTATTCCGCCGGTTACTTATACCATCGATAAATATTTACGATCGCATAGAGTAAAAGGTTCGAACAAAGTATAATAATATCGAGTATAACCATGGACTTTATATCATTGATAGCTATGTTAATTAATTTTTTACAACTCCCAAATACTTTATATGAAATTGTATCCGAACTTAGAAATAAGAAGAAATCAGAAACTTTTAATAGCATATTAGATGGGGAATTGTGGCAAAAGGTTATAGAGAAATATGATGGACAATTAGTATTACCTTTAATTTTTTTTTTTTTACGACTTTGAGA
Organism: Prorops nasuta; assembly: GCF_024137725.1. Classification (NCBI taxonomy): domain Eukaryota; kingdom Metazoa; phylum Arthropoda; class Insecta; order Hymenoptera; family Bethylidae; genus Prorops; species Prorops nasuta. The sequence goes on from NW_027116808.1 coordinate 5,225,892, forward strand.
TAAACAATCCATTAGGATCGCATAGTGGAATACAAAAATTAGGTGCTACATATTACACTATTGCATGTATCCCTGATAAATATAGGAGTAAATTGGAAAATATATTTTTAGCACAAATTCACAAGACACAAGATTTAAAGAAGTTGTTTAACAATTTACTCGAGGAATTGGCCATACTTGAAACAAAGGGCATTACATTAACAGTGGAAGGTCAAGAAAAAATAGTTTATTTTGTTGTCCTTGCTGTTATTAGCGATAACCTAGGGTTGAATGAGCTGTTTGGTTTTACCACATGTTTTAACTCAAGTCACTATTGTCGAATATGTTTCGCTAATAAAAATTTAACAAGAGAGCTGTTAGTGGATGACGTTTCACTTCATCGGACAAGAGAAAATTATAAATTGGACTTAGAAAATTGTAGAAATGGCTTGGTACAAGAGTGCATTTTTAACAAATTAAACAATTTTCATGTAACTGAAAACATAACACTTGACATCATGCACGATGTATTCGAGGGAGTGTGTAGGTACGAAATAGGTAAAATCTTACATTGCTTAATAATAATTGAAAATTTATTTTCCTTAGAAACATTTAATTCAAGAATGAGATTTTTTGATTTTGGAGATAGTTCCAACATTAATAAACCAATACCTATTTCACAAGTATCTCTAAAAAAAAAGATTATAATTTGCTCAGCATCTGAAATGTATTGTTTAATTCAATATCTCGGTTTTATAATTGGTGATTTAGTATCTACGGATAATAAAGCTTAGGCATTATGGCGATTGTTAAGAAAATTAATATGTATTCTTATGGCCCCCAGTATTAAAGAAGAAATGTTAAGTTTATTAGGTAAAATAATTTCGGAACATCACAAGTTATATTTAGAGTTATTCGCTGATAAGTTAAAACCGAAACACCATTTCTTAATACACTATCCTTTAGTGATTCGAAAATATGGCCCTGTTAAAAATTTATCTGTTGTCAGATTTGAAGCAAAGCACAAGCAATTGAAGGAAATAGCTTCTGCAGTCAATTCTTGCAACAATCCACCTCATACTCTTGCGATTAAACATCAATTGTACGTAAATTACAGATTTTTAAAAAATGAAGGTTTCTCTGATAATTTTAAATTAGGTCCAAAGATTGAGTCTGACATTGATATTATAACAAATAATGAAATATTAAGAAAAATTGAGGCATACGATTGCGTGAAATGGGTTAAAATTTATGGTACGGTTTATAAATTAGGAATGGGTATTTCTTTGGATAAGGAGATCTTTGGTTTAATAAAATATATTTTAATAAAAGAGAACCATGAAATATTCTTTATGGTAATAAAAATGAATATTCTTTGTTTTAACAGCCACATTCATGCATTTGAAATAAAAGAAACATCGGTGTTTGAATTTATTTCTTTAAAAGATTTAATAGATTTTAAGACTTATGCTATTCTTAAGATACCGTCTGGTAAATTGTGTGTTGTGTGTACCTGATTATATGCATTCCATAATTGTTTGTTTGATCTTTGAATGATATGGTATACGTAGGTGTAATATTAAGAATATTAGCAATAAGTATTATAAAAGAAGCATAGCAGTTTTTGTTAATAATATTTACTTCTAAGTATTGTTAAAAGCTTTATTATAGGTATATTTGCAATTTCAGTTTAAATTATACGATGTGTGATAAAGGAAAATATTATTTGTATTTAATAAAAGATTATTTAATTTATAAAGTTGCACATTTCATTCAAATAAATAAAATCTTCATTTTTAACACACTACCTACCCTATAATACACTTAATTTTAATTTATTTTTATATAATAGTAAAAAATATATTATTCGATGAAAATATGTATACGCATATATATATATATATATATATATATTGTAGATACATATAAAATACTAATTTGTTTTAAAGCAGAGTACTTTCTTTTCTCAAAAAATAATGTACTGTATAATTTATTTCAATTTAATTGTTGTTCAATTTAAATGTTGAATTGTTAAATTTTTCCATCATTTTCCTTTACCTAGATAAAAAACTTTGAATTGCATTTAAAATATCAAACCCTGAGAAAAATAAATGCATGTATGTTTCATCGTAATAGATCATATGTTTGTATCTTATTATTTAGGTTATAGTGCATTAGAAATGTAAATCTCTATAATTTTAACAAATATATTAACTTTAAAAAAAGAGAATCATTAAATGAAAGAAATGTATTTATTAAAAATTGCTTATTTCCTCAACAGCCCGCTAGGTGGTTTTCCATTTGTGAAAGCATTCATAACTCTCTCGCTAGTGGTCAACTGATATATAAGTTGTATATAAAGGAATTTGTATATAAATAAGATACATACCTATAAATACATTCACGGATTTTAATGAAAGGTAAGTCTTATTTAACTATGTATATGTTTCAGTTTAATAATTCCATCACTCCACAGATACAAATTTGTTGAAAGAGTAAGTAATTTTCTTCAAATAATCTTTCATTTCATATTAAATAAATATTTATATGTTATAATGATTAAAATGTTTACTTTCAAATTGAATGTATAATAGGAGACAGAGAAATACATGTAGAAACGTAATCGAAGAAGAAAAATGAGCATCGGTATCAGCAAGTATATATGCTTGCTCAACTAAAGATGTGAAAAGCTGTTGGAATTAAAGTAATGTCTGTCAATACAGCCATAAATTAAATGGTAATGGATATATAATATGAAAAAATGCCTAAACTAAAATTGAATATATTTTTCCATTTTTAATAAATCGTTACGTGAATGAAAAGAAGATTGTATATTTGGCTGAAAGAAATATCGTCTGTAACCAAAATGTTATTTTCTTAGTTGTGATTAACCAAATTTTGATTCAAATAAATATTTTATTACAATATTCAAATATTTATTATATTTTCATATATATACACAGATGACTCTAAGAAATATGTTCAATTATAATGTTATTTATTCGATTGTCATAAATACGTTTTGTTTCAATTTAATATGTTTTGAAACCATTCGGCTATTAATAGTAATTCAATAAATTGACTGAAATAAATACCATCTCCAACCAAAATGCTGCTTATGAGATTCTCAAAAACCAGATTTTGTTTGAAAATACTATTTCCTTCAAACATTAGAATAATCATTAAACTTCAATTATTATATACATGGCTGGAAGAAACATCATCTTCAATCAAAATGCTGCTTATGAGATTCTCAAAAACCACGTATTATTTCAAATAAATATAATTTAAATGAATTATACATTTTCTTGAAGTGATCACACCTGAATTTTTAATTGAATAATAACGTTTCTATACAAATACATTTTGTTCAATTTAAATAAATTTTTCAAAAAAATAATTTCTTATATTCGAAGAAATTTCCTAAAATTAAAAGAATGGGCTGTTTGGGAGTATTGAAACAGCTCATTTATTTGATTAAAACAAATTTTGTTTCATTTTAATGTTTTTTTTTCTCAGTGTATAACTCATTACCTTTTTATTTCCTTAGAACTTCTTATACTTTTCGATACACGAAAGGATATAATTAGATATACCAATGTTTTACGCTTATGAAGAGATCGAAGGGTTGTGTACGCACCGGGGATCGATGATTAATGTGAGTATGAGAAAATTCTATTAACCAAACTTTAAACGCGTTTTTCTCAAGACTATGCTTTCTCGGTCGACCCGAGCGATACAAATTTTCTATTAAACCGATCGGGCTTAAATCTTAACAGGTCGTTCTACACATTTGTAATTCTGGCCGGAACTAGAATAATTTTTTTTTCACCCACTATTTTTCAATTTACATCCAAATTTGCACTAAAAACAATGGTACTTTTTTATTTCTATGTCCGCCATTGTGTTATTTTTTAACAAAATTATTTTATTCTATAGTTCCGGCCAAAATGATAATCCTACAGAACAATAAACTATTGGTTTTTTTTTGTTTCAGATTATCCAAACTGGAGATAGATCACGGGCCAGCAGTATGTTATTTTTCGGCATCTCTTATCTCATATAATTTCAATAAAATATTGTAAAAACAATGCTTTTTTATGACTGAAGATAGTATTAATAAGATAAAATTTTTGGATTTATTACATTTCATTTACGTGTAAAAAAAATACCCTGTAAAACCAATCGATTTACTAGACTACTACGTTAAACGATGATGAGCGGCATTTCAATTTATGTTAGGCAATAGTTTAACGCGAAGGGAATTGATAAATCAAATTAACTCATTTTAAATTTTCTTTACAATTGACGTACATGTGCGTTCCTTTTAAAACTGTTTAGTTCACTTAAAATCACTAAAAAATTACGTCACTAACCGAGTACTAAAACTCACTGATTTGTATTGGCTCAAATTTTTTTCAGTATAATAGAAAAGTTTGGTAAATTTTTTCATTAAAAAAGAATGAAATATTAACAATTCTATTTTATTCTCTGTTAATAAACAAAAAAAAACAAACAAACAAAAGTTCTATCGCGTTTAGGCTGAATTTAAATAATATAATTAACGCCGGAAGAAGCAAATACAAGTAAAAATATAGGTGATTTGTTTGGAATAAATAATTTGCTTTACGAGGACAAACTTAAAACTATTTTATCAACGTAGAAATTTCGTCGTGAGTCAGGCCCGAATCTATAAACGAAATTTAAGCTTAGCACGGTCTTAGCTAAGATCAAATGTCTCCCTTTATCCTTCAACACAATGCTAACCTCGATCTTCGTCTTAAGTATTTGCTAAACTGAAAATCAAGTTTAGTTTGGTTTATAAATTCAAGCCTTAGATAAAGCCACGTGTGTTTTAGCTCAATGTATTTTATAGGAATATCTACACAACCTCACTACTATTTCCAATTACAGCGCACTAATACACTGTAAAAAATCTGTGGAAAATTACACATATAATGATAGTAAATTTTACACAATATATAGTGGCAGTGACAAAATCGATGTAAATTTAAGAAAAATTTGTAACTTTACAATATTTTCATAAAATATTGTGGATTTTTACTAATCTGATAGTAAATATACAAAACGTATGTAATTTTCCTATTTCATGTAAGCATAATACATGAAAACACTAGTAAATATGTTGTAAATTTACTAGTGGTTTAACGAAAAGTTTTGAACGCTAAAATAGAATTTTCTGGCAATCGTTTTGTATATAGTATAAATATGTATTCAAGGATATTCTTTCAAATATTGATATTTCTATAAACCGTAAATATATATATGCCTAAGTAACAAAATACATATAAGTTTTTGGTTGTGCATGTTGGTAAATAAGCTTCAATAGTTTTTCAAGCAGTGGTAAGCTTCTAAAGTATTCCGAAGGTGAGTAAAACACTAGTGGCTTAGTATTCGTTTGTTTACGTGGCTCTACATTTGTATAAAACATCCGTGAAGCCGGTCTTTGTAGAGAACGATTCTTATTCGTCAGTTTCAATAATTACGTCATATTCGAGTGCAAGAGTGATGCTGCTTCTATCGGAATGGTTTCAGAATAAGATGTAACGGCCATTTTAGTTCGAATATGACACCATTAGTGCAATATGTGTAATTCTGTGCAACTGCATCAAATCTTATATTTGGGCCATTTATTGAAATTCATGTGGTAAGTAAACAATCTTATCAAATTATCATTATTTTATTCATAGAATTTAACTATTATACGAGTATTTTCCGCGTTTTAGATGAGTAAAAAGATACAATGGATAACATAAAGTTTTAATAGTTCGAAACAGATTTCTGACCGCTTAGATTAGACTAGTGCTGCAATATAAAAAGTTTCACTTCGGAAATTAGAATACTAAAGATTATAATGCTATAGATTAACGATTGGATTTTTTGATGGTTAAAGCACTTATTAAAATTAGGTAAAGAATTTAAATAAATATGTCTCTATTATTTCTTTTCTATTCGAAATAGCTCATATAGTTTATTTGAATTTGTTAGTTGAGATACGAATTGATAAGAATATAATAAAAGAGTGACTGTGATAAAATAGAAAACTTATTTTTAACAGTTTCTTTTTGAGTGGATATGTATATATAAATCACAGGTTAGTTACCATTTTAATTGCATAATTATTTTTTGATTTGAAGCATTAATAAAACTTTACTAGATCTATAAAATAAATCTTATATTAATATCATATTTTTTTCATAGGTCAGTATATCTATTTCAGTTGCTTTTTCTTTTGTAGATATTGAAAATATAAACGGATAGGATAAAACTTCTTAAGATTTTCAAGAGTAGTAATAATAAAAAATAGGTCAGCAATTTTCATTCGCAAAGCCCTTCATAGAGAATAAATATTTGGCTATTACATCCTACGCAGTGAATAAATATTTGGCTATTACATCCTACGCAGTGAATAAATCATTACTTTCATGTTCTGTTCTAATTATTAAATTGGTGAGATAAGTTGAAGAAATGTTTCGTTTACTGTTTGTGTTTAAATATTTCATGTGTTTTATTTGCATTTGCTATTTTAGGTACTAGTTAACATAAATAAGATAAAAGAAAGAGATCTCATGATAAAGTTGCAAGTTCCTATATGAAAAAGTTTTTGATTGAGATATTATATGTAAATAGAATGCTCGAAATGTACTGAAGCATTAACAAAAATTGATTAGGTCTGTAAAACAAATCTTATATTTAATATGTATAATATTTTGCAAAACTCAATATACGTATTTTAGTTGCTTTTTCCTTTGCAGATGCTGAATAAAAATGGATAGAAGAAAACTTCTTAAGTTTTTCAAATATAGTATTAAATAATAGGTCAGCAATTTTCATTCGCAAAGCCCTTCGTAGAGAATAAATATTTGGCTATTACATCCTACGCAGTGAATAAATCATTACTTTCATGTTCTGTTCTAATTATTAAATTGGTGAGATAAGTTGAAGAAATGTTTCATTTACTATTTTGTTTAAATACTTCATGTGCTTTATCTGCATTTGCTATTTTAGGTACTAGTTAACATAAATAAAATACAAGAAAGAGATCTCATGATAAAGTTGCAAGTTCTTATATGACAAAGTTTTTGATTGAGATATTATATGTAAATAGAATTCTCGAAAACAGTTACCATATTCTGATTGCATAGTTGTTTTATATTCTGAAAAATCCGGTTATTGAAATTGATTAGGTAAGTTAAATTAATTTCTGTTACTATTTTCATTCAGAAGTACACCTGTCTTATCAACATTTTTTTTTTCTAGATATTTAAACAAATAGAATAGAAGGGATCTGGAAAAGGTGTGATAAAATATCTCATCTCCATTGTGAATGTCACTTATTTGAAATCACAATTGCTGAAATTAAGACAGTGAGTAATATGACTCTTTCTGTATTACTCTTATTTTGTTCTAGTTTTCTCTATTAGATAATAATAATAACGTATTAAATAATATTTCATAATAGGGTTAAAATTAATCACTCAAACATTTTTCTTAATTCTTGCTAACTATAGATAATAGTAATTAATTAAAGGAATAAATGGAATTATTTTTTGCTATTTCAGTTACTTCTGGTACAACTTCCATAAATAATACTGCAGTTAACTCGCCTCTTACGCGTTTGCCTCATCTGTTATTCAATTTTCTTATTAGAAATGTTTGAGTGTATAATGTGCAAATTTAAGTTTCACACTATATCTAAATACAATAATCACCAAACTTATCACAAAAATTTAACAAATTTAAGGATAAAATGTGCTTATGAAAACTGCGGGCAACAATTAACTCGTTATACAAATTTTCGAAAGCATATTCGTCGATTTCATGGTAGAAGTAACAATGTTTATCATTGTAACAACAACGGATGCTTTTTTGAGTCTAATGATAAATTAATATTTAACAAACATTTGTATAACCATATAAAAAAAAGTAAGAATGGAATTTTTTGTAGCTATCCAAACTGTTATCCACAATTTAAATTATTTAAGTGTTACATCTTACAAGGTTCACATAATGAGAAGGCATAATAGTATTATTAACGATCAAATTACATCTGAAAATCTAATAGATCACTGTAATGATTGTGATGATTATGAAAGCGGAATAAGTGATGACATTGGCTCAATTTCTATAAATAGGGAATCTTCAGAAACAAATTTTATTAATTACAATGATAATGAAAAAATGATTGCTCGTTTGTTTTTAAACTTGCAAATGAAGAATAGTCTAACAGAACGATCATTACAAATGATTTTTGACGAAATCTCTTCTCTTTTCAACATAAGCAAAAATCTTTTTCTTCATTATTTATTTCAAAGTGACATCTCAGACAACATTAAAAAAGAAATTTTTGCAATTTTTATTAACAGTCAAAATCCATTAATTCGTTTATGTGATTCAGAAAAAGGTATTTTACGCAATACATTTTTACGAAGGAAGTATTTTAATGAAAAATTTAATATAGTATGGCCATTGCAAATTAAATTAGGATTTTCCAGTAATCATAAAATATCTCATTACCATTACGTTCCGATTTTAGAAACTTTAACCCTATTATTACAAAATAAAGACCTTCGAAATTTTTGTAACACTTCAAGTCATCAGGATCAGCCATTTCTATATTCCGATATTCATGACGGTAGTGTAGTAAAAGAAAATCAATTATTTTTAAGAAATAAGAATGGTTTAAAATTAATATTTTTCCAAGACGCCTTCGAAATTTGCAATCCTTTAGGTGCTGCCAAAGGTAAATTTAAACTTGTAGGTGTATATATGGTAGTTGGTAATTTACCTCCATATTTACGATCACAAATTCAAAACATGCAGCTTATTCTTCTGTGCAAAGAAAAGGATGCACTTTTTTTTGGTTGGAATACAATTATGAAGTTTTTAATTGCCGACTTAAGATTATTAGAAACTGAAGGAATTAATGTAACTATTGATAATCAAAATCAAACTTTTTACGGTACTATGATAGCTATGCTTGGTGATAACTTAGGAAGTCACCAAATAGGCGGATTTTCACAAGATTTTAGCTCTTCAAAATATACTTGTCGTTTCTGTGATATGTCTGAAAATTCTTTTATACCGAAAAATCGATGTACGAAACCTAATAGAACACCTCAGCAATATAACGCGTGCGTAAATGAAATAGATGAAAACAGGACATCAGTTAAAGGAATAAAGGAAAATTCTCCTTTAAATGAATTGCAATATTTTCATGTTTGTAATCCAGGCTTACCTCCATGCATAGCTCATGACATTTTCGAAGGAATTGCAGCTTTTGACTTATTATATGCTATTATGTATTTCATTGATAAGAAATGGTTTCATTATACACAATTAAATTTTCGAATATCCAAAATAAAACTTAATAACATCATAACATTTAAAGATATTCCTCCAATAAAAAAATCCACAAAATTAACCGGGACCGCTAGCCAAATAAGAAAATTAATTTTAATTTTGCCATTACTTGTATATGATTTAATTCAGGATTATAACGACGATGTTTGGATAATGGTGTTACTTCTAAGAGATATTTGCTCCTTGATATGTGCTCCAACTGTTTCTTTAGGTCAAATCGCTTTACTACAGGAAAAGATAAACGAATACATGTCTGTTAGAATTAAATGTTTTCCTAATATCAAATTAAGACCAAAACATCATTATATTTGTCATTACCCTTATTTAATTAAGTCTTTTGGACCGCTCAAATACTTATGGACTTTACGCTTCGAAAGCAAACACAGATATTTCAAAACTCTTATTAAGCATTCTCCTAATTTTAAAAATGTAACAAAATTTTTATCTAATAAGCATCAGATGTTACAAAGTCTTAATATATTATCTTATGACACTTCAGTTAAAGCTGATACAGCTGAGGTTTTCTTAGCTTATAACTTCGAATCTTCTGTTTCTTCTACCATTATAAAATATGTTTCAAATAACATATCCTGTTGCATTAAATTTGTTGCTCAGAAAGCAGTTTTCAAAGGCATTGAATATAAAAAAGGGAATTACATTTGTATTGGGAAAAATCAATTTGGAAATTTATTAATCTGTGAAATTAAATATATTTTAATTGATAATAGCTATACAAATATTTATTTTATAGGAAAGGTAAAAGAAATTGTTTTAATAACATGTTTAGGGGTTTATGAGAATTTTGAACTAAATACCAATAGGTGTGATAATATAGATGATTTGCACATTTACTCTCATAACTCTCTTCTATCTCCACATCCACTTTTTACTATCCTTTTATCAAATTCCTTTCGTATCTATTTATTTGAGTATGCACCATTGGAGTTATAATACATAGTAAGTAAATCATTAAACTATCTTCTTATTATATTTATTGAATTTTTCAATTTTAGATGGCATTATTATTTAAGGTTTGGACAGCAGATCGTAAAAAAAAAAATTTTTGTTGCAATTAATAATAACGAGGACGTGCTTACGGAGCTTTTATCTAAATCTAATGCAATATTATGTATAAATGGATGTAAAATTGTATGTGAAAAGGATGGAACAGAAATAGATGAGGACGAAGTATTGAAATTATGTTCGAAAGAAACTTTAATGATTTTGAAGCCTACAGAAATTTGGACAGAAGATAATATAAACGAAAAAAATGTGATACTTGAACCGAATTGTACGGAGCAAACCTTAATGGCTTTGCAGCCTACAGAAATTTCGACTCAAAATAATTTGTGCGAAAAATTGACATTATTCCAATCAGTGTGTAAATCTATAGAAACTGAATCCAACTCGTATTCGTCTGAATCATCTACGTCATCACATGCATCTACTATTATATCTAAAACAAAAAATTCAGAGGAAAACTGGTTAAATTTTAAGATTCCTTGGGACAAAATGGACTTATCTGTTATACGAGAGCTGGATGCGGGAAACAGAAATAAATATTTGGTTACTAATGTTGTAAACAAAGTGGTCTCAGAAATGAGAGCAATTCAAGAATTAATTCCATCAAAAACCTTCAATCTGATTGCTAGAAAGATGGTGGATAAGTATCCAAAAACATTTGCAGATTTAGATGATGATGGACAGTTTTTTGGTGAAGGAATGCATTCTTTATATAATAAGATGCATGATCGAAATTTTTATTTAAATCGTCCTCATATGAAAAGAACGTTATTAAGAACTCTAAATATACCATTTAAAAAACAAAAATCTATTTTGGCAGCTAAGGCAGGTTGCAGCAATTGGCAGCCGGATAAATATAAAGAGGGTGAAACGGAGAGCTCATTAGAAGAAAAACGGAAGTTTTTAGAAACCGTTACCTTGAATATTGATTCAATTAAAACTGATGTAGAAAAAAAACAAAAAGTTTACCTATTCTTAGAAGATACGTATCCGATACAGAGAGTATTTATCAATAATGTACATAAGCCTCCGACCATGACAGATATTAAAATAAAATGGCCGATCTTATTACATAAAGAATTTTTTGTTTGGCACTACGAGAAATTGATGCAGCAATCAATAGTAGTTCTTAAAGAGCAGTTGACTATTAAAAAAGACAAGATTTTAGCTTATGGAGAAAAAAGGAATTTTAAAAATATTTTAAATTCGTCCGATAAAGATGAGATAAAATGCATAAAAATAATTATGTATCATTTTAAAGAAGATTACAATTTAATTTTTAGATCTTTTCCAGTGAGTTATTTTGAATTTTCTTGCTGTATTTAATGATCATAAGAGTATAATGGTTTTAAAACATTATTTTTAGGAAGGAACACTCTTGAACGAATTGAAACCTGTTATTGCAGCTCCTTCTATAGCAATTGTAGGTAAGATAAAATTAAATATAATTTTACATTGCTATTTTAATTGGCGAACATTAATTTATCTGATTAATTAAGTAAGGAATACTAATAGCTTTACTGTTTTAATAAATTTTCAATCTTAAGTTAAACTTTTAATTTTTTTTTCAGATACCCATGTTCCATTATATTATTTATATATTGAGCAGGTCCTATTTATGAGAACTGAAAGTTGTTTTTATGAAGTTCTGCAATTATTAATGGCTGCATATTTCGTTTTTAATTTGGAATACCCTGCAGGAGCTTCTTGTACGTTTGAGTTTATACAAAAGTATTTGTTAAAAATCCATCCGGATTCAGGTAGTAAATCGCGAAAAAGTGGAAATAAGTCTAAAGTTTTGTCACTTTTTAATAAATTAAGAAACATAGAAGGTCAACAGAAAATATCAGCAGATTCTGAGTAGATATACTATAAGTCATTATTTTGTATTCATTATTTTTTATATGCTTTTAAACTTATGTATTGCAGCGTTATTTGAACAACATTATAATAAAAAGAGAAAAGTCAACTATATAGTAAAGGTTTTCATTATTTTCACTTATTAATATCAATTTAAAGAGGATATTGAAAATTAGTTGACTTTTGTCCGGATTGTGAAGAAAAGCTATAAGCCGTTTCTTTTTTTGTATTTTTTTTAACGTAGATTTGCAATTTGAGTTATTTTTCCTTTTTAAACAAATTAAAAACGATTTAAAATGTTAACAGGAATTATTATTATATGTAATACACACATGAAAATGAGTATACATATACATCTGCATATACATATAAACACAACATTCCCTTTGGCTTTGTTATACATGATAACAATTCCCATTAACATTTTAAATCGCTTATGACATTTCTAAAAAGGAAAATGGACTTAAAATTCAGACTTATGCTGAAAAAGTTACAAGCAAAAGAAAGTTTATAGCTTCTCTTTACAATACGGACAAAAGTCACACCATTTTCAACGTTTAGCTTCACTCCCGTAAATTTACTACTAATAGTATTATTAGTAATCAGAACAGTAATAATACTTACGTTAAAGGTACTTTTCCTATATGAAAAAGTAAATTTCCTCTATGAATTATAATTTTTCTATAGGAGTCAGTAAGTTTACTTTAAGAATTTGTAATTTTTCTATATATGTCAGTAAGTTTTCTTTAAGAGTTTGTAATTTTTCTATAAGAGTCAGTAAATTTTCTAAAATGATTCTTAAAATTAGATTACTAAAATGTAATTTGTCAATTGTATTTGTAAATTTACTTTCGCTTGTAAATGTACACAATAAATAGAGGGTCCAAAAGTAACCCTTCATTTTCTGTGTAATTTTACATAAAAATTTTTTACAGTGTACACAAACATTTCGCTTACTAATAACATTCCTGTGCTCTCTAGGAAATTGAAATGGTTTAAAGCATAAACAGAATTTGAGAGAGCCTTGGCTGGCGGACAAAGACTTCTTCACAACGCGTTGCTTATCTGGTCTGGCACCGAGTCCCGAGCAATAAACCGACCGAAATTTAAGAACCCTTATACAGGGTAAGGCACTTGAGCCGCCCCAGAATATGGATGCAGAAAGACACATGTCTCTTTAGCCATAAAATATATTCACTTTTCACATTTGACCTTTCTGAAATCAAATAACAAAAGGCTTCGAAAAGGTCCTAAGCAAAAAGTGAATATTTTTTATAGTTTAAGAGATACGCGTCTTTCTGCATCCATTGTCTGAAGCGGCTTAAGTGCCTCACTCTGTACATCTGTACTTAAGGTTCCCATTTATAACCCCGGACACATTAGACATATTGAAATAAAGACTGTTATTATTGAAAATAGTTTTATAGGAGCAATGATATTATTAATTTATTTATTAAAATTATAAATACCCCTATTGAATTTCTTTAGAATTCGCTTGAAAGAGAATGATGTACGGGAAAAAGAGGACGGGATGGCAAGCCTATCTGTACTCCAATGATTAGTTAAAATTTCTAATTTTAGTATTATTAATTAAACTTTTTGAAAATTATTATCAATACATTCCTTGTATTTTTAAGATGAAAATGAGCCTAATCACGAGTTTAATCGGACGATTATTTCTGTATCAATTGTGTTTTGCAGTGTTGATTTTATTTAATTCTAATAAATTTTTTTTTTTCAGTAATTTAGTTAAGAATTTAAAGCATTTACACATCTTTTAATTACATATTTAAATGAAATAAATATTTATTTTTATCATTTATAAAAATATTTTCTTTACGCAACTTATCTTTCACACTTTCTTAAAGGAAGAAAGATTACTATATTTTTTAGAAATCATATTAACCCTAATAATTGTTGAATAATTCTTTCTACTATTTTGGATATATTTTAATTTACTAAGTAAAAGAGCTACAAATAAAATAGAATTTTATTAGAATTTAATAAAATGAGAACTACAAGATACATCTAACACAGAAATAATCATCCGATTAGATTTCTGTCTGTGCTCATTTTCATCTTAAAAATACAAGAAATGTATTGATAATAATTTTAAAAATGTTTAATTAATAATATTAAAATAAAAAATCTTTATTAATCATTGGAGTACAGGTATATAAGGGTACTTGAATTTTTATCGGTTTATTGTCATCGATTTGTTTCTCGGGACTTGGTACTAGACCAGATAAGCCGTGCGACGTGAAAAAGTCATGTCCAGCAGTTAACTAAGGCCCTTTTAAAGTCTGTTTATGGTTTTAACCGATTCGATTCCCTAGAATGTACGTGTTTGCCCATTCATAATTGAAAGTATGCATTAATTTTGGAGGAAAGCATAGTTTCTTCCAAAATCAAAGGCTTTACAGCATATCACAAAAAATTCAAGAAGCCATACATACTTTTTATATTGCAATTCGCTATACATATAGTGGCTTAGATAATGTGAAATTACTTCACTCATGTACGAATCATAGCATGGGACAGAACGGGGCTTTTAAATATATGTGTATGTGTGTATATTTTTGAATTTTGAAAAAGTGAATAGATATTAAAATTTGTGTATTAAATCACTTGATGATTATCCAAATTTATAAAGTTCGATACTATTTGATAAATATTTTTCAAATAACTATTTAATTCAGATATAATTATTCTAACAAAAAATAGTGTGAGAGAACCTTGTGCACTGATTGGCACTGAAATGTGAAACGTAAAGCAATAAAAGCAAATGTGTTGAGATACCTATAATAAACTGTGATAGTGGGACAGTTAAATAATTTTGAATAAGCTATATTCTAAAAAAAAAAGCAAAAGAAGGAAAAGGTTAATGTAAAAACTGCAATGTATCAATTTTATCAGACTGTACAAACTTTTTCAAAATAGTTCTCAATACATTGTAAGTTATATTTAAATCATTGAATGATATTCGTGAAGCTTTTGATTTTTTGTTACATTTGAAATATGAAGGGGTAATATATTTCTCTCTCTCTCTCTGATTGCTATAATATTAAATGCTATTCATTCGTGATATTAAATTAAAATTAAATCAAGTAAACTAAGAGTTGATCCTGTCATCATATTATTTAAGTTTGACATTGCATATAAACAGTATCTATTTCTTATGGTTATCTAGAACAAGGATCGGCAATTTATTACTATTGTTGCTTATATAAAGATTCCCTATTATTAACTACATCGAACAATCGAAAATTGCAAAAATGTTCAAACTCTGTTCTAAAACATTTTACAGCACCTTTATATATTTTATAATAATTTAATCATTTGAGAGAATCATTTTACAACTAATACGCAATTAAGACCTATCCTTCTATACACTTTAAAAATTCTTTTGTATGTATTTCCCTTTTTTTTTGTTACGGAACAAAATTACTTCAGAAATTCCAATCATTTATTCCCTATGCTTGTTTCTTATTATAGTAGTATTTTCTTTCTTTAAATTTCTCATAGAAAATTTTCAATTTAAAAGGTACATAATAAAGATTTTCTTTTTAAAAAAATTATTATCAAACATACATATTATAAAATATACACTTGGTGTGTCAAAGCGTAGTAAAAGACTAGTTTTCAGATAAAAAAAATTATCATGACAAATTTTAATTTTTAACTGATTGATACCTAACAGTATATTATGCATTTTTTTCCTGGTTCGCTGGGTTTGAAATTTCTTATTGACCCGAATGTTTAGTATTTTATGCTTCAGCATAGTCGCTACATAGCCTCTCTCGAAGTGTAATATAAGGCTAGTTTCTTTATAAAAAAAATTAAAATCCAGATCTTTGAGGTGCTTGTTATTTGCCAAAAAATGCATGGTACATACTTGTATTGGCATAAGCGCTATAAATTGTACCGTCTCAAATTTTTAAGTTTTTTTTATAATTTTATATCCCAAGTGCCTTATTTTTTACTTTTATTTTTAAAATGATTTTTCCCCCTACGTAGAGCTTGTACGATTTTCTTAAAGGTCGCACGATGACCATTTGGTTTTTCCGTAAGATTAACACAGAAAATTTTTGTTGTTTAAATAGTTTTTGGTATACCAAGCAATTTCCCACATAATATATTCTGCTGCAAGCTGGTAAATAGTTCAACTGCACATTTGTTTAGAATATTTCATTAGTCATTTTATTATTTTATTCATTTTCAGCAAAAAATAGCACAGTGTATTCAATGCAGTGACTTTACTTGATTTTCAATGTTTAAATTACTACATTAAGAAAAGTCTAACCAAACTTAAAATAAAAATAGCTGATAATCTGTTTTTATTATAAATTGCCTTAGATTTTTATATATATAGCAATTTAAGTATCGAAAATCATGTAAAATCACGTCATTGACTATAATGTGCTGTTTCTTGCTGAAAATGAATAAAATAATAAAATGACTAATGAGATATTCTAAACAAATATGTAATTGAACTATCTACCAACTTGCAACAGAATATATACTGTGTGGAAAATTGTTTGGCATACCAAAATTTATTTAAACAAAAATTCTCTGTATGAATATTACGAAAAAACTAAATGGTCATTGCGTGAGCTTTAAAAAATCTACGAGCTCTACATTGCCAGAAAATCATTTCAAAGATAAAAGTAAAAAATTAGGTAAGTAGGATGTAAAATTAAGAAAACATTTTAAAATTTAAGACGGTCTACTTCGCACATATTTGCCAAAAATAAACTGAATCATATTCGGTAAAGCATAAAATCATTTATAACTGTAAATTTTTATTCCCGAAGTTTAATAAATAATCAGTATTTGAATAAGAAGAATACATCGTATTTCAGGTTTTCAAATTGCTAAATATTGAATACTCACATGAATGAAGTGCACATCTCTCTCTATCTCTCTCTCTCTCTTTAGAAGAGACTAGCCCGTATTGAAAGCATCACCTACCATACTTATCCGTAAATTCGACGGGGTAAAAACCGTACGAGTTACCCCTTTCTCCTTTACGCGCATATTTTCAAGCACTTTTTTTTTGTTTAATGAGTACTCAAATCACACACACACACACACACACACAAAGTAAAGCTGTCGTTAATATTATTGGGACGCTCTATGCATCTTCTTAACTGTTTACTCGGACCAACAGTTGCTTCTCGATGAGCTTTGAAATACAGAGTGAGACACAGTGAGGTACTTGAGCCGGTCCAGAGCCGAATGGGCCGAATGCACGCTGAACACTCAACAGGCGTCGTGTGGGATCAAGCGTTGATTGGTGAACAATAGACCGAGAGGGAATCTGTACAGACGAAAAGGGAGAGAAAGAAAGAGAAAGAGAAAGAGAAAGAGAGAGAGGGAGAGGGAGAGAGGGAGAGAGAGAGAGAGAGAGAGAGAGAGAGAGAGAGAGAGAGAGAGAGAGAGAGAGAGAGAGAGAGAGAGAGAGAGAGTTAAACCCTAGCACAATGTATAGGCTCTTATCGCTCTCTCGCTGTCCTTTATATTTATTGAGATTTAGAAAAAAGAAAAACTAATATGAATAATAGAGTGATACTGAGACGCAAATTAATGTGGTAAGGTATAGCTCTTTATTTGCCTGTATACTTCTTCTCTCTGTCTCTAGTCTTCACCAATAAACGCTTGAACCCCACCACACCATTCCAGTATGTATTCAGAGCTGGGGCGGTTTAAGGGGAGGTTAACGGGATCCCTCGCGCGTGCTTTACCGACACTACAAGTCAATAAACAATTAGTTTAATAAAATTCAAATGCGAAGCAAATTGAACAAACTGGCGTCTTTAGGACAAGGTGCCAGTTCTAACGAGTCAAACGAGCTTAAAAACACTCAAATTGGGTGAAAAATGACGCTGTACCACTGTCCCGCGTTCTTCAAGCAAAAATAACCAGAAGTGATCTCTCTTCAAGAACGAGGGACAATGGTACAGTGTTATTTCTCATACGATTTGAGTGTTTTTAAGCTCGTTTGACTGGTTGGGACTGACACCTTGTCCTAAAGACGCCAGTTTCTTCAATTCTCTTCGCGTTTGAATTTTATTAAATTAATTGTTTATTGAGTTGTACTGTTGGTAAAGCACGCGTGAGGGTCGAGAGGCTTAAAAAATTTGCATTACCTCCTAAAATTATTTTCTCAGATAATATAATTATTTTGAAAATAGAATTCAGCGCATATCATTTTCCAATATATAATTATGAAGAGTACATTCCAATTTTATTGATACAAAAGAATCCAAAATGGTGTCAGCATTTCCTGTTAAATAAAGTTATGAATTAGTCTGCGCTCAGTACGCTCTTCAGCATTGTCAATTTATCTAAATAAACATATGGAGTAATGCTATTAAACTGGATTAAATTTGAGGGACCTTATCTTTTTTAGATATTCGAAAAGCTTACAAATATCTAAATGGCAATTTTTTTAAACAAAGAACGCTGTAAATAAAATATTTTTTAACTTGTGACGACCGCCATTTTAAAGTTTGTAAGCTTTTCGAAATCCAAAAAAGGTAAGGCTCCTTAAGTTTATTTTATTTTGATAACATTACTTCATTTTTATTTTCAGATAGATTATTTGGCAAGGCTGTAGAGCGTCTCGCGCAGACTAAGGAATAACGCACATAAAATCGCTTAACGTCTTACGTTATTTTACGTGAAATTTTAAGATAAATTACAATTCAGAGCGACGTACGGCAAAGCATGTAGGATTGCGTTGCCTTAAGTTTACATATCCGCAACGCAACACAATCCCATGTGCTTTGTCGTACATCACTCTTGCATGTAACTTAACGTAAAATTTTACGTTAAGTAAAGTAACACGTTGAGTAATTTTATCTGCGCTAAGCTTAATTCATAACTTTAATTAACCGGAGCTACTTACGCCATTTTTTATTCTTTTGTATCAATAAAATTGGAATGTACTCTTCTTTCATAGAAGAATAATATGTGCAGAATCCTATTTTCAAAAGTAATTATTTAACATAAAAAAAACAAAGGTCCAAATAGTAATGCAATTTTTCAAGCCTCTCGACACTAACCGCCCCTTAACTTCCTTGCCTTATATAAAACAGGTAAAAAACATAATGAATGTACAGGACAAACAATGATTTTCATATACCAAATGGAACTTCCAAGGCCTAAATAACCGTTTTAGTGCTCAGTATTTTTCCAATATTAAACAAGAAAAACTAAATTACAGTAATTTTTATAAGTATAAAATTATACTCTCTCTATATTATATTTGGTACACATAAATCAAGATACGTACCAAAATGCAAATCAAAACACTTATTGCATGGGAGGTAGAAAGAGTATAGCATTTCATAAGAATTTTCGATATTGAACACTGCAACATGATCGCACTGCATATCATTCCAAAGATTAAATAAGATTGCTGATTTATGAATGAAACGATAAACGACTCGAATGTAAGCTAATTATTTATCAGTATTTAATTTTTTCACTTAAAATACCAACACTGATGTGAAGTGTAACTATGTGGGCAGTAAAGAGAAATTACCATTTCATTTAACCCATTATATCCACTTACAACTTATTATTTCCGCTTTATTACTTACCCTCCTTTTTTATTCTAGGTTTGGAATTCTGGGTGCTGTTTGGATTCCTGAATTGTTATAATCAACAAAGGAATATAGCAAGCATGTAAAACAGCAAATCATTTGATTTCAGATTTAAAATTCATTATGAAAGATTGACTACTTTATAAAAGTCTTTGAAACAATGTTACATGATCCCTCGAAAGAACAGGCCTTGTCTGTAAAAAAGATACGCCAATACATGCATATCTTAGTAGAAATTTTGCCTTAGTAAACAATAGTATTATACAATCAATTCGTTTACAAAAAAATACATAATGATCATTGACTTAATTTTTTCATTTACAAAGAATTTTATAAAATATCTATTAACGATAAAAAAACTAATTAAGAAAAATGATAAAATTAAAATTTGTTATAAGTATTTTTAATTATAGTAAAAAAGTAGTGTTACGTTAAGAGGGAGGGAGGTCAAATAAACGAGTTTTTTTGTAAAAAATTAAAACTTTTTATTGAATATACTAATCAAATATGTGACAAATTTATTAAAATTTTCACAGTTTTATCATGATTATAGCATCTTTTTTTTTTTAGAAAAATAATATTTAAAAGTGGCGACGCATTAGCAATTTGAAGTCATCTCCTGGACTTTATGACGAATACTGCCAGGGTCACTAAAATTAGCACAAAATTAAATTTGGGGCACGGTTAAAGTAAGGGTTCATTACACTTTGTCAACGTGCAAAAATCCGGTTTTCTTTACGCGCGGCTTTCGAATCTTTATTATTTTAGAAAAATGTCTGAAAATTTTTATAAGGAACAGAGTAGTTTAAAAGCACAACTAATTTTCAATTTTATTTGAGCGTGCTCCGGACTGTACGTATATCTACGCAAGCAAGTTAAGTGCATTTTTCTCAAAACCACATTTTATTTCATGGCATTGGTGTATTTTCCGAAACTATTCGAACGATTCGTACGAAGTTTTAGACAAATATTCTTCGCATGTGCAGGTATAGCCGAAACTAGAATAATTTAAATATTTTTACTTTTACACATTTTATTTCCCCAAAACAAAGCTCAGGAATTTTTGCATTTTTCAGCTGTTTACTATAGTAACTAATTGGAAGTCGCTATTAGTGACTATAGTAAATATCTGAAAAGTTCAAATATTTCCAAACCTTGCCTTATAATATTACTTCAAAAAATCCAGTTTTTTTCGTTCTTTTTTTTAATTATTCACTATTTTGTTACTATTGCATAAAAATGAACAACTCTATAAGTTGGGGCTATAGCCCCGCTTATTTGGGAATCTAAATCTCTCTGAATCTTATCTTTCTAATAATTCTGCACTAACGAAACAAAAATACCGCTGACATTGGTTTTTTGAATAAACTATGCTTGTGGTATTATTTTAAATTGGCTTATGTAGAATGAATAGAATATTATTGTTACACATTTCAAGAGTATATCAAACGTTTAAATAATAGCAACAATATTTATTATAAAGATTGTATGAACAAATCTCAAAAAACTGCTAATGTTACGGGTGTACAAAGTGTAATAAACCCTTAAGCATTCTTATCCGCTCTGCATGAAGCTAAATTTAATAAGAAAAAAATTACAAACTAAAATACCTGTCCGTTTTTTAACAAATAATACACACTCTTAATTCATTAATAATCTACTACTCATGCAAAGGCCATTAAGTTAAAAAAGGTATGTGAAAAATTTCGTTTAGATCGGTTACAAATAGTAAGTGCACTACATTGACCACTGCTCCAAGATTTACGTTTTTAAAAAAGAAATACGTTTGAAGTTTGGATGGCTTTGCATGTCATATCTAATCCAATACTGACTACACCCTGTTATAAAAAAATCTTACTTAAGGGAGAAAGTACACGTAGAATGAAGAAAAGTCGAATTTTAATTTTATTCTTTTAATCGATTATATATATATATATATATATATATATATATATATATATGTTATTAAGAATAATTTCCCAGAGTTTAAAAGTAAATTTCAAAAAACTACAGTTTCAGCTTTGTGAATGTGCTGCGCTGCGTTACGTATTTGGAGTGGTACCACGCGTGATAGATAAAAACGAGAGTGTCGAGGGACAGGCTGCGAAGTTCCTTCCTTTGAAATCCCCTTATTCGAATTTACAGTTAAGGGGGTCGTCTAGTGTGTCAGGTAAAAAAAAAAAATTTCTTATAAATCACATCTAAAAAATGTGTAGAATATGTGGATGAAAGGATTTTTCAACATTTGAAACCGTTCAAAAGTTTCAGGCCGTAAACCTGTGCACGTATACAGAGCAAGTTTTCGTGGCGCACGGGAATTTGTTGGTTTTACTCGAAACACGTTTTTTTCAAACTGCTGCCATGATATCTCAAAAATTAGTTGACCAATTATGTTCAAAAATTATACAGCATATTCAGTATATGTATAACTACAAAGTAAACTAAAATAATTAAGGTTGCTTCAATAGTTTTTTTAACCGCTAAATAGACCCCAAAAAATATAAAAATTGACTTTTAATTTTCTAAAGCGTGTAACTTTTTTTATTTTTTGGAATTATAACTTCATTTTAGTTCACTTTATAGCCTCAAGTCTCACGATTAAAATTGCGTTTGAATTTTTAATTTTAAATAAGCAGAACAACCGGAATCAGGGCAGCAGTGGAGAACGATTTTTTTCACACGCATTCCTGTTAGGCAGCGTACCTTATATTTCGTGCAAAATATTGGCATGAGAGTTTTTAAAACTTTTTAAAATGTTAACAAAACTGATATACGAATTGTAAATTGTTTGTTTCAATGTTTCGCCAGAAACAATTTTTGAAAAAACAAAAAAAATACAGCCTTTGCACGAGACGACCCCCTTAAGTTATAAAATATAGAAACAATTGCTAATTAAAGCTTCAACTCAATCGTTGGCGTTTTTGCGCAGAAGCATCATCTACACATTTGGGACTGAAAATAGTGGAAATTGAAGGACTTTTTGATAGCAGGATTATTTGATGCAGCCTATGCGTTAATATTTAAAGTAACGAGCGGAACTAAAATTGTGTACATCTGAACCATTCCGAACATATTCGACAAACATGGATCAGAAGCGGATACAGCAATAGGAGTAGTGCAATAGTTTAAAATCTAAACAGACATTAATGAAGTAATTCGACTTTTACGAAGAGAGAGAAGGCTTATTATACGGACTTGGTATCATTATTAATTGATTCGTAAAAATAATGGAAATTGCAGCCTTTAATAACAGGGCTATTTAAGGGAGTCGTCTAGTGTGAAATATTTGTTTTTATTGCTTTCTTAAGAATTTTATTCTGGCGAACCATTCAAATAAAACAATCTACAATTTGTATATCAGTTTTATTAACATTTAACACAAGGGTTTAAAAAATTTCATGCCAATATTTTGCACGAAATATTAGGTACGCCTCCCAACAGGAATGCGTGTGAAAAAAAATCGTGCTCCACTACTGCCATGATTCCGGCTGTTCTGCTTATTTAAAATTAAAAATTCAAGCGCCATTTTAATCGTGAAACTTGAGGCTATAAAGTGAACTAAAATGAAGTTATAATTCCAAAAACAAAAAAAGTTATACGCTATAGAAAATTAAAATCAATTTTTCGCTTTTTTTTGGGTCTCTTTAGCTGGTAAAAAAAACTATTGAAGCAATGTTAATTATTTTAGTTTACTTTGTAGTTACACATATACTGAATATGCTGTATAAATTTGAACATAATCGGTCAAATAGTTTTTAAGATATCATGGCAGCAGTTTGAAAAAAAAAAACGTGTTTGGGAGAAAAACCAACAAATTTCCTGCACCCCTTATACTTGCTGCGTATACATGCATCGGTTTATGGCTGAAACTTTTGAACGGCTTCAGATTTTGAAAAAATCCTTTTATCCACGTATTCTACACATGTTTTAGATGTGATTTATAAAAAAATCGATTTTTTTGACCTGATACACTAGATGACCCCCTTAATGAAAGCTATACGGCTAATATTTAATCCTTTACTACTTTTTTAGGGTGAACACTTAAAAACGCCACGGAGCATACATACAAAAACACGCGTTTTTTAACAATAAAACATTCAATTTTTACATAGACTCTTTTCGGAGCCTCTTTTTATTTGATTTGAAAAAAGTCATACCTAAAAATTGAATATCTCTTATAGTTGAAGAGATATGCGTGTTTTTTTATCTATGCTCTGGGGCGTTTTAAGTGGTACACCCTATATATCAACGTACAAAAAAAGAATTAAAGTAATGAGCGAACTGGAGCTGTACATCGGAACCATTCCGAAAATTTTGAACAGACATGAATCAGAACCTGATACATCAACAGGAGCAACGCAATATTTCATATACTAAAGGGGCTTTAATGAAGTAAAACCGCTTTTGTGAAGAAAGAGAAGGCTTATTATTAGCATCGTTGATTAATCCGTAAGTAATGCTAATCATTGGTTCTTAATGTTTCAGCACTTTAAACGGCTTTATTCCAAAACTATATTTTCCAAGTTGGCGTGCACTGTAGCGCCAACATTTATTCAACCGATCAATTTCAAGTCTGTACACATGTTAAGAGAACATTATTTATTTCACAACATGATGGAAATTAATTTGGTAAATTTGAAAATAAAAAAAAACTGTTTTTTTTTTCATAGAAAATTGTTAAAAATATTTCGTGAAATTATGTTTTTTTCTTTTCTTTTGTTAATACATGCCAATTTTTGACAATTATAGTTTTTTAAGTTCCGCCTATGATGTGTTGAAAGTAAATATGTTTTAAGGTAGTTGCCTCGTAATAATCTTATCCAGAAGTTTCTATAATACTTATACGGGTGTCCCGCGAGCGATAGCCATGCCAATACCATCGGAAAGGAAACAAAAATCTAAGTAAAAAAGTTGTAAAAACTTTTTTGCTAGCACCATTAGTTAGAAAGTTATTAATAATTAAAGATTCTCTATTATAATAACCATTCTTAAAGAGGAAGATTGTTTTGGTCGCATTATAAGGCCAAAAATGCTAAGATTCTGTGAATTAGAATGCTAAGAAAAATACAAAGCCAAACATCCACTTGAGCCTATTGAAGTGGTCGAAGACCGATCGACCGCTTCAAGTGCGAGTACCATAAAAACAATCAAATATAAACACTTTCAAGAAAAGCTATAAGTGAAGATTGAAACTTTTGCAACTTTAATTTAACAAATTAATTATTTATATTTTTGGATTACGCATATTTTTACGATGAAAATGAGTCCAAACGCAACATAATTACGTTTATTCTAGAGTTAATTAAAAGTTTTAATTGATTAATAATATTGCTAAAAATAATCGTAATTATGTCACGTTTGGACTCATTTTTATAGTAAAAATACGTGCAATTCAAAATAAATATTATTAATTTGTTAAATGAAAATTGCAAAAGTTTCAATCTCAGCTTATAGCTTTTCTCAAAAGTGTTTATGTTTTGATTGTTTTTATGGCGCTGGCACTCGAAACTGTCTATCGGTCTTCAATCGCTTCATAGGCTCAAGTTGATGTTTGGCTTTGTATTTTTCTTAGTATTTTAATTCACAGAATCTTAGCATTTTTGGCCTTATAGCGCGACCAAAACAATCTTTCTATTTAAGAACGTCTATTATAATCGAGAATCTTTAATTACAAATAACTTTTTAACCATGAGTGCTAGCCAAACAGTTTTTAGATTTTTTTGGTTAGAATTTCGTACCCTACCCGATGGTATTGACATGGCCATCGTTCATGGGACACCCTGTATATCGAAATTTATATAGGATGACTTACATAACATGTTGACAAAACTTTTTGTACGGTACAGTGTAGTGGTAGCTGTACACACTAAAAAAATCTTATATCTATTGGCTCACACATATTTCTTTTGAAAAAGTAGCAATTGTAGCAACGTTGCATTGCCGTGACAGTTTAGAATAGCTACCACGGCTATGGGGGACACAGGCTACTTATAATCTTTATATTTTTAAAATCTACCATCATTTTTAATTAATGTCAATTATGCAAAGAGCGCGCAATGATTTCTCTCTTACTCAAACCTTTGTCTAAACGAATTCAAATTGTATAAAAAATGCGCGCGCTCTCTTTTACTCAATTCCACTTCTGCAGGAGTGCCATATCTCTTTCTTTAATATCCATTTTACTAAAGACACCGTTACGTTTAACCACGTTTGAATAACTATAATTTGTAAACGAGACGGTGAATAATTTAAAAATAATTTAAGAGTAATCGCTTCATCTCATTTTATAGCATCTTAGTTTTTCATTAAAATTTTATGAACTATTTAGGTGAGAAAAATGAAAATTCGCAGGTACGATATAGCCCTCTCTTTTTTTCCTATAGAAGTAAAAGAGAGAAGCATAAAACTTTCAATTATACGTTTTCTGAACTTTGGCTCGGTCGATTATATTCCAATTAAGGTCAATTGTAGGTTCTAATTTATTTAATTAGCTATCAAAATTTTAAGTTAATTTGAGATATACACACACACACACAATATTACGAGTCAATTACCTTAATGTAATTGGTTCTTAAATTTGTATATCTCAAAATGGCTTAAAATTTTCATAGATAATAAAATCAATTAGAACCTGTAATTAACATTAATTGGAATACAATCGACTGTACTAAAGTTGAGAAAACGTATAATTGAAAGTTTTAAGCGCTTCTCTCTCTCTCTCTCTCTCTTAATTCCTTAGGAAAGAAAGACAAAACTCTACATACTCCAGTAAATTTTATTCTTTCTTACCTAAATGGCTCGTAAAATTGTAATAAAAAAATTAAAATCTTATTAACCCGCCAATAGGCGCGTGTTTATTTTTACGTAGATAAACGTGCGTGAGGTTCCACGGACACCCCATTTGTTTTTCGTTACTCGACGTAAAATATTTATGAATTCAGATTTATTTTTTAATAAATATCTTCTATGCGATGCTCCCTTTGGTATACAATAGCTGTTGCATTTCGTTTGAAAGTTTTATGCTTCTCTCTCTCTCTCTCTCTCTTATTTCCTTAGGAAAGAAAGAGAGAACTATAAACTCCAGTAAATTCTATATTTTCTTACCTAAATGGCTCGTAAAATTGTAATAAAAAACTAATATCTTATTAACTCGCCAATAGGCGCGTGTTTGTTTTTACGCAGATAAACACATGGGGTGCCACGGACACCCCATTTATATTTCGTTACTCGACGTAAAATATTTACGAATTCACATTTATTTTTCAATATCTTCTATGCAATGTTCCCTTTGGTATACAATAGCAGTTGCATTTTTTAAAATTATTTTTATTAATTAAACTATAATACTTGTAAAAGTGAGCACAAATTTTTCGCTAAGTTACCGATAAATTTCTATTTTTGGGGTGCTCTGGACACCCCGCGTGCCCATTGACGTGTTCAATAAGATTAAGCGATTACTCCTAAATTATTTTGAAATTATTCACCGTCTCGTTTACAAATTATAATTATTCAAACGTAACGGTGTATCTAGTCAAATGGATATTAACGTGAGAAATATGGCAACGCTGCAAAAGAGGAAACGAGTAAAGAGAGCGCGCGCATTTTTTATATAATTTAAATTCATAAACGAATGGAAGGTTTTGGTCAAAAGACACTACTTACTATTTGCATAATTGAAATTAATTAAAAATTATGCTAGATTATATAAAAATTATAAACAGCCGGTGCCTGCGGTATACGAGATAGCTCTCCTAAACCGTCATAGCGGTACAACGTTGCCACTGTTGCTACTTTCTCAAAACAAATGTATGTGAGTCAATAGACATAATATTTGTCTCTGTGCGCGCAGTTATCACAATACTGTATCATTATCGAAGTTTTGCCAATGTGTAACATAAAACTTCCTATATAAACTTTGATAAGTATCACATAAACTTCTGGATGAGATTATTTCGAATCAAATACCTTAAATAGAAAAACATTTGCTGTACATTATAATTCATAGGGGCAGTTAGAGGACACGACGATTTAAAACTGCTGCCACTGCTTTCTGTCACAGATCCGTCACTTTTGCGTTTAATCAATAAAAACGTACGTTTTTCTTCACGCATATATGGGGCATTAGATACCAGATCGACAAATGTGTTTCTTTCGTGTTTCTTTATTTCTATAACTCTTATTCTGTTTCCTTCAGTCGAAAGAAATTTTTAGCTAAGTGTTTAGATCTTTTCTGCTAGTTTAGAAGAAACGATTTTTGAATTTTTGTAACTCTTGCACCAACCTGTATATATATATTTAACAGGTTATAATTTCAGATTTAATAAATAAATATCCGAATCTATATAGTGAAAAATACTTGTCTTGAAATAAGCTATTCTATAATACTACACCCAATTATTACAACCAAACTGATCATGAAGAAACTTGCATTTAAAAATAAAAAATTTCAATTTTTCAAAGTATTTTACGTCATTTTTTTTTAATGCTACTTATAAAAATGAAAACAAAAAACGAATACTTTAAAACATTAAAGAATGTGGGAAAAAATGCTATATATTTGTCTTTTTTCGATTTATAAACAAATTCTCTTAATTAATTTTTTGTTTAGTATTTCTGTTGTTTACCCATATTTTACGTTTACTTCAGCGGAGTAGTTACTAATTAATAAACATATGCTTCACTCATCTAAAAACGATAATCACATTCACATCTTATAAAAGAAACCATTTGAAGCATATGTTATGTTTTTCTATCCACATTAGAAGAAAAAGGACAAATGATTTTTAAGACTGTCTTACCAATAAGATTTGATTTTGAACATTGTCCTACGTCAGTAATGACAATGTAGAGTTGCTTCAAATATCGAAAAATAATTATTAGCTACGTCTAATCAATGAAGCCATTCTGAGTCTAAACGGTCCCCCCACTTTGACGTCCAAAAGCCTATACAGTTATATGAGCTGGGAGATCAGTGTGGGGGGTTCGTTTAGATTCAGACTGGCTTCACTGCCTCTAATGACCTAGAGTCGAGAATTTTTATTATTGCCAATTCAATCACCTAGCGTTGAAAAAAAATTATTAACATATATATATATATATTGTAAATTTATGCGAATAAAAATTTTGGAGGCGATATTGATAACTTTTCATCAAATTATTCGAAATTCTTACTATTTGATATATGACTATTTCTTTTTCAACTTTGGCTTACGTTAGAAGTTACTAACAATTATTATTCAATATTTAGAACACACACACAGTCCTAACCTTACCATTACTTAGTTAGGGCGATATTTAAAATAAGATCTTGTTGATAAGACAGTTTTAAAAATAATTTGTCCTTTTTCTTTTAATGACGATAGAAAAGCACAATTCTATGTATACTTTTCATGGTCTTGTTTATAAAGTCTGAATATGAATATCACTTTTAGATGAGTAAAACATGTCTTTAGTAACTTCTTCGCTGAAGTAAAGGGTAAAAATAACTAAATAGAAATGCTAAAAAAAAAAAAAAAAATGAAACAAAATAAATACTTAGCATTTTGCCTCACTTTCTTTGATACATCAAAATATCCGTTTTGTTTTTATTTATAAATGGTATTTAAAAAACACAATTGCGATCTAACATACTTCAGAAATTTCAATTTTTAATTTTTAAATGCAATTTTTGTCATGGCCAGTTTAATTAGAATTATTGAATGTATTATCATTCAATATCTTACTTCAAGAGGAGTTTTGTTCTATAAAGACTCGAAAATTTGTTTATTAGTTCCAAAGTTTTATAACTGGTTAAATATTAACCTATTTGCAAGAGTTACAAAAATTTAAAAATTCATTTTTTCGAAAATAGTGGAAGAAAAAATATAAACATTTAAATGAAAACTCCTTTCAACTGCAGGAAACAGAATAAGAATCACGGAAATAAAAAATACGAAGATAATACATTGTCGACTTTGCGTGGAATATCCCATACATGCTTTATACGTATCAAAAATTTTAATACTATAAAATAACTTCTCTTCCTTAATTAAAGAAAATATCTAAGAAGAACAAATTGTTTCGCGGTCTAAATGTACTTCCTCCCTTAAATGCACAGAAAATAGTTTTCTCTAGATAGTAATATCAACAAGTGAGAAAGTGACACGAACGACTTGCCTATTTGGTCATCGGATCATAAGCAAGCCATTTACGCTCGAGGTCGTTCACCTGATCCCTGCAGCACCGCTTTGAACGCTGTCAGCTTAATGATGCCCTAAGTATACTTAGACATCGAAAATCGACTTATAGCTTTGGGAAAATATTCTCAAGGTATCAAATCATTTTTTAAAGCAATAAATTTTTATTTTACTTTTTCCTTGACCTTCCCCCTTTATTTAAAAACAACATATGATATAAAAGAAGAAAATTTCAGTCAATTTTTATCAAAATAATCTTTTATATTCTTGAAATAAATGAAATCATTTATAAAAAATAAAACATCAAAATACTTATAAAAAAAGTTTTATAAAATAATTAAACTCACATTTTTAAATAGAAAAATGCTTGGCATATTGCATTCAAAAATTGAATTCTGAACCAAAAGTAGATTTACCAAACTCACATGCATTTTATACGTTATATCATTATATCGTTCTACAAAATAGTTATTCGTCATATATTAATAATTGGATTATTTTATGCATTTTCTCAATGCGCAGGGACATAATAAGTTCCCTCTTTTTGATCGGAATAATATTTTTGCACACAAAATTTCTAATAATTTGTTTATTCAAAATTTTGAATTTAACCCTTTTAGACGAAAAAAACTAGGTGATGGTAAACAGATTTTCTCAGTGAACTCTGCTTGCTATCATTTCAAATATACCTAAACTTTATATTTTTTCCTAATACAGAAAATTATTTTTTACACATTTTTAATGCAACGAACATTTCTTATAATAATTTTAATATATACATAATTAGTTTATTATTAGCTTACATGTACACCAATACATTAAATGAGGTATTGGATATATCCGATCATATGATTTTATATTGATTTATTAAACTTTTTGCCTATTGAGGTAGATACCAGGTTTGAAAGGATTAATTATTTTAGAAGACATTTTATGATAGGTAATTTCATATTCTTCTTCAATCGTGATTTCATTTATTTCAATCATGTAACTATATTCTTGATAAAAAAATGTGCTGCACCTGTTTCCTTTTTAATTTCACCTATTATTTTCTATTAAAATAATACTATTTTTTACTACGATTATAAATACTTACCTATATAATTTTGACATTACTATATTTTTTTAATTAATGCATTTTTTTTAGTACACATTTTAGTATTTTTGTAGATGAATTTAAGTTTTTAATACTGTTTTTTGTTATGATAATATTTGGCTAGGATATCTATGTATTTATCATTTTCTTTTAAGACAAAGTCTGTTCTATTGGGATAAATATTGCTGTAGTTCAATTTTAGCAAAAAACTTATAATCATTTTATGTATAGATTTCTTTTTCTTTTTCTTCATTAGTACCTTAACAAGTCAAAAATGTAGGTCTTTAACCTTATTTCAAACGAAAACACATGTAAGGTGTATTGTTTCAATTAATCTTCTATCGATAGAAAAGTTTAATTTATAATAGGAATAAAGTAATGTAAAAGATTATAAATTGATAATATTTTAGAAATCTTATATCTGTTATATTTTAACAAATAAGACTATTATAAGTCACAAAACTTGCATGAATTTATAAAATATTTTAATGTAGAGTAATCAGAGCTAAATTGACACCTGTCATTTATGTACAGCTCCAATAATATATATATATATATATATATTCAAATATTTAGCAGAAATAGATGCATTAATAGTATTTTGGAAAGCTCTAGCATAAGTAGTAACAAGCATATATATATATAGAAATATAGGTTATTATTTTAAACTAAAAGCTGAGCTTCCCCTAATTATAGCTCCTCCAAATAAAAGTCAGACTAATAATACCCTTGAAAACCGTTTCTATAAAACCTTTAAATATTTTGTTTCTACGTTTTTTTCTATAAAGCACAATTTTTTGTATATGTAAGCATCTGCATACCATTTGCAAACCCAGTACATTACTATAGTGAGATTCAAGTATGTGTTAATTATATTACATGAATACGTACATACGTACAATTATGTACCTACTAAAACAATCAATGAGCAAATATGCATGTATTGTTACATTAACGCCGCTTCTTTAAATTTCTTAAAGAATACCATTATCATTTTATTTTTAACACTAACCTGTAAATGAATTGGTACTTTTTTTACTGGTGTGCTCATCTTGAAGTTTACAATGTTTACACTTTAAAACAAATTTTATTTCAATTGTGCGCACGGTACTAATATTGTGACATATATATGGATTGGTACATCCGGAAAATAAATTTTTTAATCATGTATACAGTGCAAAAGCACGAGTCGTTTTTCTCAATTGTAATTACTGTTTACATAAACGAATGACAAATAATTTTAAAAAATAACTCTAAATATGACATATACAGCAGCAATGATCGCTAATAGGTAAAAGGGCTTTAAGTTACGCCAGTCTAGTCACTGCCGATCACTGAAGTAAATTGTACAACAACAGAAGCGGTAGCCGGGAGCCGGGACTCCATTTATTCTGAAAGTATATTTCATCGCTCGAAACGACCTCTAAGAAGGGGTGCAAACTGTAACTGGAACTAAATGCATAGGTACTACGTATAGGCCCGATTCCACAAGACTTGTTTAAACTGGATTAAGTTAATTATGCAATATTCTATGTGACATAAAATATAGCAAAATTAACTTAATCCAGTTTAAACAAGGCTTGTGGAACCGGGCCATAGTGTATATACAATAAAGCCAATGGAACATCGTAAATGTTTCGTACTAGAGTTTTAACGGGATTTCTCATACGTGCTTTACTGACAGTACAAGTCAATAAACAATTAGTTTAATAAAATTCAAATAAGAAGCAAATTGAACAAACGGGCGTCTTTAGGACAAGGTGCCAGTCCAAACGAGTCAAACGAGCTTAAAATCACTCAAATTAGTTAAAAAATAATGCTGTACCACTGTCCCCGCATCCTTGAAGAGAGGTTACTTTTGGTTATTTCCACTTCAAGAACGCGGGACGATGATACAGCGTTATTTCTCAACTAATTTGAGTGTTTTTAAGCTCGTTTGACTCGTTAGAACTGGCACCTTGTCCTAAATACGCGTTTGTTCAATTTTCTTCGCATTTGAATTTTATTAAACTAATTGTTTATTGAGTAGTACTGTCGGTAAAGCATCGGTAAAGCACGCGTGAAGGATCCCGTTAAAGCTTCTTTTCGTGTCTCCTATAATAACTTGTGACTGTATCTATTAGGCTCAATTAGGCTCATCTCATCCTTAGGCTGATAAAGCGTGCTACTGTTAATGCATTTATTCGCTCCAGCAAAGCATCCGCAGTTTGAATTGTTTTCCCTAATCTGTTAACTAAGTATGACGATATTTTTCGTCATACTCAGAAGATCATCAAAATACGAACGATGGCATTTTTCGTAGTTGAAATTAAATATAAAGAAAGAAATGTGGAGATAAAAAAAATCAATATGTTAACAACAAATCTTTTCTATTTCGAAGTGCTATGACCCATTCATTATGAAAAAGAGTATCCAGAGTGTGAAACCGTCGAGTATTAAAAAATTTGGTTTCTCTATTCACAGGTTAATATCACTCATACTCATGATCATCTATGTCCATCCAACTCCCATCTATTATGAGTGGAACTCTTCCTCTCTGTCTGTTGCGCCGCAACCAATTAAGGGATGCATTGAGCGACTCTAACACTCATTCAAGTTTATCTTTCAAACTATGAGGAATATGAACTTTTTTGTAGAGATTAAATTTACTCTCTTGACTGTACTGAAATGCGCTACAAACTCGGTTTCTCAAAATTATAAAAAAAAAATTTCATAAAAAATATAAATACTTGTAATTTTGTTGGTCATAATAATAATGAAAATTAGGCCTTGTAGCGTGCTAAAGAAAAGTTCTATGACTAATTTGAGACCAAGAAGAAACAAATATACCTAAAAATGTGGAAGATTTTTTGAAAAACTAAATTATATATAACTATTGAAAGACAAGTTTTACACTGTTTTACCGACGGAGAAGTTTCACAGTGCGTTAGACAAGGACAGGCCTATTAGCTCTCTCGCTTTAGAAGGGGTACCCACTCTCTCCCCACCATTCCCCGCTAAATAAACCAACTCTCCTACACACAGCAAGATGGTTGGCTAACGCTGCCGGTCGGTGTGAATCTTTAGCGGAATGGAAGAACAAATAATTATTTGTAGATTTCAGGGTTAGGTTTTCGCAAATCCGGCGTTGTACCGCCCTTCCATATCATTTCCGGCAGCTACTATAAATTTCTCAAATCATTTTAAGCATCTACAAGTCTCAAAAAACTAGAATTAGTTGACGAAAGCGGGACTCGTAGCAGCCGACGCTGATCGCTAAGTTGTGTAGCGCATCAGCGTCGGCTGCTACGTGTCGTGTATTCGTCAAATGAATCAAGTTATTTGAGATTTGTAGATAACCAAATACTTTGAAAATTTTACTGTAGCCTCCCGAAATGATATGGAAGGGCGGTACAAAGTCCGTTTTACGAAAACCTAACCCTAAAACTTAGAAATAATGATTTATTCTTGCATTGCGCTACGGAATCACACCGATAGGCAGCGTTAACCAGCCGTTTTGCTATGTGTGTGTAGGAGAGTTGGTTTGTTTAGCGGGGAATGGTGGGGAGAGAGTGGGTACCCCTTCTAAAGTGAGAGATCTAATAGGCCTGTCCTTGTCTAAGGCACTGTGAAACATCTCCGTCGGTAAAACAGTGTAAAACTTGTCTTTCAATAGCTATAATTTAGTTTTTCAAAAAAATCTTCCACATTTTTAGGTATATTTGTTTCTTCTTGGTCTCAAATTAGTCATAGAACTTTTCTTTAGCGCGCTACAAGGCCTAATTTTCATTATTATTATGACCAACAAAATTACAAGTATTTATAATTTTTATGATTTTTTTTTTTCATAATGTTGAGAAACCGAGTTTGTAGCGCACTTCAGCACAGTCAAAAGAGTAAATTTAATCTCTACAAAAAAGTTCATATTCCTAATAGTTTGAAAGATAAACTTGAATGAGTGTGAGAGTCGCTCAATGCATCCCCTTAAGGGGTTACTTGCTTAAGATGTATCCCCCCAACTCAGCTTTGGTTTCCTCGACAAGTCTTTGCTCGTAGGTCCCAGAAGCTTGGACGTTCGTTGATCTCCTCGGCTCAAAGTTATGTTAGGCTGGGCATAAAAGTGATAAAAGCCCGCTCGTTAAAACGAGGGTGTTGTGGTAACTGGGCCCTCTCCCCTCTCCGATTGCTTCGCTCGTCTAGGGGCAATGGGCCACAGGACCCCTGGTTGTTCCGTCTGTATCATGACTTAGAGTTGCGATCGAGCAACGTTAATGTAGTATTCTAGTTGTTAGGGTAAAAAAAATTGTTGATGCATATTCCGACACTATACCATCATGACGATATGGTGTATAAATTTTAAACCGAATTTCAAAATATTAACAAAGTTATAGCTTATATTCGCGAGCGCCACATAGTTGCAGGTTTAAGCCGCGAACAGCTACTAATGATTAGTGCTATCTAGTATGACTCATTACCTTTTTATTTCCTTGGAGCTTTTATACCTTTCGATATACGAAAGGATATAATCAGATATACCAATGTTTTACACGCTTATGAAGAGATCGAAGGCTTGTTACACGCATCGAGGATCAATGATTAGTGTGAGCATGAAAATTCTATTAACCAAACTTTAAACGTATTTTTCTCGAAACCACGCTTTCTCGATTGGCCCGATCGTTATACATTTTCTATTAAACCGAACGGGCTAAAATTTTAAAACGGGTTGTTCTACACATTTGTAATTCTGACTGGAACTAGGATAATTTTTTTTTCATCAATTATTTCTCAGTTTACATCCCAATTTACACTGAAAAAATAGTCACTTTTTTTCTAAGTCTGCCATTTTGTTATTTTTCAACAGAATAGTTTTATTCTAACTCTGACCAGAATGACAATCCTACAGAACAATAATCTATTCGAATTTTTTGTTTTCGATTACCCCAAATGATGATACCTCATGCAGCGTTGCCAAGTCCGCCATTTTGAATTACACTACGCTGCATAGTAAGTGACGAGAACAAAATATACTACTCTACGTGGTATAGCAAGTGTCTAGACTACAAACTGTAGTTTCAACTGGAAGTATACCTAAGATGCGTTCGAGAATGAATGACTAAATATGATTGGCCAATTTGGAAGGACGTTGACCAATCATGAAAAGTCACTTGCAAATTAAAAGATTTCGATTACCGTACCTGCAAAACTGATGATTTGTGCCGAAAATCGTATGCCAATTAACTGAGTACACATAAAATCATATTATTAATTACTTAGGATGAAGAGTAATGTCTTTTATGGAAGTTTCAATCGAGAAAAATTTATCTTTGTTAAGACTTTGATAAGCTGAAATTCCATTTTAACAGGATCGGTCTTTGGCGTCTTGGCTGGCTTCGTTGGCTGTATTAGCTGCTATTTTCGTCATTAATATGATGATGCATATAACAGAAACTCAATAAAATAATAATATGATGTATAGTTTTTCAAAGTTTAGGAAGTAACATAAGCTCTCATTTAAAAATTATTCAACCGATCTTGATTAAATTTTCAACAGTGCTTCATAACATTAATAATTTTTGTATGAAATCTAGCTATTTGTTTTTATATATTTATAAATAAAATATTATTTTTATGCAATGAAAATGAGATGAAGAAAAACATTGTAAGAATAAACATTATTTATTTAAAAGCATATAACTTTTTTACAAATTTAAAGAATTTTCAAATATCGAAGATTCAAATAAAAACTATAGATTAAGTTACAAATTTATATATTCTTTTTAAATTTAAGATAATAATTGAAATATCAGTAAATTACGCAATTTTGAGAAACGGGCGTTACATCAGCATAAAGTATTCTGAATCTTCATCGGAAACACCTTCATTTTCATTATCTGTATTTGATGTATTAAAATGTACATGCTTTGATTGCAATGATCTATCATATCTGCGGATGGTTCAAATAATTTACAAGTACCACTATTCTTAACACATTCCCACGCAGTCAAATTATTTTTTAATGTAGTTGTCTTCATTTTGTTCCTGTTTTTCGTTTTCGTTAAATTAACTTTACTAAAAAGTCGTTCGCACTCAGCGTTTGAATGAGGTAAGCAAAGCAAGTTTAAAACAAATTGAGATAAATTCGTGTACTTTTGTAGGTCCATAATATCATCATAATTTAATAATTTAACCCAAAAAACATCTATTAACTTTTCATTTGTAATGTCGAGTGGTAGCTGTGCGAAAGGTAGTAGACGCCATTCATCATCTACTGATTGCCTGGTGAAACAGGAAGAATCTAAATTACGAGGAAACATTTCAAAAATAGAAGTTAATGTTGGTACCGTTACATGAAATTGGGGATCAATAGATTTGTGAGGAATAAAACATTCCAAATCTCTCAAACGTAAATCATTAAAATCAAAACGTTTTTATAACTCTTTGCTTGCTTCTTTTAAAAAATTAAACGTATTCAGACGAAAATTCTGTACATGTTCCGCTTGTTGTATTATCTCGGGTTTCTGCAATTATCGGTATTTACCTTTAAACCTAAATAAATTTCATTTATTGGTAGAAAATGAAGCTCGTTATCAGGATCTATGTCCTTCACATTCGTGCTGAGAACATAGCTATTGTCCATATAACAAATTAGAATATCTTTAAATAATGCTGCTGCTTGATTGTAAAGTAATGGAATAATAACTTTTTCAGACTGAAATAGTCAATTAAATTTTGTAAATTTTGGTAATACCCATTTTAAGAACAAATAATAACATTTCACGAATGGATGAGTTATGGATGAGTAAATTATCTCTGCTGCTGGTAAATGCTGTTCTTCCCACAACTGTGTGAAATACATTTGAAGAGGCTCCCATTGCTCTAAAATTCGATCTACAACTGCTTTTAATGAAAGCCATCGCGTTTGAGCACTATATAACATTTTATGCACTTCAGCATCCAACAAAATGTGAAATTCCTTAAATTGGTGTTGCCGCTTACTACTAAGTTTAAAAAAATTATAAATATTGCGCCCTAAATCTTCACATTCACGTGGTAATGTTTTACAAGCATAATTCGCACATCAATGTGCAGTATGACATATGCACTTCAAAATAGTAATATTAGGACAATCATTTCTAAATCTAGACGCTACTGAATTATGTGAACCCATCATACTATTGCATCCATCTCAACCAAATCCGGTTATATTTTCTAAAGGAATGTTGCAAACAGTGAATGAATTAATAATATTGTTATATAAATTTTCTGCTGTTTCATTGCTATCTTCATCTCTATAAATTTCAATTAAATCCCATAAGGCGCAACGAATACGTTGTATTTCTGCATCGAAAAATCTAACAATAATGCAAATTACTTTAACATTGGAGACGTCTGTACTTTCGTCTGTCATTATACTGAATTTGCGTTTTTGTAAAGTAATACATAATTTATTATTATACGAAGATGCTATTACACCTGTCATCGCGGTTAATTTTGTTCTTCCCAAACGTAACATTTTGCAAACATTTACATCCTGAAAACAATGTTTTAATAGAGGTATTAGATGATCTACTATACGATACGCTATGTTATGTTCTGCAAAGAATCCTGTCAAAATTAATTCAATTCTTGTTACTTTTTTTTGAATTTCTAAAGCAGTTTCCACGGTGTCCAAACTATTTATGCTACTTGTACGCCTCATCAAATCCAAATGTTTCTTACTTCGAGTGTGTTTTCGTAATGTATGATAGTGCGCCGAAATGGAAGATTCGCACATAGAGCATAATGCTTTCTTGTTGGAAGCGTGAGGCTGAAGCCAATCTTTCAAAGCAGGATCCGTTTCCCAAATCTTTCAATACGTTTGACCCCTGCTTTCAGACAGGGCATTTACTGAAAATTCTTGCTCAGCTTCCATTATCAAAATACTTTAAAGAAATATCAACGAAATTGTTACAAATTTAAAAATTAAAGAATGTTAGTAGAAGCGACGAAGAGAGATTTTATGTAACAAACTTACCCCTATTTTACTGATATATGCTTCAAATGTATTTCACAGATGTTATTGATAATCCACTAATCGAACACTTATTTAATTCGAACAAAGGACGGTTTTACGATACTTTGCTTTACCGCTACAGCTCGTTTTAATCTGGGGATTAAACCATAAACCGTATTTCTTTGGATTACAAAGAGATTTTTATTATTGATGATTTGTATATTCGAGATACCGTCTGTGTCACTAAACGTAATTGGAATGAAGATGGTAGTTGAATGATGTAGTTTAATTTAAAGCTTATATTTTGCTTTATTTATCACTTTTACTATTTTTAAAAATGTTTTCACACAATTACACTAAACTTCACCAAAGAAATCAGTAAATGAAGAAATTAATTTAAAATAATTATCGATTTTCGCTGATATGCTTAGAGCAAAAACTTAAAAAACAAGATCAAAGACGAAACAGACAAAAAGACATTGCCTAATGGCTAACGAGGGCTTTTAATGAATTATCCCTCCTTGAGAAGAAAATGAAGGGGTCCATCGTCCACCCTGTGGACCAATCAGATCTTCAGTTTAACGAATGTTGTTCCTTTGCTGAGGAAATTTTTGGTACACCGAGTAGGGAAGGCTAAGGATATTTTTTCTGGACGGGAAGTACTTCTTTTACGTCACAGGAAGATTTTTCCCAAAAACAAAGTTGGCGATAGCAGGATGTTTGCATCGCAGGATGGGTTTTCGTAGATAGTCATAAAAAAAGAGAAACTCCCGGGTGGCTTATTTGCACCGCAGATGGATTTCCTCGTATGTAAAAAAAGATGTCTGAAAAGGGTAAATTGTATAGATAATTCTTGGTTTATTGCTCTATAAGCGATAATTCAGGTAGAGAAGGTATAGGGATGCTCTCTTTGCACCCAGGATAGGAATGTTTACTCCAATGTATATTCTATTTAAAATCTATGTTTTAATATAGTTATATCAATAAGTTAAGTTCAATGTCTACCTGATATTCAAATATCATTGCTTTATTTTTTATTTCGTCTAGCTCATATATGGTGATACTGGAGAGTGAGGCAGCATGTAACATTCCACACTTTTCGTTATTCCTGTATATATAGATACTTTATTTAAAGAAGTATGACTATTATTAAGGTGGAAGAGTAATTTACAAATTGTTTGTTAACAATTTTTTATTGTAAAAAGATTCTTTAACATGTGAAGAAAATATTCCCAAAGTTTCAAGTGAAAAAAAATAATTTAAGAATCTTTACAAATCTATCGAAGCTATACTCTCAAAACGCATATATGAGATGAAATAAGAAAACGAGTTCGCAGTTTTGTCTTATGCCTTGTTTGGCCTAATAAGCTTTATACATAATTTGCTATTTGAATATTATTCAATACATATATGTACATGTACGGCAAACAGATTAAACTTTGATAAGGATGAAATTCATAAAAGTGTTAGTAAACAGAACTTTTAAGTCCAAAAACTTTAAACGCGTTTTTCTCAAAACGTTTAATTTTTCGCGTCGTGAAATGCAAATAAAAAATTATTTGTCTAATTTACTGGAAATTTTGCAAATACATTTTTTAACTTATTGGCCTCAGCAATAAGCAAAGTATACCTCAAACTTCATTAAAAAAACCATTATAAATAAATTTTTTCTCCTTTTGTTTATAAAAAAAACGACATTTCTGTTCAAAACAACCTCAAATTTTAATTTTTAGGCTTTTTTTTGTTAAATTTCATTATATTGTTATGGGTTTACACTGCGATAAGCAAATTCAATCACATTGGTACAACTAAATTTATTCTGTCCTCGTAGAGTTATTTTACAATGTTGAATAGTATAAAATAAATTGATAGGAAACAGGTAGTGACCTCTCCCTTGACCTTTTTATCTAGGTCCTTCTCGAGGTCCTTGAGCTGGGCGCTGAGGGTATTATCTGTTCGTTGAGTTTACTTAGTATAGTGTGGAATCGAGGTATCTTGTTGGTGTCCGCTGCATTTATGCTGTTTTTGGGATCAATTGTATTAAGAGAAAATTTATGGCTTGGAATATAATTCCTTCACTTGCTTATTTTATAGGTTTGTACTGTTTCCAACATAAAATCAGTAGCTGTTAACAAACAATTATTATGTAAATAAATCGTTCCGGAGCCCACTAATTCTATGCTGAACTTAGGTTTGTTTTTACAAATTACTTATAGAATTTCTTTATGCGGAGTTGTAAATATCCATAACGATGGATTATTCATTGGCATCAGCATTGGGTGAATCAGCAACGTTTAACTTTAATATTAATTAACATGCACTTTACGGCGAATCAATAAATATTTTACTCTTCTTGTAATAAAAATTCTTTAAAAAACAACGTTTTACAGGAGTATCACCCCTTAATAATAATTTACAGGAAAAAGAACTCAGTTGACATTTACATAAATTTATTATCTCCACAACGATCATTTTCACATAAATAAAGACATTTAATTTCAATAAAATTCATATAAACAAGAAAAACAACTATTTATTATACAAGAGTAATAAATTTTCATACTTTTTAAAATTCTTAAAAATTATAAAAAGGATAAACTTTTTACAACATTATTATAAGGGATCATTCATCCTCGGGATAAAATAAAAGAATAAAATTATTTATTTAATAATGACCAACACGATATTTAAAAATTTATTTAATTTTCAATTTACTAGGTAATTATATATGCATATAAATGCATTATCAGAACAATTTTCACTTCAATATTCTTTACAAAGTTCAATAATAACAAACAATTCTAGATAAACTGTCAAAATACACGAGGAAGATAGAAGTATTACGAAGTATTGTTCGTAAGACTATTACTACACTATAGAAAACTAATATACTAACAGAAATTATAGTGTCGTACTACACATCTTATAGCGTAGTATCCGAAATACTGCACATCCTATAGCGTAGTATCTCAAATGCTACATATCTTATAGCGTAGTATCCCAAAGGCTACACATCTTATAGCGTAGTGTCCGAAAGGACACTACGCTATAGGATATGGACACTACGTAGTGTAATTACACTACACTTGGCAACGCTGACCTCATGGGCCAGCGGCAATTGTTTTTTTCCAGTACTTCATTTAACTTTATACAATATCAATAAAATTTTGTAAAAAAGACAAGAATAAAATATATTGTATACTTCAAGATACAACTAATAACATATAAAATTTTTATATTTATTGGATTTCATTTACTTAGCCAAACAAAAATCCTGAATTTACGTTACAAAAACGATCGATTTACTAGACTACTACCTTAATTGGTAGAGAGGGCCCCACAAAAGCGCAGATTGAACCTTAGAGTCATAAGAAGTTTTCACAGCTGCCCATAATCATAAGTCGCAAACATTAAAATTGTTTCAATAGTCATCACTACCCTCTTCACTTCGAGTGAGTTACAACCATTGCACGAGCGATTAACCAACATAGCGTATCACAAGCTTCAGACAGTTGAAGTACAGAGATAGAAATACATAATCAGTAGTTTTCGTGATATTAATTACTATCATCACAATTAATCAAGTAATTGAACGCAATTACTGATTCACAGATTGATGAAAATTATTACGATGTGGCTGTACATAAACGTATTTGATTTTATTAAGAATTCCATAATGTGAACTATTATATAATAATTGTGATTTTACCAATAGTTTCTAAACGCTCTTTATAAAGTATTTTAATTATTATATTTCTTACAGCAAGTTTGGATACATGCACTATACGTACTATATGTATCGCTATCCTTAAATTGTATGATAATGAACAAAAGATAGCAGTATATTCTTAGTGCACATTGGTGCAAGTATTCAAATTCGCTATTCGGTGGACTGGGTTCTTATAATATACATTTACTGTAGAATATTATTAGGTCCAACCTCTTTATGACGTGTTTTATACACAACATAGTCTTTCAGGTCCTTATAATGCACTGTCTTCGATAAAAAAAAATATGTGCTCATGTTTATATTGCTATTTATCATTCAATATATATTTCTTATATGCACAATTGAGCTATATACAAAGAAGTACAATATTTATTACATTTTCTTGTGATAATTTCTGCTCTTAAAAGCTTTAAGCAAATCTAGTGTTGAGAAGTTTTCAAGAAAAGATTTTAGTGGGTAGACAGTGGTTAGAGATCCTACTGATTGAGGAAGCATCGTCCGTTTTTGATGTAGGGCATGCTTTAAGTATAAATACCGGTGTGCGTGTGTGTATCCCACACTCTTCATGAAGGTATTTCACAAGACGTGTCATATGAAGGAACATAAGTTTTCCTTATCTTGTAAAATTAAAAAAAAAAAGTTTTAAAGCTTATAAGAACTATCGACCAGCTTGACGAATCTCGAGAAAAAAAACTTTCGTGTAAGAAATAATGTAAACAATTGAGTGTTTTTCCTACTGTAACATTCACAGTAACCCGATCGCTAAATTAACCAATTTGTCGAAGCGCGACATTTAAACTACACCTTTAAGGTGTTGTGTAGAAAATTTGATAGTGTAATGAGCTTTTATAAAAAGGCGTCGTAGGTAAAAGGTTAAAACTCTGAACACACAGAATAAAAGGAAATAAGATGAAATAAATATAATTTAATTGTTTACCTGGTTGGTGAAATCGTTAATGTGAATGAAATAAATAAAAGGTAGTTAGGAAAATCTCCTCTTAAACCTGCTCTCTTGAGCTACAGACGTAGTTGCCGTAGGGAACCAGGGATGAAGAATGTTTGTGCTTGTGTGTAAAGATGTATGCACTGAGTTTACGGCAATAATGAATTTTAATACTTAATTAAACAATTGCAATTTAAAAATCGCGTATTTAGTGAGATCCGCTGATAAATAGTTTTAATACAATGAACGTTAAAAACGCGAACTTTCCCCGCTCTTTAGGTTAAAAGTTAACACAACCGAACTTAATGAATTTCGAAGGCGATTAATTAGCCGATCTGAGATGATCTAGTTAGAAGTCGAGTGAAGGAGATCGGTGTCTACCCGCTCCGTGTTTAATAATTAGTCGGAAGGGGAGTGGTCACGCTGCACCCGGCCAGTCAAAAGCGCGATTGCCTAAGCTTGGGTACATTAGAGAGGGGGGCAAGAGTGCTGAGCTCTTACACTTTTAATATATAAAAAGTTTTCTTATTACTAAGGCGCAAATTTTAACAAAGAATACGAAAATTACAAAAATAAGAATAGTAATGTCTAAGGCCGTCGGACAACGCATGAATACAAATTCTTTAACCTAGGCATAAGACAGAAAGAAGACCGCTCGCAAGCGGGAGACAATTACCCTTAGGGTAATAAGCTCACAACAAATTGTTCGAACGGTTAATTGTTCCCAAGGGCGCGAATTAAACAATTTAAACGTGGGCTGATGATAACTCGATATTTGTTTATCGTGAGACCGGATACGCTAAGATATAATGTTTCTTATTTCTACAGTCGAAACTATATACGTGGTGACCCGAATGGTTACGGAGAAGGAATGCAACTTAGTAAAATTAAGTGTAAAGAAAATGCCCGAATGGTTACGGAGGAGAAATATACTTAATATAATGGGCTCGATTATGTTCTCCAAGGTGTGTGGGGTTTGAAAAATCAAATTTCCAATATCTATCTTCATAGATAGTAGATATAACATAGATCAAATTACTGCCTTTGTGCTCGAGGGTTCTCTTATGTAAAATAAAAAGCATGTTTGCAACAATGGCAAGTATTTAACGGGGCGATGAATAACAGTATTTTATTGCAAAT
Organism: Prorops nasuta; assembly: GCF_024137725.1. Classification (NCBI taxonomy): domain Eukaryota; kingdom Metazoa; phylum Arthropoda; class Insecta; order Hymenoptera; family Bethylidae; genus Prorops; species Prorops nasuta. The sequence continues at coordinate 5,270,804 of NW_027116808.1, forward strand.
ATTGCAGAAGATGTGGTTGATATCCTTTAAGGCTTTAAGGCGGTGTAAATGAATGGTCGCTCAGTCGCTGCTTTTTGATTCCGGGAGGACGGTTTCACTATATATAGGCGCAGATCCTCTGGGTTGGATTAGTCCTAACATATTTGAAAAGTGTGCGCTCACAAATGTACAGCTCCTTTGGGACCATACTAGAAGAACAAAACGGATTGATGGTTTAGAATGGACACAGGGTGTATTGAAGAGGGAGCAGAATAACATAAACATAAGCCAGTAAGTGTGAGATCCCATGACTTGGCATCTGGAAGAAATTCTTAATCGGTTAGTAGGCGATAAAATTTGAGTTAGAAGAAAAGCAAATATTAATAATCGTTAAACAAATTAACTTCATATAGAGGAACGGAGGGGAAAGGCGGAAAGCAAATAAAATGTTAGATTTTTTTTATTCCTGACAAATTTTAATTTAAAAGAGTTTTTAAATCTAATCTGTTTTCTTTAGTGCTTCATTCTAGACTAATCGAAGAGGAAGAACCATTAGCTCTAATATTTTGAGTGATCTAAAAGAGGAATAGAGTTTTTTTTAAAAAACAGTCTCGTTGTCGAGTGAATTAAATCCTTTCGAAGAAAGGGGAAGGAATATGAAACCGTATCACAAAGATGAGAGCGGTTGCTAAGCGCGCGCGATGGCCCGATACGTCAATAGTTCATACAAATGCTATTTGTGAAATAAGACCAATGTAATGGTTATAAAATAATTCATAAAAAATCAGAAATAACGGTCTGGACGTTACACTACATAACCAAAACTTTAACCATAAATATCAATGGAAAAATATTACCTTATATATGTGTCTGTTTCAATCAAAATCTTATTGAAGAGCAGTGCATGAAAGAAAAAAATATTTAAATAAAAACAATCCCTTTGTTTATTTTATTAAATAATTAAATAAAAGTTGATTTACAAACGGATGGAATCACTATCTATGATAGACACAGTTGTAATCTCTCTTATAACCTCTCGTCGGCATATATATTTCATCTCAGATATTTGGATACTCAGTAAAATCATATATAATAGATCTTTAATTGTGTGTTGTCTTATAATAAATTGAATAGTCTTTTGTATATTTTACTCACAAAAATCCGAATTTTATTGGCGTTTTGGATAAAAGCTCCGAACATTGTCCGACATTTAACAATAAACGTTTGTTCAGTTTGTTGCTTTAAATCTTTAAATTTCAACCGTTTGCCGGCTGACGCTAGGATGTGAGATTTCATCTCAGGCTGCGTTCGTTTATGTACTGCCAGTACTTAAAACCTATATTTTACGTGACATACATTGTAGAGTTTTAGTACTCGCAGTTAATAAACGAACAAAGCCTCAAATGCTCTGCTAGAAGCCCCGGTTTCAGCGACTCAATCACTAAACGGAATCAATAGGGAATTCTAGGGAAAATAGTTCATTACCGAACTCAACTTTGGTCGAATTGACCTTCAAAGCGGATTCAATCCTCCGGTTAAAGTTAACCCATAATTAAAACGGTATTGTTTAAACGATAGAAACCAAATCGTTTTAACTATAAATTATTTTTAACACTAGATTTACGGACGTTAATTATACCTTTTTTTACCAAAGTGAGATAATTTGAATAATACACGAAAATTCAAGCCTTATATATAGAAATTAGTTCTACTTTAAATTAAATGAAAGATTTATTATTAAAAAATTTATTGAAAACATTTTTTACATATAAATTATGATTTTGAAATACCTTGGAATGAGTCAAACTGGCTCTGTCCGTAAATCTAGTGTTAACCAGAAGATTGAATCCGAGTCTTAAGGGTAAATCCGACCTAAATCTGTAATGTCAAATTTTACCATATAGGATTACCAATTTTTCGAAAATACATATGCTGATTAGCTATTTCACAGCAAATTGACAATCCTACAGAATAAAATTTTACCTTACAGGTTTTGGTCAAAGTCACCTTTATTAGAGTGAACTGGATGTATAGAAATTTTCATCATTTCATAAGCCGTCTGTTGGATCACTGTGGTTGTGCCAATCTCAACCCAAATCTGATTGCTAGTCGTCGTCGTCAGGCTGCAGTCCGATACATGCGTATGCACACTTAAAGCGCTAAAAATCTATAATAAACGTAACATAAACTATATACTCAGAGCGTTTTATGCGCGAATCGGATCGCAGCTTTATTATACATAAAGATAGGGGGAAAATTACTTATACCGAGTCTCGCAGCAATTCTTGCCGGTAGGCGACGTTTAAACTTCAATCCCAAGCGTTAGCTTCAGCTGGCTTCAGCAGATATAAGAGGGGAGATTGCTCATGGCATATCAGAAAATAATCCGTGGACAGTGGTGCCACCCATTTCATTTGAAGCTTAGCCAGATTAGAAAGCCCGTATGGCCATCTATCCAAACTAATGCGAAGCTCACTAATTCACCACACACGGAAACAGGCGGCTAGCATTTGTGTGCACCCCTCTATTCTAGGCAGATTCACCACCATTATATCGATGCGTGTATGCTTCGGCCTCATTCATTGTTCTTTAAGTATTTCTTTCCTGCGATTTAAACTCATGAAGAATAGGATTTAGCCTGTAACAGAAATAAAATAACCACAAAGTATATATTTCCTTATAAATTCACAATAATTTTCATTTTTTGTTATTAATTTATACTCATCTGATATATTTTGTCTTCTCTGTTATGTATTAAATCCTTCCTTCTTTTCCGCAATTGTTTTCCGAAAATATTATTTTTGTTTACGTTCCAAAATTAAGGGTTAATCGCGCCATTTGACAGCTACGGACAAACTCCCTAGATATCCCCTCGCCCCCCTGATTTCTGCTTCCCCTCGCCTGGTGCAAGATTATTGAACCGAACTCTATGTAAAATATATCGATACTTGCTATATCGATACGCGCAATGTCGATATTGATACATATCGAAATACTCACAAATGATACGTATCGATACAAAATATCGATACAATTGGAAAATATCGCCATCCCTAAATAAGAGACCGTGCACACTAGCACAATATGACAGTGAGATAAGAATGTATATTGGTGTATATGCATACTATCAGCGCAAACTATCGGTCAATTTTCGCAGTTTTTGAGTGTGATTTATTTATACGTATACAGTTATACATTGACACTTCGCTATCATTGTGTTGGTGTGCACGGTCTCTATACTGTATGTATGCCCAATTATTAGAAATATTTTGTACCGCTAAAAACAATAATAAAATAATATGTAACTTATTTGTTTTAAATAATCAACGTATTAGAGCCAACCGTATCCATTATTATTTTACTGAAATTTTCAAAAACAGGATACCAGCAATTATCAATGCTACCAACGTTGCCAATTAAAATATAACTTTATTTTTATTTCCAGTAGCTGTCCAGTAATTTTCGAACACGAAATCCGATCCAATCCGCCAGAAAAGACGCCCAAAGAAACCACAGTATCGACTAGTATCTTTTTTTACGAAACAGTTGCAACTCTGCAACAGTCAATCGGCGGTTAAAAATCCGATAATTCGTAAGTATTCGAAGTGAGGGAAAGAAATCCGAATTGAATTGGTGTACTGATCTAAGCATATAGTGACAAAGGAGAACGTTATTTAAAAAGAAATAATGTCTATTTCGTTATATTTGCATCAAGATGTAAAAAATGAAGATAAATCTATATTACACTCAATGCCATGTAAGATAGAATCAGATGAACCAGCTAAAGTTTCGGCTTATTTTGAGAAATACATTTGCAACGGACGTGAGAAAAGTAAATATTTATTATTAAATAATAACAATAATATATGTACTTGATTATTAATTACTGTAGCTACGTTCCATTATTAATCTGTAGGCTGCCAGTGATATTACTCTAAAATGTGAGTTTTTAATTTGCGAACCAATTTTAGCTTCTTTAATAACAGGTTGGTTGGGTATTACCGCCAAATTTTCCAGTCTCAAATAGAGTTGCGCCATTAGCCTAGAGGTTAACTGTCGATACTGAAAATCTGAATTTTATAATGATACGTCATCTATGTACTAAATACTATTTTTATTTATTTTTAACATTGAGATACGAAATACTTGAAGGAAGCGTGTGTTTCCGGGGTTGAAATTAGAAGGACCAAGAGAATGAAGGTTGGACGCCACGGCATGTTTTCATAGATATAGCACATATTAACATTTAAATATAAATATATTCCTGTATGTGTGAGGGGTTTATAAGTAGATGGTAAAGGGTTATCTGGGGAATTTTCATCGTGGAGGGGGAGTCTCTGCAAAAATCTAGTATTGTCCATTTTACACATTTACAAAGTTAGTATCTGTCAATTAGCTCAAATTACCTGCTTCTTGAAAATTTAAAGATGAACAATGATTTCACAATATAAATCACAGTATTGAGGGAGGTACTTTAACTAATAACACAAAGAGAAAAGATATTAAATTAGTATTAATTATAATAAGAAGCTATGGAATAATTGTAAATTTTAAAGGAGATACAATTTGTGTTTATTTTATTGCTTTTACAGATTAAATCCTCTTTCTGATGAATTATGATTGTAGGAAAGAAATATTTATTTTCTGTTGGATAAGAAAGTAATAATTTATTAAGCATTTTTGTGTGAGACAGTCTTCCTAATCTATTTAATATTTTATGTTAATGAATATGATAGTAGTTACTGTAGTTAAATGAAAAAGTATTATAAAATGTTAATGGTGTAAGGTAATTTGTTTTGAATTTTATTAGGATTTAGATTCAGTTAAATAAAAATATTAATTTATTTCTTGTTTTATCACACACTATATTTCTATAATAATTACATATGTTTATACTGCTTTCATGTACTCTTTAAGCTACTAAAATGATAATAATTATTTTAATACTATATAGCTTATAACTATTTGTGGTAATGATTTCACTTAATTGGTATGGAACAGGTTACACAAGATTTTAACAGGTTTCTAGATGATTTCCTAACTCCTACCATATTCGTGTTAAGTGCCATTTGAGTGCTTCCTTTATTTTTCTTTCTACTGGTCTACAACAACCAATATTTCAAGGTATTTTCAATTTCATTCAAATCTGATGATTTAGTGTCTAATTTATTTTATCGATTTCAGGGTTGTCAGTAAATCATTGTCTTATTGAGTTAAATGAGTGAACCTGTGAATTATCTTAAATAAATTTAATTATGGTCATCACTTACATGAGATACCTTTCTCCTACAATTAGGAGTCTGAATTATTTCCAAAAGGTTTATATATATTGCTAAAATTTATCTTGGTATCACCTTATAATTCTCCAAAAATGTGTTTGGATATCCATACCTAATATAAAACATTTATTCCATCACTTCTATTTGTGGGTAAGACTTATCTGTCCTAAACTCTTGTTTTAACTATTCACTAAATAAGTATTTTATTAATTTTAAAGGATTTAATTGCCTTTTCATCATTCCAGAAGTTTTCTTTGCTAAAATATTCTAGAGCAAATCCTACTCTGTGCTACCTATATTTGAATAATTTAATTTTATCAGATGCACAATGACATCTTCCAATTTCATTTAGTCTTGTATGCACAGCCCTTTATGATATATTTAAATATCCTCATAATATATTAGATGAAGGTTAGAAAGGATTTTTGTTCATTACAGTAAAAATTTACCTATTTATTTCTTCTGCTGTTATTCTTGGCCTCCTGACTCCTATTATTTTTTTATTTTGGTGCTTGGTCTCGTATATTCTTCTTTGCAATACTTTTCAATTGCTTGGTTAATATTATAAACTTGTGTATCTGTAGAGCTGTTCAGTAATATTTTCTGAACACCTTACTATCTTTTACAAACCAATAATCTCTCCTCTTTTAATTAATGTTTTATTATTATTTGATATGTATTGTAATTTCATTTTATAGATAAAAACTTATGAAAATTTTTAAAGTGTTGAATTAAAATAGTAAATGACAAAATAATAGACAATTGTTATTATAATGATCAAAAGAATAAATAATAAACTGTTTGCCTATGACATTTGTTTTATTGTGTAAACCTTTAAGAAGTTTAATAAAGTTATACAAGAAAGAATAATTACAAAATATGACAGATAATAGAGCTCCACAAATTAAAATAGAAGAAGCTTTTGGTTTGTGGAAGGCAGAAAGAAGTTATGAAAGTAATGTTGATTAGTCAAAGTCTCAATAATCTACTATTAACCAGTAGATTCAAAAGTATAGCATGGAAGAATATACATGATTAATGGACTAAAGCAAAAATAATAAAAGATCAAGGATAACAGTAGATGAACCAAATGGGCAAATTGTTAAAGCAAAAAAAACAGATCCAATCCAGCCTTTGTTTATAGAATATTCAGATAACTGAATGTTAATATATCCACATGGACAGTGCAAAGATAACTACACGAAACAGGAATTCATTGTCCCTGTAAAGCTTATAAAATTAAATTAACCAACGAATGTGAGCAACAAAGAATAGAATCTACTGTAGAATTTGTAATTATAAAAAAAGTCCTCTGGGATGGGGTCATCTGGACTCATGAAAAAGTTATTCAGTCCTGTGAATATAGCAGAGTGTATGTTTATAGATCAAATAATACAACGTGTGAAAAACAATGCATTTTACTTACAGATAGGAGTATAAGTGTTAAAAGTATTGAGGGTGGGCTGTTTAAACATATGGAGATGTATAACTGTATGAAGTCAATTCCAAGATAAAATCAAGAATTGATATAAACCTTTTAGAGATCTTAATGCTTACAAGAGTAAGGAGGAGGCTCTTACGGAAGATTTTACAATAAGTAAATCATACAAGACAATGTTTTACGAACTTCTTTGAAATAGATAAAATTAATTGACCACCCAAATCACCAAGCTTAATTACAGTAGAAGATACCTTGGGAATTATTGTGGATAATTGGAAAAAAAGAACAAGAAAGAGTAGAGGAAGCACTAAAATGTCCATTTTCATGAATATGTAGGAGGAGTTATAAAATCAGTCAAATGTTTGTAAAAATTTGGTACCATTTGTCTCACATAAACTAAAAGAAATGATTGCTACAAATGGATATGCTACGTGGTATCAAATATGAAAAGAACATCTCTGGGTAGCCATTTACATTTCAAGATGATGCAAAAAATTTGATGGGTATCACTGTGGCTGACATATTGGTTAAGGTTATATTTATAAAGGCAACTGAAAAACCACTGTCCTGGAAATGGGTTAGACTTTAATGGCGTCTCTCTACACAATCCTGGCCTATCAAGTCGAGAGTATATGTAACAGTATTTCCTCACGCGTCTGACACTATACAAATTATAAATAGTATAATTATAACAACACACAAAGTAAATTATAATTATTGTAATATGTATGTCGTATGATAAAAATAATATTTACATTTAGTATTTTAATTGAACAATTTAATGTCTACAAAAATTAAAAATGGATTATCTGGCATTATTATCAACTTTTAATAATACTTAGTTTTCATTTAACAAATATCTGCTATATCGCCTTCATAATCATAATATGTGGTTTATTTTATTGGAATAATTGCATCACACAAAAAGTACCATAAGTTAGAACTTTCTGATTCAAGAGAAAATAAATATTTATTTCCTATCTTCACAAGTCATGAAAACAAGAAATTTAATTTACAATAAAGATAAAATAATTACAAAGAAATGCCCTAAAATATGTCCGATTACTTTCACATTAAATGTTGTTAATTAATAGATATCTGATATCTTTTTTTGCTCTGTTATTTATTAGTGTTCTTTCATACTTTAACATAATTTATTTTTTAAAGTTGTCATTCTTCTTTGAATTTACAAAAATTAAGTTAATTGAACTATTGGTATGTCGGTGAATTTTGAAGGTTCAATCTCATGTAGGAAAAGGTCATCAATTTGACGTGAATAATTAACCAGCTGCTAACGTTTATGTCGTCAGAAAATGTCTTTTTAAGGAGAATCCGTAAGTTGACATTACAGAGCAAAACTTACCAAACGTAACTCCGTCATTTCTTAACCGATTTTCATGTTTATACACCTTTTTGAAAACGCCAGAAGGAGATCTAGGGCTTCACGTTGGCCGAGTTTTTGAATTTAACTTTTTTTTTTTCAGTTTCTCATTTTTTCAAAACTCGGTCAACGAGAAGCCCTAGATCTCCTTCTGGCGTTTTCAAAAAAGTGAATAAACATGAAAATCGGTTAAGAAATGACGGAGCAACGTTTGGCAAGTTTTGCTCTGTAATGTCGGTATACGGATTCCCTTTAAACACAATTTAATAATGGTCTAATGATCGGTCTAATGTCATAGATATTTGATCGATCAAACGAGCCCGCCGAAGGCGGGCGAAGTTCGATTGAAATTATATGAAACTAAAGGCCTCGTTCGAAGAGATTACACATGTAGTACTTCCTGCGTCCGCCAGAGTTGCCAGAAATGAGCTTTTTTGCAACAGAAACAGTTGAACAGGGAGGACAAACCCACAAAGCCGTAAGCCCCTATGAGTGTGAAGTGGGTACTGCGCCCCAGTCAAGAGGAAAAGGTAGGGGCTACTCACACTACTTTAGGCCATATCCGTGTGATCAGCATTCTGCTGAGCACTGCTGAGGAGTAGTGAAGTTGAGTGAAGCCAGATCTTGCCTCTCTGTGTATACCTTAAATGCTGAGTTTACCCAAAAAGTCGAAGCAAATAAAAATCCTTTTCCTAAATTAGTTTTTAATTATTATAAAATGCTTATATGTAGCCATTAATTTAATAGATTTGGTAATAAATGCAACAAATGCGTTCTTATAATAATAAATAAGCAGTTGAGGTACAGTAAACTTAATGTTTTTATATTAACTTGCTAAAAAATGCATTTTTTTATTTAGTCCAATAAGTTAATAGTTATTAAAAAAAATTTCATGTGTAATAAAAAAAAATAAAAAATTTTAAACTTCGACAAGACTCGAACACGAGCCAGCCGTGTGACAAACGGCAACCTTACCGTCTGCGCTACAGAGCTCATTTGTTATATCAGAAGCAAAACAGCCTTTTAAAGACTGACTACAATTCTTTCACTAATTCGTCATAAACGATCAAAAATTAGCTGCAATAATAAATACACTTATCTCCACAGCACTATTGCACTAAATTTATTATGTTTTTAATTTGAAGCATACATTTTACATGAAGATACGATACTTTAAAAGTGTTCATGCAGTACTCTAATTACAAAACTATTCATATGCTCAACTATCATAAATTAATTAAGTAATATTATAATATATGTTATATGTAGTTGAATAACTATGATAATCGAGCATATGAATAGTTTTGTATTTAGAGTACTGCATGAACACCCTTAAAGTATCGTATCTTCATATAAAATGTATGCTTCAAATTAAAAACATAATAAATTTAGTGCAATAATACTGTGGAGATAAATGTATTTATTATTGCAGCTAACTCTTGATCGTTTATGACGAGTTAGTGAAAGAATTGTAGTCAGTCATTAAAAGGCTGTTTTGCTTCTGATATAACAAATGAGCTCTGTAGCACAGACGGTAAGGTTGCCGTTTGTCACACGGCGGGCTCGTGTTCGAGTCTTGGCGAAGTTTAAAATTTTTTAATTTTTTTTCATTACACATGGAATTTTTTTTAGTAACTATTAACTTATTGGACTAAATAATAAATAAAAACAAGCATTTGTTAGCAGGTTAATATAAAAACATTAAGTTTACTGTACCTCAACTGCTTATTTATTATTATAAGAACGCATTTGTTGCATTTATTACCAAATCTACTAAATTAATGGCTACATACAAGCATTTTATAATAATTAAAAACTAATTTAGGAAAAGGATTTTTATTTGCTTCGACTTTTTGGGTAAACGCAGCATTTAAGGTATACACAAAGAGGCAAGATCTGGCTTCACTCAACTTCACTACTCCTCAGCAGTGCTCAGCAGAATGCTGATCACACGGATATGGCCTAAAGTAGTGTGAGTAACCCCTACCTTCTCCTCTTGACTAGCGCAGTAGCCACTTCACACTCATAGGGGCTTACGGCTTTGTGTGTTTGCCCTCCCTTTTCAACTGTTTCTGTCGCAAAAAAGCTCATTTCTGGCAACTCTGGCGTCCGCTAGAGTGTCACAACTTCAGAGAGAGTTTTGCTATATATATGGGTGATCTGCCGCCATTTCCTCATAATTTCAGAGATTGGCATTTTTTTTTTAAATTGCTATATTATATTTTTGGGTAATGACCATTGAGGTAGATGGGGTGTGTCTCTTCGAACGAGGTGTTTCATATAATTTCGATCGAACTTTTCGTCCGCCTTCGGCGGGCTCGTTTGATCGATCAATTATATTTCATGCCTCGTTTTCGAGATTACACATGTAGTGTTTCAGAGATGTAGCAATTTCCTTTCTACAAAAAAAACTGTATTTTATTCAAATATACAGACGTTTATCGAACGATCAAAACAAAATTTTAATACAACTTAAGAGCTTAAGATATTATTCGCAAAATCATATGGATTTGACTCTATTGGTCTATTATAAAATTTATTAAAAACTCTTGATTCCTGTGTCCAACCCGCAGTCTTTTCAATTAGTTCTATATTAACACCTTTAATCAAAGCCGAAGATGCTGCAGCATGTCTCGTTGAATATGTGCTGTAATTATATTTACATCTATCCCGCTATCTCTTAGGCCGGTATTCATAGTCGTTACTTATATTTAAAACCGACTTAAGCATAGGTTATCTTTTTCTATTACTGTTAGATGAAAAATGACAATCGATACCTTAAGTCAGACTTAAATATAAGTAACGACTATGAATACCAGCCTTAACGGGAATCCGTATACCGACATTACAGAGCAAAAACTATTTCGCATGCAGCTTCGTTATTTGTTGACGGATTGTAAAGTTATTACAGGTTTTTGGAAATGCCAGAAGCTTATCTACTAAGTTACGTTAAGACAATTAACAAAAAATGAAAAAAAATTTTTGTTTAAATAAATAAATTAACATTATTGAGAAACAACAATTAAATCGCAAAATCCCCCAACGTACTTTACTAGATAATGTTCATATGTTTCCAAAAAGTCCACATAAATGCAAATCTGTCAAGAAATGACGATGCTGCATGCGAAATAAATAATGGAAGAATTTCGTGTTCGGGAAGTCGCTAACACGAAATTCTTCCATTATTTATTTCGCATGCAGCATCGTCATTTCTTGATGGATTTGCATTTATGTGGACTTTTTGGAAACATATGAACATTATCTAGTAAAGTACGTTGGGGGATTTTGCGATTTAATTGTTGTTTCTCAATAATGTTAATTTATTTATTTAAACAAAAATTTTTTTTCATTTTTTGTTAATTGTCTTAACGTAACTTAGTAGATAAGCTTCTGGCATTTCCAAAAACCTGTAATAACTTTACAATCCGTCAACAAATGACGACGCTGCATGCGAAATAGTTTTCGCCCTGTAATGTCGGTATACGGATTCCCGTTAAAGGAAATCTGTAAATCGACATTACAGAGCGAAATCTTGCGCCAAACGAAACGGCCTCATTTCTTAACCGATTTTAACATTTATGCACCTTAGAAATGAGGCCGTTTCGTTTGGCGCAAGATCTCGCTCTGTAATGTCGATATACAGATTCCCCTTAACGGGATCCCTCACGCGTGCTTTACCGACAGTACAGGTCAGTAAACAATTAGTTTAATAAAATTCAAATGCGAAGCAAATTGCAAAAACGGGCTTCTTTATGACAAGGTGCCAATTCTAACGAGTCAATCGAGCTTAAAAAAACTCAAATCGGATGAAGAATAACGTTGTACCACTGTCCCGCGTTCTTGAAGTGGAAATAACCAAAAGTAACCTCTTTTCAAGAATGCGGCACAATGGTACAGCGTTATTTTTCAACTAATTTGAGTGTTTCTAAGTTCGTTTGACTCTTTAGGACTGGCACATTGTCCTACAAACGTCAGATTGTTCAATTTGCTTCGCATTTGAATTTTATTAAACTAATTGTTTATTGACTTGAACTGTCGATAAAGTAGGCGTGAGGGATCCCGTTAATACTGTTTTAATCCACCTTGACAGCGTTTGTGTTGTAGCTTCTTTAAATGGTTTTTTCCACGTAATAAATAATTTTTTATATTCTCCTCTTATGTTTTTTGTGCTTTCTAAATACTTTTCTAGTGTGGATGCTACGCATAGTCTACTGTTTTCCTTAAATATCACGAGGCTGAAGCTAACGGCCGATGGCATCATCATTGTCTTGACTGTACAGGCAGTCAGCCGTACGCTTAACGGGATCCCTCACGCCTACTTTATCGACAGTTCAAGTCAATAAACAATTCGTTTAATAAAAGTAAAATGCGAAGCAAATTGAACAATCGGGCGTTTGTTGGACAATGTGCCAGTCCTAACGAGTCAAACGAACTTAAAAACACTCAAATTAGTTGCAAAATAACGCTGTACCATTGTGCCGCGTTCTTGAAGAGAGGTTACTTTTGGTTATTTCCACTTCAAGAACGCGGGACAGTGGTACAACGTTATTCTTCATCCGATTTGAGTTTTTTTAAGCTCGATTGACTCGTTAGAATTGGCACCTTGTCATAAAGAAGCCCGTTTTTGCAATTTGCTTCGCATTTGACTTTTATTAAACGAATTGTTTATTGACTTGTACTGTCGGTAAAGCACGTGTGAGGGATCCCGTTAAGTAGATAAGTCTATTCCCCGCTAAGACGCCTTATGTAGTCAGACCAAATCCATATAAATCTGCCCGATGCAAACTACGCTAATAAATACAATAATGACTAAAAAAATTACATGATAATATTGAAAAAATATGCATCTTTTTCATTACTTGATAAGGAAAAGACCTATATAAGTTAAAAAGTGGGACCAGCTAGGGAAATAGTTTTAAAAAATTGAGAAACATTAGAAAACGCTGCGCGCTTGCATTCTAAGTCGTCTGCTGGTTACTGGCACCTCGTCAGCGAATTAAAAAAAGATCTAGAATATTCCTCATTTAATAGGAAATAGATCTATATATATTAAAAAGTGGAACTGACTACGGAAAAGCTTTAAAGAAATTGCAAGGGATACCGGTAACCAGCAGACGTCTTAGAAGCCGAGCGCGCAGCGTATTTTGGACATTTCGCAACTTTTTTATAGATTTTCCGTAGCCAGTTCCACTTTTTAACCTATATAGATCTATTCCTTATTAAATGAGAAATATTCTAGATATTTTTTTAATTCGCTGACCAGATGCCGGTTACCAACAGACGACTTAGAAGCCGAGCGCGCAGCGTATTTGGTCCTTTAGGAATTTTTTTAACCTATATGTATAGTCAGTTCCACTTTTTAACCTACATAGGTTTATTCCTTATTAGATGAGGAATATTCTATGTATTTTTTGATTTAGCTGAAAAGGTGCCGGTAGTCAGCAGATAAGTTAGAAGTCCAGCGCGCAGCGTATATCAGCCTTTAACAATTTTTTAAACCTATATATATTGCAACTCCCACTTTTTAATGCATATAGGTCTATTCCTTATTAAACGAGGAATATTCTACATATTTTTTTATTTGGCTGGGGAAGTGCCGGTACGCAGCAGATGGCTTAGAATGCAAGCGCGCAGCGTTTTCTAATGTTTCTCAATTTTTTAAAACTATTTACGTAGCTGGTTCCACTTTTTAACTTATATAGGTCTTTTCCTTATCAAATAATGAAGAAGATGCATATCTTTTCAATTTTATCATGTAATTTTTTTAGTCATTATTGTATTTATTAGCGTAGTTTGCATCGGGCAGATTTATATGGATTTGGTCTGACTACATACGGCGCCTTAGCGGGGAATAGACTTATCTACTTAAGCGTACGGCTGACTGCCTATACAGTCAAGACAACGATGATGCAATCAGCCGCTGGAATCGGCCCCTAGCTTCAGCCTCGTAAACCTCTATTATTCTTTTAATATTATTTATATAAATGTTAAATAAGGTTTGAACATGGTGAGCTGAGCAAAGGGCTAATAGAGTCACCGTTTTAAATGATAATTTCTTAAGTGATAGGGATTCCAAAGGGAACATTTTTTCTAAATGTTTTAAAACAACGGAGACATCCCATATGTAAGAGTATTTTAGTAAGTTAGGTTTAAGTCTGAATATCCCCCTGAAAAATCTGTTTACATTAGGGTGATCACTTCTTTTGTCTTTCGAGATAAGAGAAATTGCACTTCTAAAATTATTAAGTGATCCATATGCTGCTCCTTTAAATTTTTCAATCCAAAAAATTATTAAGTCTGATTGAGTCGGATGAAAAGGATCTATCTTCTTTAATTTTGTGAATTTCCACCAATACTTTAGTGCTGATGCATATTGCTTTATAGTTTTTTCGCCTAAAGATGCCATAAATATTTCTAAAGCCTCTTTTGGTATATTCTTTTCTATAAAGGCTTTCCCGATACAACTCTTGCCATTAAAACAATCTTCGCTAAGTTCCTGTGATTGGTCCTGTGAACGAATACAATCGATTTTGATCTAATATATATATATATATATATATAGGTTTTGTGACTAAAACAGATATGAACATTGGAAACCATGGTTGGTTTTCCCATTTGGGAACTACCAAAATACCTTTAGCACCGTCCACTTTAACTTACCTTAAAACTCTTAACACTGGTGAAACCGGTGGAAACGCATAAAAAGCAACATTTGACCATGAAATAGTGAATGCATCAACTACCGTTGCATCTGGGTCTGGATCCCAAGAACAGAATTGTTGACATTTTTTGTTATATTTTGTGGCAAATAAATCTATATCTGGCTTACCAAAATTCTTAATTAATAATTCAAACATATCATTACTTAACTCCATCTCTATATCTTTATTTTTTATTCTAGATAAGCTATCGGCTATTGAATTATCTTTTGAAGAAATATATTATGCAAATAGAAAAATGTTTCTATGATCGGCCCACTGCCAAATTTCTCTAACTAATGCGTTAAAGTTTTCAAATCTAATGCCCCCCATCTTGTTAATATAAGAAATTGCAGTAGTATTATCTATCGGAAGAAGTATCTGACAATTTTTATATTCCTTTGCTAAACTAAACAAACCAAATTTAACGGCTAGTAATTCCTTGTAATTTACGTGTAGATCTTTTTGATCTTTGTCCCAAAAACCGTATAATTTTTTATTATTTAGGACAGCAGCCCATCCTGAATTTGAGGCATCCGTATAAATTGTTGTCATAAAATTTTTACTTATTGGATTCACACTGTTTTTTAAACTTTTTAACCACCACCTTATATCTGGTAATACTGATTTTGGGACTTTTATATTTGCATTATAATCGTTATCATTTAACGGAAGAGCTATACATTTTTTTTTTCTAGTCTTTTTATATATAGATGACCATACTGTATTGCTGAGTATGATGCTACTAATTTTCCAATTAAATGAGCTATCTCTTGAATATTACATATTTTTCTTGTATAAAAACCTTCTAATAATAACTTTAAATTATTTCTCTTTTCCTTATCTAATTCTATACAAAATTTTCTTGTGTTAATGATAAAGCCTAAAAACCTACAAGTGGTAGAAGGTACTAAAGTACTTTTATTTGAATTTATTAAAAAACGTAATGATTTTAATAATTCAATGGGAATGTTCATATTCCTTTTGCATGCTTCTCTTCTTCTCCTATACATAGGATATCATCGAGGTATATAACCGATAAGAGGCCTTGATTTCTTAGTTTTCTTATGACTGGTTTCATTAGTTTCGTATAAACATAAGGACTGGTACATAAGCCAAACAGCATACATGTAAACTGATATAATTTTCTTTGAAACTGGAATCTTAAGTATTTTCTGCTTTCTTGGTCAACCGAAATTAGATAGTAAGCATCTTTTAAGTCTATTAAAGCTAAGTAATAGTTTTCTTCTAACAATTCTATGGCCGTATTTAAATTTTCCATTTTAAAGTGCACGGGGTTTATGAATTTGTTTAATTTTTTTTAATTTAAAATGAATCTATATGATCCATTTGGTTTAGGTACCAAAAAATATGTTGACAAGAATTGTCCTTCTGTATAACTGCAATTTTCTATGACTCCCTTTTTTAACATAATATTAATTTCACTAGCTATTAATTTTTCCTCCGATTTTGACATAACTTTTTGAACATATTTCTCTTGAACAATTTCCTTACAAAAAGGAATTTTGTAACCTTTAATGTAATACTGTACATAACTATCTACTTTTAATTCTTGCCATTCTTTTTTGAATTGGCTAAGTCTTCCGGCCAAACGTACAGAGTCGTTTAACGAGTTTTCGCATTGCTCTTGGGATTCCTCTGCTGTTGATATCTGTAGCCTGATCCTTGATGTTGATTCTGACCTTGTCCATACTGTCTCCTTTTGAACATGACTCTCGATCTGGCTTCTCCTGCGAAGCCTGTCCTGCTGGTAAACGGCCTCTTTACCATCGGGCTCTTGTAGTTTCCCTGCATGTTTGATGTAGAAGCTGTATTCTTATTTGCTAGTGGAACTCTAATATCTTATGCCACCTTACTCATTGTCTTAATTTCCTTAAATGTTTTAGACAAGTTTTTTCCAAATAAACATTCATCTGCCTGTGTCTTTTCAATGCATTCATGAAATTTTTTGTCCATAGTAGACAAAATGAAAGCTCTCCTTGCTATTGTTTGTCTATAATGTACTTCTGTTAACATTTTTGCTGCATCCGTTAACTTTTCAACTAGTGCTAGTTTATCTATACCTTCTGCTTCCTGTAATATATTTGTTAGGGTACAGCCAATTGCAGCTAGCAAAGGTCCTACTAATTGTTGAATGTTTATCATATGTTGGTCTCTTTTATTAGCTGAAGATTCCATGGTCATTAACCACTCTGGATTTAATTTTTTGGCCTCTAATTTGCCTTTCCTTGCATATTTCTTTACAAAATTCTTTGTATTGTCTTCTGATATACCATTATCAAGCCAATAATCCCACCTATTTACTAATGATGGGTGCAGATTCACATCAATAGCTTTTGATAAAGTGCGGGCCTTCGCCCAGTATTTCCAAGATATCTGAATCCAATTGCACACTTTGGATTTCAGTTTCATCTGCTGTTATAATGGGCACTTCTGTATTTGATTCATTTTTATTTTCTTTGTTTTGTGATGTTTCATCTAGGGAAACACAAAATAAAATAAACAACCGTAGCCAGAGAGAAAAAATTAAAAACTATTCTCTAAACTATATATATATATACATATATATGTGTATTCATATATATGCACTTATTTATGATAGTTCAACAAAAAAAAAAAGGAACTTGTACATAAATATAAGGTATCAAATTTTTCCTTTTGCATCTAGTGCCTAGTAACAGGTTTTCATAATTTCCATATATATATTGCTACACTACAAAAATTTTGGCATACCCTAAGCTATTCGTAAGCTGTAACTAAATCAAAATCTGTAACGTAAGTTGGGCGCCAGGTTCCCGAAAGAACCACTGTACTGTAGTGACTGCAAAATACTGTATTCGTCAAACTAAAATGCCAACTAGCTCAGTGAATATAAGAGTAGGATTGCGGAAGCGGAGAGTGGGTGAGTTCCTGAAACGTAAAATGCAAAAGGATTTGGCAGTTCGGGTCAAATCACTACATACTATATTCGATAATAAAGTGTCTATATTTCCAAAAAGACATTGCTGTATTTGTCAGACTTCATAGCGCATAGATCGTTATTCGTATTCTACAAAACTGTAACTCGAAATGGCGTAGAAAACGGTTTTCCGGAGTGCTCGGGATCAATCCAACGAATTTCTTTACTAAACAACTAACTAATCAAATAAAGGCCTACCCAAGGCAGGTGTTTCTCCTGCGACCTTTTAACTAAACGAAACTATACTCTCGCGAAGAGAACCGAACGGAGTAGCTCTTTCTGGGAGAATTCACCTCCGGGGTTCCTTCTGACGAGAAAACGAACTGTATGACCACGAGGTGATCGAACGAGGTAGCTCCTTTCGGGGAGAATTCGACCTCGGGATGCACCCCTGGTTAAACGCGACGAACTGTACGAAACGTAACTGAAATTCGAAACTGAACGAATATCCCGATCACTCTTTATACCCGAATTCGACCCATCAACTATACTGTAAGCGCATAACCAATTTCTCGGAAAATACAATACTTTAATACGACATTATATACACGGTAATCGATAAAAGGACTTAACGTAAGTTATAGATAAAAACTATGTACATTTCATATCCGAAAACCGAAAGACGACGGTGTCCTTGAATTACTAGCGAATCTCAAAGTTTCTCGATATTAGACCATTGTTCTAATTTCTCATTTATGTCCCTAATTCCCAATCCACGCACTTTGGGAGTATGTTTAACTCGTAATTCGTGGTTTTTGATGATTTCACGGCTATTAAGCGCGTTTTCCGAAGTTTACTCGTGATATAAGGATTTCTAGGAGCTGGGACTCCCGCTAACCTTTTCCGTTGGAGCTGGAGAACGACGGCCGAGCAGGACAAAGCAGAGCAGAGCAGAGCGGAGCGGCGTCGAGCAGAGCTGAGCAGAGCAGATCGGAGTAGAGCAGAGCAGATCGGAGCAGAGCAGATCGGAGCAGAGCAGAGCAGAGCAGGGCAGAGCAGAGCAGGACAGCGCAGAGCAGCGTCGAGCAGAGCAGAGCAGGACAGCGCAGAGCAGCGTCGAGCAGAGCAGAGCAGGGCAGAGCAGATCGGAGCAGAGCAGAGTAGCGTCGAGCAGAGCAGAGCAGGGCAGAGCAGATCGGAGCAGAGCAGAGCAGGGCAGAGCAGAGCAGGACAGCGTAGAGCCGAGATGAGCAGGGCAGGTCGAAGCAGAGCAGAGCAGAGCAGCGAGGAGCAGAGCAGAGCAGCTTCCACAGTTATTCACTACGTCTTTTCCGGAATACGAGTTGCCGAAAATCACGTCCGATCTTCTTCAGGACTAAATAACGAGTTGCCGAAAATGCGTCTGATCCTTTTCAGAACTAAGAGACGAGTTGCCGAAAATGCGTCTGATCCTTTTCAGAACTAAGATACGAGTCGCCGAAAATACGTCTGATCCTCTTCAGGACTAAGATACGAGTCGCCGAAAATACGTCTGATCCTCTTCAGGACTAAGATACGAGTGTCGCAAAAATCGGGAGACACCAGCAACGAGCTGTTGGTCCCTTATCCCCAACTTTTCGTAACGCTAAATCTAATTGGCGGAGCCGATTAAGCTATTGGTACCACCAATCAGATCCAAGGTCCGACTTCTTCCGAAAATTCAACTTGAATATTCGGGAGCCGCGGAAGGCCGTAGTTCGTTAGACCCATTTAACATACGACTTATGGGCCACGATCGTTACTCTACTTTATGACCTATCAATCATCGAACTTTATACTATATTTCGGATGATAGGTAGGCCAACCGTATATGACATGATATTATGGCCTTGATAATATGACCATAATATGTCTCAATGTTCTATAGATAGATATATATATATATATCTTTTTAGTGAACATGTACTATCTTAAAATAGTACATGGTCACAACTCTATCCTCCCACGAAAAAGAGACCGAATCGAGGTCGAACACCCCTCACCTCACTAAACGACGATACGCGAGGACGTAACTGGATTCGACGTAAACGTCAGACGGAATCGGTAGCTCCTCGTCCCAAGTGCTACGTGAATCTGTAGTAGTCGTAAGTCGGCATTTTCAAAAACGAAAAGAAACGCTATTTTCGAGATGGGCTATTTACACGATAATATAATGGTAGCTTAATACTAAACGGTATACACGGTACTGCAAAATATCTGTACAAAATAAGCGTGATACGCACTGTAAGGTTCTATACTAGACGAATTTATCTACACGGTACTGTACGGAATCGAAAAGGTATACACGATAACGAATATACTTCATACAAAACGTAATCTTAATCTATACTAACTGTAGCGATATACACGATACGAATCGAAATCTGTACAAAAGCAAACTAAAGTAATACGATACGGAGTTCACCGAAACTCAGAATCGTAAGAAAACGTAACCTAAAGAAGAGAAAGTATATACAGAGAACTATACGAGAATCCACACGTAACCAACATAATATACTGGTCGCAAATACTATTTCACGCAATTACGCTATCGAATCTCGAATACTCGCGAAAAAGAGGAAAAAGAAAAGGAAAAGAGAAGCTCCAAAAGAAGAATTAATGTCTCGAAATCACCGTATTCCCAAGTTAGGATTCCCGTGACCCTGGTAAACCTGTAAACGGTAGCTACGGTAGGGAAGAAAATGATATTAGTTCCCAATGCATGAGTCCGAGGTTGGTGATGTTCCGAGAGGTCGGTGTGTCTGTCAGCGTCAAAAATAAAATGGACTCTAAACTCGTTACTGTTCATATACATGTCTTGATCTGGAGAGTTCGAAGGAGAGAAGACAATTATATACAAACAGAACGAAAGATAGTCGTCATAGGACAAGGAACGTCACTCTCTACTTGATTGTGAGGTTACCCTGTAACGGACGGTAAACTGGGGTCGTTAAATCGGCAATAGTTCGGGAGATAAAAAGTAAGAGCGGTAAGTCCCAACACAACAATGAAAGGAAGGGACGGACAAGATTACTGAGACAAAACGATACGCGAAGCTTTACGAAACGATACGCAAAGCTCTACGAAGCAATACGCGAAACGCTACGAAACGATACGTAAAACTTGATCCAAACGATATGCAAATCTTAACTATAACGGTATCAAAAATTGAACTGTACGCAAAATTAGAGATATCTTGGCGGCGTTCGCACGAAAATAAATTTGGCCCCATGAGCACGAAAAGATACTCTAAATCTCGAAACTGTAACGGAAACGAAACTTAATCCTAGCGACATAGAGAACAGCGAAAAACTGAGACAGGTACACGGAAGGGTAAACGAAAAGCTTGAAGTTACTCAATTGTCGCGGGATAAAAATGACGTAAGACTCTACGAAACGCACGACAGTAACTCACTTTTCTTTGGTTCGTCAGGTCGGTAAAAAGGTTCAGTTAGATGGGTTAATCCCGGAGCCCGTTTCAAAATCGGGATTCGTTCGTCTAGGAAGGTCCTTAACTGCTCGGACTCAGTATCGGTGAGAACACGGAGAGCATTGCAGCTATAAAAATTATCCTGAGCATCCACGAAGCGGTAGTAGTGACTAGGATCGTCTCGGTAACTCCACGTTCGATCCTGATAATTAATAACAATCCCGAATTGTTGTAAAGCATCAATACCAAAAATAAGGGGTACGGCCAGAGACGGAAAGAAAAGCGTAGGAACGACTTGGCTACGACCTTCTATTTGATACTGTAGTGGGTAACATTGCGATAGATTTTCGCGATGTCCATCGGCAGTCACTATCGTAACCGGAGGAACCGTAGAAGCATTAACATCGGCCGACGAAATTTTTAAAAGACCGGATTTACCAATAAAAGTGCGCGATGCGCCGCTATCAACTAAAGCTAAGAAAGAGTGGCCCTGAACTCTAATCTGTATATACAAAAGGGCGGTAGTTAGCGAGTATATTTTCTCGAAACCGGACGAGAAATCTCGCGAAAGGCGGCAAGAGTTTAAGTTGACCGCAGGAAATTGTGTATGCGATAATCTAGTGGTTGGACACGAGCCGGTATTTATCGTGTCCCGGGTACGTTTCCCGTACACTTAGGACAATTGCGCACCGTAACTCCCTCAAGACCGCATCGGTGGCAAAAGAATCGCGAACGAGGTTTTGGACACTCCGAATATCGATGTCCACGTTCTTTACAATTCCAACACGCGAAGTCGATAGCGAAGGACGACTGTGGTTCGATAGGTTCTGACACGAACGGATTAGTAATCGTTCCCGAACTCGACGATATGGAAGGTGCAGGTGACGGTATATTCTTCACGGCTTTTAATTTCTTAGGTTTCTCCTGTGCTATCAGTACAGGTTGCTCCTCAGCAGCCATGGCGGTACGCGTACGTCGAGCGGGTCGTCCGAAAGCTAAATCGGGAAAAAGAGAATGTTCCGGTAAGGGTGGTGCTCGATACCGGCTTTGACGAGCTAAACTACTCTCGATCTGGATAGCGCGGGATTCTAATGCATCGAAAGAGATGATATTATTGATATCTATAAGCGCTTGGATGCGTGGGAGCATGTTCGTATGCGCCCAAATGATCCACTCTTCTTCCGACATGGGAGGTGAAACTCGTTCTAATAATACCCGAATACACGTGAGGTAATGGTCTACGGGTTCATCTTCCGCTTGTGTACGTTGGGCTATTTCCACCCGCAAAGATACCTGAAGCGAACGAGCCCCGAAACGCGAACGAAAGGCGCGTTCAAAATGTGCCCAATTCTCCCAATCTCGTTGGTGACTCCGAAACCAGTGGAGAGCCATATCCGACAAAAGCAAAGGAAGGTACTTCAATAATTCCGCATCCGGAAGGTCGAAAATAATGCGAGTTTTCGCGATACGCGCTAAAAAAAGCTTCTACATCTTCACCGGACTTGCCGCTAAACAAAACGTTCATTCTTTTCAATGTAGAATGTAATTGGTTGAATTGCGCGGCATAGTCCCTATTCGCGAGAGGTCGAGGAAAACGCGGTGTCTGAAAGTGACCTCTATTAGGGCGACGATATATTTCCCTCGGCTCTTCCTCTTCGGGGAAGTATTCTTCCCTTGGAGCAGGAGCAGTCGGGACTGCGGATGTAGTACGCATCTGCAAAACCACATCTAGCAGCTGACCAATCATGTCGTGCACGTCCCGTTTAAACTCGTCGAAATCTGCACGAGTGGGAGTGGACGAACCTCGCGGAGGTGAAAGCGACCGATCTCGAACATCCCTAGACTCCAGGGGTGCATGGTATTCTTTCCTACGCGTCCCGGCACGAATGGAGGTATAAACTTCCTGCGAAATCGGCGTAGGAGTGTCTGGTCGCGTAACCCGAACTGGATTCGGTATATCTTCAACTAATTCTAAAGGTTGTACGGTAATAGCAGCTTTCTCCAAAAGCTGGGAAATATCCATAGCTGCACGCGTAGTTTGTTGAGACTGGGTACCCGGAGGAGTACGCGGTAATGCCGAACTCTTTTCACGCGCAAAGTGCTTTCGAAGCCTCTGACGAAGGGTGGGTAATATGCCCTTATCGTCTAAACGATATTGACTGAGGATCTTCCGAGCCTCCTCCTCTGTTAATTCCTCTATCCATCCTAAATTACCGAAAGTCGCGGTAGCCATCACTAAAATGAACGCGAAAACCGAAAAATAATTACTAGAAAATGTCTATTTCCCGAAGAAAATCGAAGGAAAAGCAACAAGAAGATTTCCGCGTACGCGTTACCGAAAAGGAATACACACACAAATGGGTAAAACACAATTTAAACCATTAGTAATTCCTGAAAAGAAAAGGCAAGGTATACGGAAATAAATAAGATCCTAATTGGGAATCGAAACGACAATGTTCGCGATTTTATTTATTTTCGGAGGATTACGGAAATGCAGCTCTGACTAATGTACGGAAGTCAAACCTTCCCAAAACAAAACAAAATAAACTTGAATATGAAATTACTAATTGTAATTCGCGATTAAATAATTTAATAATCAATAATTAATAACTAATAATTAATAATTAATTTATTAATTAGCAGGCGCAATATTCCGTAAGTGTCCGTTATCCAAGCTCCCCTGAAAGTCGCGAAAAACACAGGGAAAAATGCTAAAGTAATTTCGTAAAGATATCGAAATAAAATTAAAGTCGCTTGGCGAATATATATATATATATATACAATAGTCGAATATTGTAAGTCCTATGTCGAGACAATGGGAAGTCAGTGAAGCGTGAGCTAATCGGCTTAGTTCCGCGCGACTGGGCACTCGCGGTGTCCCCCTAGTTTCCCCCTCAATAGTTTTTCTACACGTAGATTTCCTATGTCGAAATCTTCCGTATTAGAAATTAAAGATGATTATTTCGGCTCGAAATAAGACCGGAATATTCGACTAGAATTATCCGTATCTTATAACAGATACGGAAAGGCTATAGACACATGAAATAATATGAGCATAAATCATTAATGCTCGTTACGATAATCCTATATGAGAAGACGTTAATTTCGATTAACTTCGATTATTTGAATATTAATCGTGAGATTCGAAAGCCTAACTACTGTATAACTCCGAATTGCCAAACAAAGGATTTGGATTGGAGGCAATAGGAGTTCGAAAGGAAACGGATATGAAAAATAATATGACTCGAATTAAAATAATTTTAAGCCGAATTTGCGAAAGGCTATTTCACCAAATTCTAGCTTATATTTGCCCTATGCGGGTGCTATTATTCGCGGCAAATAAGACTTTACTCCCGATAATTCGAAGTGGAATTTGTGAAAGGCTATTTCAACAAATTCTGCTTCTGTGGGCCCCACGTTGGGCGCCAAAATTTGCTACACTACAAAAATTTTGGCATACCCTAAGCTATTCGTAAGCTGTAACTAAATCAAAATCTGTAACGTAAGTTGGGCGCCAGGTTCCCGAAAGAACCACTGTACTGTAGTGACTGCAAAATACTGTATTCGTCAAACTAAAATGCCAACTAGCTCAGTGAATATAAGAGTAGGATTGCGGAAGCGGAGAGTGGGTGAGTTCCTGAAACGTAAAATGCAAAAGGATTTGGCAGTTCGGGTCAAATCACTACATACTATATTCGATAATAAAGTGTCTATATTTCCAAAAAGACATTGCTGTATTTGTCAGACTTCATAGCGCATAGATCGTTATTCGTATTCTACAAAACTGTAACTCGAAATGGCGTAGAAAACGGTTTTCCGGAGTGCTCGGGATCAATCCAACGAATTTCTTTACTAAACAACTAACTAATCAAATAAAGGCCTACCCAAGGCAGGTGTTTCTCCTGCGACCTTTTAACTAAACGAAACTATACTCTCGCGAAGAGAACCGAACGGAGTAGCTCTTTCTGGGAGAATTCACCTCCGGGGTTCCTTCTGACGAGAAAACGAACTGTATGACCACGAGGTGATCGAACGAGGTAGCTCCTTTCGGGGAGAATTCGACCTCGGGATGCACCCCTGGTTAAACGCGACGAACTGTACGAAACGTAACTGAAATTCGAAACTGAACGAATATCCCGATCACTCTTTATACCCGAATTCGACCCATCAACTATACTGTAAGCGCATAACCAATTTCTCGGAAAATACAATACTTTAATACGACATTATATACACGGTAATCGATAAAAGGACTTAACGTAAGTTATAGATAAAAACTATGTACATTTCATATCCGAAAACCGAAAGACGACGGTGTCCTTGAATTACTAGCGAATCTCAAAGTTTCTCGATATTAGACCATTGTTCTAATTTCTCATTTATGTCCCTAATTCCCAATCCACGCACTTTGGGAGTATGTTTAACTCGTAATTCGTGGTTTTTGATGATTTCACGGCTATTAAGCGCGTTTTCCGAAGTTTACTCGTGATATAAGGATTTCTAGGAGCTGGGACTCCCGCTAACCTTTTCCGTTGGAGCTGGAGAACGACGGCCGAGCAGGACAAAGCAGAGCAGAGCAGAGCGGAGCGGCGTCGAGCAGAGCTGAGCAGAGCAGATCGGAGTAGAGCAGAGCAGATCGGAGCAGAGCAGATCGGAGCAGAGCAGAGCAGAGCAGGGCAGAGCAGAGCAGGACAGCGCAGAGCAGCGTCGAGCAGAGCAGAGCAGGACAGCGCAGAGCAGCGTCGAGCAGAGCAGAGCAGGGCAGAGCAGATCGGAGCAGAGCAGAGTAGCGTCGAGCAGAGCAGAGCAGGGCAGAGCAGATCGGAGCAGAGCAGAGCAGGGCAGAGCAGAGCAGGACAGCGTAGAGCCGAGATGAGCAGGGCAGGTCGAAGCAGAGCAGAGCAGAGCAGCGAGGAGCAGAGCAGAGCAGCTTCCACAGTTATTCACTACGTCTTTTCCGGAATACGAGTTGCCGAAAATCACGTCCGATCTTCTTCAGGACTAAATAACGAGTTGCCGAAAATGCGTCTGATCCTTTTCAGAACTAAGAGACGAGTTGCCGAAAATGCGTCTGATCCTTTTCAGAACTAAGATACGAGTCGCCGAAAATACGTCTGATCCTCTTCAGGACTAAGATACGAGTCGCCGAAAATACGTCTGATCCTCTTCAGGACTAAGATACGAGTGTCGCAAAAATCGGGAGACACCAGCAACGAGCTGTTGGTCCCTTATCCCCAACTTTTCGTAACGCTAAATCTAATTGGCGGAGCCGATTAAGCTATTGGTACCACCAATCAGATCCAAGGTCCGACTTCTTCCGAAAATTCAACTTGAATATTCGGGAGCCGCGGAAGGCCGTAGTTCGTTAGACCCATTTAACATACGACTTATGGGCCACGATCGTTACTCTACTTTATGACCTATCAATCATCGAACTTTATACTATATTTCGGATGATAGGTAGGCCAACCGTATATGACATGATATTATGGCCTTGATAATATGACCATAATATGTCTCAATGTTCTATAGATAGATATATATATATATATCTTTTTAGTGAACATGTACTATCTTAAAATAGTACATGGTCACAATATATATATATGTATAACCTTGCATAAATGTTGCATCAAGTGCTTTTGCATCGAGTGCTTTGCATCGAGTGCTTTTCATCGAGTGATTTGCATCTAGTGCATTAGACTTACCAGAAGATAATATAGCCTCGTTTGTGTCTTGAATTTCGTTCTCATTTGTAGACGAACTTGAATCCGAGCCGTAATCTCAACTTTCTTCTTTTTTAGTTTATTAATCTCACCTCTCAAAATTTGGACCTCTTCAAGGAGAGTGTTTAGCACTTCCTTGCTGCTTTTAGGCATTCTCTTTATAAATTTTCCTAATAATGTAACATTACCTCCACGTTTTTCTCTGTCTGATGTAACATCTAGCGCACAACGAAAAATTATGAGGAAATGGCGGCAGATGACCCATATATATAGCAAAACTCTCTCTGAAGTTGTGACACTCTAGCGGACGCGGGAAGTACTACATGTGTAATCTCGAGAACGAGGCATGAAATATAATTGACGTCATAAATGTACATTATTTTAGCGCATGATTGTACAATGACCGGCAGAAATGGCGTCCCTTGATGCGTTTAGGAACCGCATTTTAGGATCCTTCACTGTATACTCTATTCTGCTAGGCGGAGATAGGGGAATGGAACGCGATAACTATAGTAGTTAGTTTATCTCGCTCTAAATGCGTGAGTGCGAGAGAGAGAGCTTTATACGGCATAGCAGGGCAAGCCAGGCGTCCCGAGGCTTATTTCTATCTGTGCCATTGCCTATGGCTATCTCTCTCGCTCGGTAAGAATCATTCGTCCGTCCTTGTTTAGGTCAGTTCTACGCCAATGGATACTCTCTAAAGAAGATTTTCTCAGGCGACACCATTGAAGACTGCGATTACAGCGGGGATTTTAAAATACTGTGCACCTGTCACTGTCAAACGTCAGTATGAAAGATTATTGTCGCTTACAGCGTTTGGTGCAATTAACATTATAAGTCTGGATTATTATGTGATATTCTGTAATGCACAAAAACAAATGCCGAAGAAGCGAGCTCCTGCTCATATGGATTAGATTACAAAAAAAGCATAAATATAACATTGTATATTTTAAGGTTTGCAAAAATATGTTTGGAGGCAGTAGCAATGCTTCCAAATAATTAACAAAAAGAAAAGATAATAATGCTTTTAAAACGAAAAAAAAAAATATCTCCCGCGGGACTCGAACCACCGACAAAAGCGCTTTAACTAATCTTCGAGGCAAGCGACCTAGCCATTGAGCCACGAACTCTTCATGACCATTGATCAAGATTTCTTCAATGTAAATGATATTTTAAACTGAAGGATATTGAGATATATTATTATCAATGTGTAACGATTATAAAAATATTTCTCTAATAATAATTAGTTAAGTGTGCGCGTTTAGGATATTATTCTATACATGTTAAAATTTAAAAGAAATAACTCTTCTTAGTCTGATTAATAAACGAGTGAATTTTATTAATTAAAATTATGTTATATTTACAAGAAAAGTTACATAAGTGGAAACCAGTATATTCTTATATTTAAATGAGTTTCTTCTATAATGCCAATAACTTATTGGTTTAAAAAATTAAAAGTAAATTAACATATGTATATATATATGTGCATTACAGAATATCACATAATAATCCAGACTTATAATGTTAATTGCACCAAACGCTGTAAGCGACAATAATCTTTCATACTGACGTTTGACAGTGACAGGTGCACAGTATTTTAAAATCCCCGCTGTAATCGCAGTCTTCAATGGTGTCGCCTGAGAAAATCTTCTTTAGAGAGTATCCATTGGCGTAGAACTGACCTAAACAAGGACGGACGAATGATTCTTACCGAGCGAGAGAGATAGCCATAGGCAATGGCACAGATAGAAATAAGCCTCGGGACGCCTGGCTTGCCCTGCTATGCCGTATAAAGCTCTCTCTCTCTCTCGCACTCACGCATTTAGAGCGAGATAAACTAACTACTATAGTTATCGCGTTCCATTCCCCTATCTCCGCCTAGCAGAATAGAGTATACAGTGAAGGATCCTAAAATGCGGTTCCTAAACGCATCAAGGGACGCCATTTCTGCCGGTCATTGTACCCGACACAAACTGATTTGCAAACATACTTTTCTGAAGGCGCCGATTTTTGAAGATATAATCTATTATATTATATTTGAAAACCTTCATGTGTGTATGTGCTCTTGCAAATAAGAAATAGAAGTAGTTTTTTACGATATGGTTATCTGATAAGCGAAGAAACGCAAAATTAAGTTGTAAATTTTAATATACAGGGTGTTTCGCGTATATAATGATAATTTATATTTAAATGATGAGGCATTTTTTCAATTAAATAATACGGTGAAATACAAGCAGAATAAATAGTTATTCAGTACCTGGAGCCTCGTTTTCCATTTAAAATTTCATAACTTAATTGGATTTTTGTTCTAATGTAAAAGTTTTATGGAAACGCACATATCTATTAAACTGAATGGTAAAATAAAAAAATAAAAATACTAATGACTAGTCATCAAAAAGTCGATGTATGACTTACTTATAGGAGAAGTCAAAATAATGTAACATTGTGACGTCTTTGTTAGCTCGTAATCGGCCGCAAAACAAAACTAGTCATTAAGGCGGTGATATTCATAACCGTCCTTACCGGTGTCAGTTCAAATTAGGCAAGCCTCATACCTAACATAATAAGGAAAAATCTGAGAAACTGCCAATTAAAATGTATACTTTCAGATTTTTGCAATTTTTTTGGATATGAGGCTTATTGGCTTTTCCAAGTGACACTAGCTGTTATATTTAAGTCTGATTTAAGCGAGTTCTTTGCGAGCCTTGAATAGGAGCAGCCCTTCTGTATTTCGGAGCGCTACCACAGAATAGTGGCGGCAAAATTTTGAAAGTCATACAAGTTTTTTATAAACGGAGCTGTTCGGGATTGGAGGTGTGTTGATGCGAGCGGTTCGAGACTCGAGCCTTCTCGCTCTGGCCGCCTCTGGCACACTCTGAGACACTCTGTCTCTCTCCCTCCTCACAGTTCGGCGCAACGCCGCCAGGTGGCTGGCTCGCGTAGCTGTTTCTCGCTAGTTAGATTTTATCTGTGAGGTATTTAAAGTAGTAGTATAGTTGTTTGGGTCGATTTTTTTTTCATATTTCGATACTATACCAACAGAGAAAATGGTGTATAAATTTTAAACCGATATTCAAAATATTAACAAAGATATAACATACACATATTGAAGAGCGCCGCATAATTGAACGCTGTAAGTTGCGCGACAGCTGCTAACGGTTATTCCTCACTGTTATGACTCATTACCTTTATATTTCCTTGGAGTTTCGTATACCTTTTGATATACGAAACGGTGTAGCCAGGTATACCCTTGTTTAACACGTATGAAGAGACCAAAGGCTTGTTGTACGCAGCGGCGATCAACGATTAGTGTGAGGATGAAAGTTCTGTTCGCCAAACTTTAAACGCGTTTTTCTCGAAATCACGTTTTCTCGGTCGGCCTGAGGCATAATAGATTTTCTATTGAACCGATCGGGCTGAAATTTTTACAGGTTGTTCTACACATCTGTAAATCTGGCAGGAACTAGAATCATTATTTATCATCCATTACTTTTCAGTTTACAATCCAATTTACATTAAAAAAATTGTACCTTTTTCTTTCGAAGTCCGCCATTTTTTTATTTTTCAACCAAATTAATTTTTTCCAGTTCTTACCAGAATGACAATCATACTGAACAATAATCCGTTGCATTTTTGTGTGTGTGTGTGTGTTTTTCCGATTACTTAAACTGGAGATACTTCATGGGCCAACAGCACATGTTTCTTTTTCACCTACTTTGACCCCATATAATTTAAATGAAATATCGTAAAAATTAAAAAAAAATAGTTTTGTATAATTCAATATAGTATTAATAATATAAAATTTTCAGATTTTTGCATTTCATTTAGGTAGTCAAAAAAATTCCCGAAAAATACCCTGCAAAACCGGTCGATTTAATAGACTATTACCTTAAGCATGCGAGTTACGCCTATTTGCTCTCTCTCTCTCTCTCTCTCGACTATATCGAACCTAGAAACTCTGCTTTCTATTCCTTCTTATAGTGCACCAGCACTGTCTTTCTTTATAACTAGGACCAGTTCTTATCCTTTAATTTTCAGTGCTTACAGGATTATCGTATCAATTACGATTCGGAACCCTGTTCCGTTAACTTTTATAGTTATCCCATCTGCTTACACCCCTTTGATTGCACAGTCTATATCCTTCCTTTCTTTTGGTTCCATTTTTTGTCTCTTCGGAATTTCTCCGGATTCTTAGCGGGTTATATTACTGACATGAGCACAGATCTGATTGTCTTGTTTTATAAAACCATTATTAGATTCTATAAAATTAAAATCAAAAGGAATTAGACGTAAAAGTTATATTCCTTGGATCCCTCTTCCATTCCAACTCTGTGGAACTAAAACGTAAGAAGGCTGATACA
The DNA here is from genome assembly GCF_024137725.1 of Prorops nasuta. Classification (NCBI taxonomy): domain Eukaryota; kingdom Metazoa; phylum Arthropoda; class Insecta; order Hymenoptera; family Bethylidae; genus Prorops; species Prorops nasuta. The sequence continues at coordinate 5,302,037 of NW_027116808.1, forward strand.
CACACCTTTCTCTCTTATTATATATTATAATAATCTTTGACTAAAATCTTAAGGAAATACCCCCTTACGTTCCTATTTTTTTCTTTTTTATTTATTTCTATAATCCTATATTTCAGTAAAAATCTATGAGCGCCTTTTTCTTAGTCATTAAACTGTTTACTGGTATACAAAATCTCGCAAACGAATCCTTCATCCCTTTCCCACACTGGCAAATCGCAAAAAAAAACTCTATTCGAAGATGATCCCTCTACACTCCTTCAGATTTCACATCGAACCATCTCGTCCAAAACAAAAATTGAGTCGTGTTTCTTTCCAACACCTATATAACGACTCAAACGAAGTTTCATTCTTACATAGAGGAAATTCCGAGGTAGAACTATTCATAGCGATAGATGCGAATCCAGACGTCGAAATACCCGCGCATATGTTAGAAGCCCAGCCCGAGTAGAAAATTTCGTTAGGCTCATATTAAATCCTAATTTAGCTGCCCATCCCTGTGATTAGGCCCAAATACGGGATGTTACGCTTTGCCCAATCGGGGAAATGTAATTCGGTCCTTATTCGGCTTTCCGCATCAGGGCCTAAAAGTGGCCTTAATTAAAACCTAATTTGCACCCAATGCAAATTTGTATTTAATACATGAATATGTTTTCATTTCAACAGAAAATAAATTATATTAGAAATTTATGAACGATTTGACCAATTTTTATTTTTAATTTAACATATACATATAATTTAATTATTATCGTTAAAACAATTAATATTTTCTGTAATTCGAGAACTGCGAGCCGTACGTCCACCGTTCCAATCTCTCGCATTGTGTATGACTGCAGTCACTGCTTTAATGATTTGGTGTTCGGGTAATAATCCCTCTTCCGTCTTTGAAAAAACTTTCGTAAAAACATCTAATAAAAAAATATTATACTGGTTGACTCGTTCCAAACTAATCTTTTAAGATATGAAGCTTAATTAAAAAAAAGCAAATTGTTGAGATATTTGCCGAATTTCCAACAAAAATATGGTTAATTCGAATGTGTATTTTTTTGAGGATTGCATAACGAATCATACAAATCAAAATCATTCAAATCTATTATGGAATACGGCTGTAGCTTTGGAACTTATATTCAAGAAATAATTTTAAAATGCATGCGATTCCAATAAAGAAGGACCGCAATTTTTCCAATTGTTTTTCTTAAAATACTGTATTACGACGAATAGATTGAATTTTCTAAAATTTGAAAACAACTTTCAAATTACAACATATTTTCAAAACGTATTCAATTCAAAATGTTGGTAATACGGATTCCTCTTAAGGTTTTTATTTTAGATGAGGTTACCTTAGCTGTAATTTATTGTTAGTATCAGCACTTCTAATCGGCTTGCATGAGAAATACTTCTATAATTCAAATAAGTATCTTCAAGGAACTAGTGTAAAAGTAAAATTTAATTCTTTGTTAGACAAATACTTTTTTTATGTAAATGTGAACCTATTTGGCGATAAAATATCATAAATTATACTGTAGAGAAAAGTTAAGTTTCAAAAATCAATAAGCCATCAGTTTGAAAATCTGGAAGTTCAGGAAAAACTTCACGGAAGTCATCAACACTGCAGCAATAAGAAAAACCAGCAATAGAAACTGTTGGTTTCCAAGACAGATTATCCAGTTTATCGCAGACATTCTTGCAAACTACATAGTCCTTTGTAAGTTTTTCCAAGAAAGGATTATTAACAGTCAAAAATACGACACCTTCTTTATTCTTTTGGTCGTAGACAACCTTGAAGAGAATTTTTGGTACTGGAACTGCCACATTACCGTTTTCATCGATGAATAAAAATATTTCTTGGTCATTGTTGTTCACATCTTTGAGAGTAAGCACCCCGAGACTTCCAGTCCAAACGTCCAGATCAACGTTATTCTGAATTGCGAAATTTCTCACGTTACCTTCAATGATTTTCCAATTTCCTCCATTAATGCTCTGCCACATTGGCACACAGTTTGCAAAGGAGAACGTCCCTCTCTGTTGATTTCCATAAACAAAATCTGCCTTACCTATCAAATGACCCCTGGCCAAATAATTATTACCTATAAATCAATAACAAATATTTACCTTTAAAAGAAGGAAATATTAGAACCTGTCGTAATTTCTAATATCTTGAGACAACAATGTTTTATTGTAAGCTTTGACTTATAATAATTTATATTATTATATATTCGGGTAATTCTAGATTAATCAAATACATGCACTTTTCAAAGTTGTATTTATCTATTTGTTTAAAACTATAAAAATTAGCTCTTATATGGTCTGAAACGGTTTAATTTTATTTAGAATTTAATTTTAATTATTTTACTAATGGTAACCATTTCTATTTTTTGTTGGATAATTTTTAACATGAATTTTCATGGACTGTAATTAACTTTTTTCCCTAAAAAATATATTTAACTGTAAAATTTCACACTTGTTTGAAGGGAAATATTTTCAATATCCTCAAACTCAGGCAAACACAAGAAAAATACGAAATTATAAAAAAATGAACTTAATTTTTTGCTCGATCCTTAAATAATATCCATACTCTTTAACATTATAGTGTAGGATTCAAACAAAAGGTATAGTTAGCATTTAGCGAAAGTGAATATGAGATTGACTAAAAATATTACTGCCAAGAGAATGTTGCTTATTTTAATTATTTAAAGTTTAATTCATTATTATTTGTACAAAATTGATTGAGTCTGAGGTGATTTTTTAATCGTATAACAATTACCTCTAAGAACTTCGGATTTATTACATTACAATCTTGTATTTCTTTTATAGTCTTTAATACTTCATACTACTCCTCTAAAGATAAATTGATTTAAACGCTTTGCTTGCAGTATAATTTTACAGCATTAGACTTATTTTTATGAATATATCTGACAATATTTAAAATATCAAATTTATTTATATTAAACAAAGAACTTATACACAAACTAATTTATTTTTAGAGGAACAGTATAAAGCACTAAAGACTATAAAAGAAACATAAGATTATCATGTAATAATTTCGCAACACATTTCTCGTAATGGTTGTACAATTATAAAAATAATCTCAGATTCAATCAATTTTGTACAAATAACAATGAGTTAAGCTTTAAATACTTAAAATATAAGTGTGGCATTTTCTTCACGATACTATATGTATAATCAATCTAATATTCACCTAGTGAAACGCTATCCAATTTTTTTTTTAATAGTACTCTACAGTTCAAAAATACATTATAGGGTCAACGTACATATGAATTGTTATCCCGCAGTGTACGTATATAAGACTATTTGAAGTATTATACACAATCAGACACAGTCTAATATTTGTAATTTAATTTAATCTTGATATAAATACGAGTGGTAAAATTCTGACAAGAACATGTTTTATGTAAAATAAAATTTTTTTTCGACGAATATATTTTCATTTGGAGCCATTTTGTGATGTCAGAAAATCGTGTTTTTTTAAACCAAAATCGCATTTTTCAAATGTTTTCCTGAGTTTAAGAATATGGAAAATATTTCCACTAGAAAGAGCGAGAGATTATACATTAAAATATATTTCTTGACAAAAAAATTTAATTGTATGCACCATGAAAAATTACGCTGAAAATTACCGAGCAAAAACTTGAAATGATTACCACTACAAAAATAATGAAGATTAAATTCTAAATCAAATTATACCGTTTCAGACTATATGAAAGATGATTTTTAAAGAGTTTCAAATTAATAAAACAATACGACCTTGAAAGTTATGTATTATTGGTTATTATGGAATGACCTATGAAAGTGATAAATATATTTTTGAAGAAACTGACTTACCTGATATATATTTTTCGCCCAGTTTATTATCTCTTAAAAGGAATCCAAGAGTTTCCTGTTGAGTAGCAATTTGATAAACATTCGAGACAGGAATGCCCGTAAAAAATCCGTCTTTCTTAAAATTCTTCCTGGGAAAACTTTTCTGAGCAGCTTTTATACCAGATATAATTTTTACATGTGCGAATATTGTATAATGCATGGATAAATCATGCAAAATGTTAAATAAATGGTAAAAATCGTTATTTTTGGTCAAAAAACCAAATTCATACTCAACAAGGTTATCATCAATTTGTTCGGCTTCTCTGATTATAGGCGAGGGGTAACTGGCACACGTAACATTGCGAAGTGAAACCTTTTTTTGTACCAGCTTTTCACCGGACATCAAAGAGAACATAGTACCCTCGATACATTTAAGGGTAGCTTCGTCAGAAATATTGGCATTTTTGTAATGTACTCTACTTCCTGGGCAAGCTACGCGCAATTTTTCACCTTCATTCAAGGTTAGATACCCTTTGCTATCAGGATATAGAAAATCTTCATCATCCGACTTCAAAATTAAAGGCTGAGGTTCGGATAAATCTTTGGAAATTAAAACTTGGCATTCTTTATCTAATAATTTCTCTTCTTTCACATGATGCTTCAGGAAAGTTGTTGAACGTGCTGCACAAAACACAATAAAAGACGAGAGGTAAAAAAGTAACAAAGCCTTCATCATCAGCTTTTGAATAATATTTTTCATGGTTTGACAGAGTATTTAAATTACCTTTTTAAGATTAACACTTGTACTAATTTCGCATAGCCTTTTATGTATTTGCCTGTCAATACTAATTTACTGACGTTTGACTTATACTGTTTGACATGTCGGATACTTTGTTGATTCAGTACACACTCTGTATAATTAATTAATAGCCAACACACACATCTACTAAATTATAATTGCACATCTTCCATAAAGAGCTTATTCGTTTTATTTAAAAATATATAACATACAATAGAGAACGTGTAAAATTATTTGCGCTGGTCTTATCATAATTCCTATTATGTGACACGAGCTAAGAGTATTTTTAACTTGTTTTCTTATTCATTTATCACATATATTTCACATTTATTCCGATAAAAATGAGAAGGATGTAACATTTTAATATAATGCTATAGTTCAGAATGCCACAGAATTGTATATCATATTATTTACACTGAGAAACTTACACCTCAAAGACCTGTAATGATGTATTTTTATTATTGAAGCAGTGTTCAATCAATACGTTTTAAGAAATCAAATTTAAGGGAAGATTGCTTAATTTTTACCGATGCTTTAAAGACTATATCTGATGAAAAAAATTGTTTCTAGTTCTTTTGATTTCATTTTAGAGGATATTAGTTTCTGTCACTGTTCTGAACAATAGTGATTTAAGTCATAACATTATAAGTGGAATGATTTTCTGAGATATTCAATGTTAAAATTTAATGTTGGTCTCTACAGGAAAATGCCTTTTTTGGGTTGACATTTTTCTTTATTATGAAGCTAGTTTTTCTAAACTGCAGCCGTAATTAGGGATTCGGTATTATATATCAGAAATTGAAAATAATATCGACGAGATTGAAACGATATCAAGAAGATATTGACGGTTTAAAAATAAAAATGAAACGAGACTAATTGCTTGGATATCGAGAATTTAGGAGAAACTTATGCTTTCGTAGACAAATAATTTTTGTAGGTTTGTCAAATAATTTAATTATTAATTATATAATTGTTTTCCTATAAGTAAGTATAATTCGTAATATTTTACATATATAACATTTTAATATGGACGGCAAAACATTTATATTAAAAAATTAAATACTCATCGTCAATTAAAACTAGCTGCAAATCACAATTTTATTATTTTTAAAGACCAAAATACATGACTATTTCTCACATTAATTTTTTATTTGAAATATTACTAAATCCAGTTAAGAATCATGGATTTAGGCATAGATCGCCCTTGCAAATTCATGTGAATGTACTTATTTTTGTTATTAACGGGTACCAGCGCCCTGATCGGGATGCTTCGATTAATCTTCATACTGGCTAGTAATAATCATGTAATCAGAATATTTCAATAATAGGCGAATATTGAAAACAGCAGGAATAAAGTAAAAATAGGAAAGGAATAATCGAAGCAGTATCAGATAACTCTTATCTACCAACTAAGTGTCAATTTACTAGCTGAAGTATTTTACTTTTTCAATAAATGAACGTTTCGTGAAATAATATTAATAGATGTTTTAATCGATACATCTGGATGAGTGCACCACAATTCTTTTCAACCAGCAGCCAAAGCATAGAAGTATCATTCATTTGAAAAATAATAAACTGTCATCTCTTTTACCTTAAAAGCATTAATTTTAAATACAAAACTTATATAGCGCTATATAAAAAAGGGCTACAATAAATTCAGTTATGATGAATTATTTAATAATAAATTTTTTATTAATCTAATTACAATATTTATTCCACTAACGAATTTCACTTAAAATATAAAACCCAATTTACACAATTTTGAATAACACAAAACGTACAGGGTGTTCCACTGAAACCGCATTAGAACATTGATTTAAAAACTTCTTTTTTTCAAGGCTATTTAGATATAAATCATTTGCTTCAAGCCTTTTAAAATGCAAATAAGTAGGCGTGTCAAAAATATTCTGTGAAAAAAGCCGATATCTCTTATTATTACGGAGCTCAGTGATTTCTTATATCAAAGTTCTATTGCATGCTGGTACACTTTTAACAATACACCCTGTAAACAGAATTACAAAATATTTTAAGATAGTTAAATATCTCGACAACAATACATTAACTAAGAAAATGTTTCAGATATGAATTGTATTTTTTAACCCTTCGACTGCTGGAATTTTTTCATAGAAACAATGGTTCTTTTTTCTCAAAGATTTCTCAATATAAGTCATATACGTAGTTAAAACATTATCGAGATTATTGCAAAGCCACTATATTTATACAGTGGCTTTACCGGCAGTTTAAAGGTTAAAACGATCTATTAGCGTGTGCTACTAGTTTGACCATGATCAGAATCATAAAGGTCAGATAAAGGTCATCTTAATGTTTTTAAATGAAACGATATATTTTTGTAGCTTCCTTCTAGAGCTTTTTCTAAAACACAATGATAATGTATAATTTAACTCAATCATCAACTAAATATTTCGCTTTCAAATTTTAAGTAGGTGAACGACTACACGCATATATGTGTAGCGATTGTGCCTAATATCCTGCCAAGCCCACACCTATCTAGTTGGTTATTTAATTTTAATTTCTAATCAAAATATCTAGTCGACAAAATGATAAATTAATATAGTATTTCAGATAACTTTTTTAAGATGAACTATGTATAAAAAAAATATGCAATAAATAAATAAATATATGGTTCCCTTTGAAGTAATCCAGATGACAGTAATGTGGCCTTTGTACAACGTTTCAAGGTCAAACTAATGATAGCATTTTATATCCTCCTCTAATACAAACATCTTTTGCTTGAATCATTTTTGTTATAAATGCTTTATTTAATAATTAATAAACAACTTTTACTAAAATGATATACTATATAATCCTTATATTTTATATTTCAGACTTAGATGCCTCGTTTCGTGGATATCCACTTAAAGGGTATAAAGTTAATGTACCTTCAAACTATAAAGGTTTAACATTTTTGGAAAATAAAAAAACGAAAATTAAATTTTCTGGACGAGCTTTGCATTGTACAGGGAATTTTTCAAATATAGTTTATTGGAATTATGATCAAACCCCGTCAAAAAATGATGCATTTGCAGCTGCTTTGGATTGGATTGATATAGCAGAAGCCGTAAGTGTCGTAGATATTTATATGTATTATAAAGGATATTAAGAAGCAACTTCAACAAAATAAAAAGATGCAATTCTATGGATTAATCTATAATAAATGACTACGGTTGTTTCTTAACACTCTGTACATAGTTACAAAAAATTGAGTTAAACTTTTGATCGGCCATTTGCTTAAAATAAATGAAATTGTGCGATAAATTTTTTCCTACCTAGTTTCACTGTTGGGTTACATTTATTTATAAATTAATCAAGCAAATTTGATCTCTTCATCAACGGGAGAGGTGACACCCGTTCTCCGCATTATTTACTCGTACGACGCATAAATCTGGCAATAAACAAGGCATAATATACAAGTACAGTTATACGGTTGCACTGTGTTGAATTGACAGCTTATGTCGCCTTATGTGCTACATCTATTTTTAAGCAGATGAAATAATAAAATATAATCTTTATTAATATATTTTTCTGCAAAGTGTATGGTAACTTAACAATTTTCGGATTTATTAATATGCATATGATTATGCTAAATAAACAAATTAATTTTTCTTAACAATGTTCAGTTTCGAATGCATTATTCCTTTCAAAACCTACACGATAGTATATTTCCTAGCAGAACGTATATTGTGAAAAGTATATTTTTTTTAATGGTTTTTAGCAGTATTTAAATGATAAAAAATTCGAAAAAAATTATTATAATTTTTGAATGTTTAATACGTTCACACTGGCGTGTAACACTAGTGGTTCACACTCGATTCTCTCATTGGACAGTGTGTAATATTGGTATGTATCTAAATAAATGGTAGTATCTCACCATTAAATGAAACAAAGCATGAATTCGAGCACTAGGGTGAACGTGTTAAGCAAACCAACAACTGTATGAAATTTTAAGTCGAAATATTTCATATAGGACTGGGTGAAATGAAAATATAAGAAGACGGTTTTGAAAAATCTTTGACATAGCCTACAAGAATATACAATACGAAATTGTAGCCTCTATTCCATAAATTTAAAGATACCTTTATATTTTCGTCAGCATCCCTTTCAACGTTAAACGAAAAACACTATCTTGCGTCTTCTCAAAGTTAAAAGATTTGCCTAAAATATTTTTCAGCATATTATTTTTTTCTTGAGATAAATTCCTTTGGCGTTTAAAATGGTGTACTTTGCATATATTCCAAAGAAAGCTTCTTAGCCTTTTTAGCCTGTAATTTATTATGCTTTAATACCTCTTCGTTTTTTACATTAATAAAAGTTATTTTTACTAAAATATAATAGTTACCTTATTTAAAATACATTTAGGATGGGACACATTTGTTTCTTGCATACTTACATAATAAAACTGAAGTGAAAATATGTAATAGTGCATATGTATACTATCAGTGCTATTTATGAGTAAATTTTATCATTTTAATGGAAGTTTTTCGTATATTTAGTATACAGTTACATTTCCTTATTTCATTGCTACTGTTTAGATGTGCACAAAGCGAATTATTTATTAATTGTCGAATGGTGAAAATGCTTCTTTTTCGAGATAGTTTACAATCTCGAGTTAAAAGATTAATTAAACATAAGCATTGATTGTGATATTAATTTTAACATCTGTTAAATTTTTATTTACAGCTTCATTCGTCGGATGATTGATTTTTAGATTTTGGCTGCCTTTAAGTTACACGAATGAAAAAACAACATTTACAGGAAGGAAAGCATTTTGTAATTATTGATATTATTCTGTATAATAATGTTAAATAAAAGGTATTGAAGATTATAGAAGGTAAAGTCTACTTTGCTCTTAAGGTTTATTAATCCTTTCAAAGCAAACGTTACATATATGAAAATTGGTATTTTCTCTTTACGATTTCCCATATTTTTATTCAACTTTGACAATTGCTATGTTCATTAATCACGTTTTAGTCTAAAGGGCATCCAAGTTGAATAAGCTTTACAAAAAAATTGCATTCATTTTTAATGTAAATGATAGCCACTAAGCACGTAACATCACATTAGATTGGTACATTCCGGGAAATATATTCTGTTCAGCATATCAATAAATGTTTTAAAGGACCTTACTTCTCAAGCGGAGAAGGCTTCCCCCACCAAGCGGCCTACCTATACGCTAGGTAAGCAACGCCGAAAGCACCGTCTGATGGATGCTTTTTTAAATTATGGGATCAAACAGCAGAAGTTGGCAGAAGTCTTCGAAATGGATTCCGAAGCACATGCTACGTTTTTAATTAACAAACATAAATTTTTAACACGTTCAACTCGTATAGATATTTAGATAACACAAATTTAACGGGTACCAAATCATCTGAACGTTTAAGATAGTGATGCTCATGAGACTAGCGAGACGAGACTTTTGGAAAGTCTCGTCTTGCCTCGACAGTTAAATAAGAAGGCTCGTCTTGAGTCTCGTCTCGCGTGTGTCAATCTCGTCTCGTCTCACTTTTCGTGTAACTCTCGCCAGTTGAATTATCTAAATCTGATTGAGAATAAATGTCTTTCAATAAAGGATATCGGATTATTTGGGTTATATGTATTAACATATATCTATTTCAAACAATGCTCTGTACAAGCATAAACAAAAAGTAATAATATAGACTAAATAATTATAAACAATATAAAATTTTAATATGAAAATCCTTATTTTTAAATATTCATTGTTCACGGTTGCAAATTTGTTTATTTTTCACCCAATCGTTCAGGCATAATACCTAAATATCGTGCACATTCATTATTTAGGCCATTTCGGTGTTTTTTATAATCAGCGCCGCGCGTGAAAACAATTTTTCCGCTGGAACGGATGTTGCGGGTATACTTACAAAATATTTTGCCATTAAGCTTAAAACGGGAAATTCGGAAGCATTAATTTTCCACCATTGCAGAATTTCAATGTTCTTATCGTATCTAGGGAACGAATAATATTTTTTAAGTTCCTGCTTCCATTCGTCCTCAGTAGATGTTTGATTCGTTGCGTACAACGCGTCAAAATCGATTATAAAATCTGATTTTTCTATAAGTTGAAGGTCTTGTTTCTCCATCTCTGTTTTTTTTTACTGCGATTCTTCTGATAGATCGAAGTAGGTTTTGCACATATCTTCAAATTTTTTAACAGAAGATGTTTTTAATTCTTGGCCCCATTTTGTCATCTCAAAGGTTTCTATTCTGTGTCGAGGATCAAGAATTAAAACTGCAGCATAGACCCAATTAGTTTTTCTGTAGTGTTTTAAAATCTTATCTCTCGCAGCTTGAAATGCTATGATGAGGAGCTCATCAACAGTAGTTCTATTGGCTTTTCTGTCCCATTCGAAAATTTGTTGTTCTAATTTGTCTATTGACAAATTGATACACACGACCACCATCGGTAAGGTGACGTATTTTTCTCCTCCAAGCTTTTCTGACAATATTTGAAAATTTGATAACATTTTATGGACTTCTAACATTGTTCACTCTTCGTTATTAAGGGTATACGGCCTTAAGTCGGTAATATTTTGGCACAATATGTGAAACCCATGCCTGCATTTGATAGCTGTTTGCAACATAACATTGCTAGAGTTCCAGCGTGTTGGCACATTCAAGACAGATGTCAGATGATGTGGATCAACAGTCGCCTCACACGCACTTCGGAACTTAATCAAAAGTTGCTCTGACCTTTTGATTTTCGAAACAATGGAGCGTATTTTACTTATCGCATTAGAGCTGTCTTCAATCTCGTTTTTTAAATTATCTTCCTCTGACTCATTGTCAGTATCAGTTAATTCTTCATCTCCTTCACAATTAAGCTTTAATAATTTTAACAAATCTTATATAGCTAAGTTTATGATATGACCAAAACACCGAAAATGGCAATTTTCTATATTTAGTTCCGGCATTAATATTCCAAGCTCTCTAATGAAGGCCGTATTCGCTGCGGGATTATCCATGGTTATTCCCTGTATTTTGCAGGTTAAATCTATTTCTTTTAAACATTTAAAAAAAGTCATGGCAATATCTTTGCCAGTATGTTTTCCATAAGACGGGACAAAATTAAAAGTGATGGATTGTAGCACCCAATCGTCATCAATAAAATGTGCCGTTATGCCGTAATACGATTTGCCACTGATAGATGTCCAGCCATCTATCGTAAATGATAATTTTGATGAATTTTCTTTTAACATTTGTGTTTGCAGGTACTCATGCAAATCGTTCTACGGCCAATCGTCTTAATTTAGCACGTTTTGGAAAATCTCCAGATATTTGTTTACAAAATTGCTGCGTCTCCTCATGATTAAAAAAATTAAATGGCAGATATTTATGTGCCATCCAATCAACGATGGCCGTGTATAAATTAAATTTAGACTTAATTGATGAAGCTTAAAATGCAGGGTAATATGATAACGTTAATGAAATTTTGTAATTGAAAACAAATGAAAAAATCAAATTGTCTAATGAGAGATTAGATTCAGGTTATAATATATTTTGAAAATATCAGTGAAGTTCAATTGCTCGTGTTAATATTTAAAGATGACTAATTTCAATTCCTCATGATGCAGAATTGGTGTGTTGTACAAGGAAGGAAAAAATAACTATTAAAGGAATATTACACATATGCTATGTTAGATATTGAGAGTAAATTAGTGGATAATATTAAATATTATTCATGAATGGAAACTTATGTTAATATAACGGCACTTGTGTGACGTTACAGCGATTTGCAACTGCGAAAAGATTGAATTTAATCTAAAAATACTAATTTTCAACAATTAACACGAGCAAATTAAATTTACGAATTTTTCTTCGGCCATGACTATTCTTTCGCAACTAACATCGCGAGTATCCCTTTTTAGTGATATGCACTCATTTATTTACACTCTGTACACAAACATGAAGTATATAAATAGTATCTACTCTTACCTCTTTTGCACTAAACATTTTATCAATTGTAAATCCAGAAGTACTTTCACTTAAATTTACTTCATCTGGAAATAATTCCATATATGCTTTGGGATGTTTACTTTTCAAATCTTTCTTTATTCCACTCGTATTGCCACTTGTCATTTAATCTTCACAGGCTTCATGCATAACTTGCAAGAGGCTAATCTATTTTGTTTATCGCCTGTAAACTCTGCCAATTCAATTTTATAAAAAGCATCGAATTTGCTTTTATGCTGCATTGCAACATTTTCTTTACTTTCAAATTCCTCTAATTCACTCAGCTTTCTTTTCTGTCCACTCATTTTGATTGTAATTTCCGAATACTTCTAAACTTTAGTAGACTACTGAACAGACTGACTTATCTGAGTCTTTTCTAGGGCAGTTTGTTATTGGTTAATATAAAAATACTAAAGCCGAGTTTGTTGTAGACTGTTAAGCATAACAAATCCCCCCGTCTTCCTCATTGTGGGTGGTAGTGTTCCTTTAGTCGGTAAGATCAGACTATTGCTACCATAGAAATTGTCGGTAACTAAACATCTTTAAGGGTGCGATTTCGCGGCGTGTCAATACTTGCGCCGCGTCAACGGAGGGTTGTAAATATGACACGCTGTGACTATCGGCCGCGTCATGTCCTACTCGAAAGCCTAAAACCTGCGAGACTTGAGCACAAACACGAGACGAGACCAAGAAAAGTCTCATCTCATCTTGCGCAAAATGTTATTGTTCTCGTATTGAGTCTTATCTCGAAAATGAGACAAGACGCTGGAAGACTCTCGAAACCGAGACTCTCGTGGGCATCAGTAGTTTAAGACGTGCTATGAATCATCAATGCAAGGACATTATTTTTCAGGAAGATACATTAATAAGAATTAATCAAGAAAAATTTTTTTATTCAACGAAAAGAAATAAAAATAATTTTATTTATGTTCAAAAAATTTCAGATTAAATGATATCACAGTAGAAGAAGCAGTAGAGGATGCAGATATATTTATCGTTAAACATCGTTATATAATTCTACGAAATTCGATTCTGTTACAATTATAGGTGAAGATATTATTGATATTCTTGGTATACTTACAGCATTAGGGAATAATTTAACAAATGTTTATTTAAAAAACCAACACGAGAACGATCTACAGAGGCATTTTATTCTCCCAGAAGCTTAATTATCGTACACTTAAAATTGATATTTTATTTCTACATGCTTCTACTGTACTATAATACCACGCCTGCTATTTACAATATTGGAATGTTTAAATTAATTAATGTTATTCAGAAAAATAACGTCTTTAATTAATGATAGCCTTGTTTAGTTATAGTCAAATTGAAAATAATGTTTTTGCAGCAGCAAGTGAACAATTATTTGTTGCTTTATTTAATAATGATAAGAATGACACATTAATTTACATACGGTATAAACATTTTACTAATTGTTTAACAAACAACAATTTTAAAGTAAGGTCTTTACCGCTCACTTTTGCGGCTGTAAAACAGTATACTTTTCGTACATACATACCATCAGGTCCGAAGTTGGCTCGATATTTATAAAGATCCACTTGACTAGGGATAGCAAAGAATAATTAATGGATTGGAGCCTATATTAAATACGGAAGATCCAGCACCATTAAACAATTTGCAATTACTTTCTTGTAAATGTAAAGGAAAATGTGGAAAGGTATGTGGGTGCTATAAAGCTGGATTAGAAAGTTCCATTATTGCTCTGGAAAGACTTGTGAAAATGTTGCAGTCTTACAAAGCCTAATAGAGGATGAGGATGCTTGCAATAAAATTTTAGAAAACCCTTTAATTGATACAAGTCATAAAAATATTACACTTTATGAAGATGAAGAGAATGAATATACAGAGGATGATGATGAATGCTATACTAAGGAAGCCTCACGGGAGAAAAGGCCAATATTAAAATAGTATTTCATAGCTATAATAATTAAAATTATTATTATTATTCCTGGATTATATCTACTGGGGACACACCAGGTTAAAATAATTCACTTGGAACTCTACCTCTTTGGTGGTATGGAAAAGAATTCATTAATATTGTTTAAAATGTAATAAAAAGTAAATAATTTTATAATTAGAATAGAGCATAAAAGTATGTTCCAATTTTAATAGAAGAAGATTAATATGGTCAATTATATTGCCGTTTATTTTCTACATTATAAAGGTATGCAATGTTTTAAAATATGAAAATTGTAGAGAATTTAATGCTCTACAACATTTATTCCAGCTTTTTTTTATTTGGATCAATAGAGGGAGAGTAATGGAGGGAAAACAAAACTATCCTCAAATTTTTATTAGTTTTTCTTTAACCTTTAGAACGCCGGGGTTTTGACGACATTTTTACCCTTTGAAAAGCAGCATATGATTTATATTTGTTTATGTTAAGCCCCAAAAAACAGCGATCTGAAATAGCGTCTTATAAAAGACGTTCCGGCGGCTAACATTGGAGAAATTTTTAAAATGTTTGAAATTTAATATTAATTTGTATATGGAGATTTTCGGGAGTGGAGAAGACGATAATAATAATATTTTTTATTTCTACCCCTAGAAACTACCCTTTTTGCACAGGGATCGTTTTCTTTATTTTCTTATGAATTTCATTATGATGGTAGATGCAATTTTGTGTGATATACATGGAAGCATGGTGTAAGGCAGAGTGTTTCATGACATACGTCGCATTCGAATCTGGAACGGCGTTTTTTATTCGGTATTGAACAAAATTTACACACACGTTGAAGAACCTTTGATGAATCTTCACTGGTAATTGGAACAGCAAAATGTCGACCAGTCAATCGTAGATTGCTTGATTGGATGGAAGCTGAATGACGATTGGAATGAATACCGAGCATATTACTTATTACATCCAATCGAAATTTTGGAAAAGAAAGTGGAATATCCGCTCGCTGATTATATAATGCGTGAGCATTTACCAGAGATAGATGTACCAAATGGAAGAAAAATTTTCTATACCACTTCATAGACTTTCTAGTGGTTTCAGTCAAAGACAATTGCCTATCTATATTGTCGACTCTGCCCCCATGTTCTGATTATATTCTAAAATGCACGTAGGATTTATGATATTTTCCCCAGTTTTCCAGCCTTTTTTGACGGTACAGCTAAATCCAAGTTTATGCACGGTAGTTATCATACCTACAAAAAACAAGCTTCGCTTGTAAAAAAAGGCGGCAAGTACAATGACCGGCAGAAATGGCGTCCCTTGATGCGTTTAGGAACCGCGTTTTAGGATCCTTCACTGTATACTCTATTCTGCTAGGCGGAGATAGGGGAATGGAACGCGATAACTATAGTAGTTCATCTATCTCGCTCTAAATGCGTGAGTGCGAGAGAGAGAGAGAGCTTTATACGGCATAGCAGGGCAAGCCAGGCGTCCCAAGGCTTATTTCTATACAGGGTCTTTTCCTAACAGCGGAGCATAGGAGATTCGTGTTAGTTGACTATAGCACTCGGAATGATCGAATCTGAGAGCGCTGATTGGTCAATATTGCGTACTACCAACATATAATAGGCCGTTACCAATAGTTGGATACAAAAAATTAGATGCATCCGCCATATTGGTGTGGAGAATGTTTACTTGCTAATCCTAGCAGAAAGAGGTATAAAATGGAGAAATGTCAAATGGTAAGGTTACTAAAGTAAAAATTGAAAATAATGAATGGAAAGTACGAATATTCTTCATTTTCATTCAAAGTATTCAATTTTTACTTTAGTAACGACAACATTTGACATTTTTCCATTTTACACCTCTTTCTGCTACGATCAGCATGTAAACATTCTCCACACCAATATGGCGGATGAATCTCATTTTTTTTATCCAACTATTGGTAACGGCTTATTATCTGTTGGTACTACGTAATATTGACCAATCAGCGCTCTCAGATTCGATCATTCCGAGTGCTATAGTCAACTAACACGAATCTCCTATGCTCCGCTGTTAGGAAAAGACCCTGCATAGAAATAAGCCTTGGGACGCCTGGCTTGCCCTGCTATGCCGTATAAAGCTCTCTCTCTCTCTCTCTCTCGCACTCACGCATTTAGAGCGAGATAGACGAACTACTATATATAGTTATCGCGTTCCATTCCCCTATCTCCGCCTAGCAGAATAGAGTATACAGTGAAGGATCCTAAAACGTGGTTCCTAAACGCATCAAAGGACGCCATTTCTGCCGGTCATTGTACATGCTAGGATTGCTAGGCCCAGCCCCTGCTACTAGTTGAGTTCGGAATTAAACTCTTTTCACTCCGACGGAGCTTTCCCTAGAATTCCCTATTCACTCCGTCTAGTAATTCTGTGTCCGGGAGCAAGTTAGAGAGTGAATAGGGAATATGGAAGAGCTGTGATAGCTAATTGCTATTCTATCCCCACTTCTAAAAGGAAAATAGGGGTAAGGATAAATAAGAAATATTGGCACTAATTGGGAGCTCCGTCTGACTAGTTTAAGCGGGAAAGAAGCAAAATTGACAAATGTTGGTTTCATTATTTTGGAATTAAATTTCAAACGTTTGTTTATATAAATCTAAGGGCCTGATAAAGTAAGTGAAATAAAATTTAAAATAATACAATATCGTGTATAGTTAAAAAATTAATCTTTTATTTCTTTTTAACAGTTGTTATGAATAATGAATATAGTTCGTGTAGACTCTACCAATTTTAATTTAATTTATTTTGATAACTGTCTTCTTTCAATTAATTGCAATAATTTAGTAGTACAGCAAAAATGAAAAATTCCAGTAGCAACTTTATCCCTCCATATATTTTTAATATAATTTTATAAACTACTCACTACTTTTTTCTTGCAGTAGGACATCCATTTTTATTTTATCAAAATAAATTAAATTAAAATTGGTAGAGTCTACACGAACTAAATTCATTATTCATAACAACTGTTAAAAAGAAATAAAAGATTAATTTTTTAACTATACACGATATTGTATTATTTTAAATTTTATTTCACTTACTTTATCAGGCCCTTAGATTTATATAAACAAACGTTTGAAATTTAATTCCAAAATAATGAAACCAACATTTGTCAATGTTGCTTCTTTCCCGCTTAAACTAGTCAGACGGAGCTCCCAATTAGTGCCAATATTTCTTATTTATCCTTACCCCTATTTTCCTTTTAGAAGTGGGGATAGAATAGCAATTAGCTATCACAGCTCTTCCATATTCCCTATTCACTCTCTAACTTGCTCCCGGACACAGAATTACTAGACGGAGTGAATAGGGAATTCTAGGGAAAGCTCCGTCGGAGTGAAAAGAGTTTAATTCCGAACTCAACTACTGTGCGGCGTGGGCGGCGTGTAACGCTGATGTCGCTGATTCCCGAGGCCTAGTGACCTAGTGACCAATGCAATAACTATCTAGTGATTTTTATTCATTATCAGTTCGTCGGTTGCATCACTGCGGCTAAACTAATTCTTAATCCAAATTTATTCCTCAATTCTATAAAACGTTTTAAACGTGACCAGGCCTTATTAGCTCAATTTTACACATTTTTAATCAACACTTATTTTATTTTAGTTTGTGTGATGTGGGAAAAAATACCAGAAACTATTAATTTTTCAAAAGAGGAAGAAAAAATCTTGATATTATGGAAAGAATTAGATGTATTTCAAACTTGCTTGAAGCATTCAAAAGGAAAACCTAAATATTCATTCTATGATGGGCCACCTTTTGCAACAGGATTGCCTCATTATGGTCACATACTTGCTGGTACAATTAAGGATATTGTGACTAGATATGCTCATCAGTCTGGACTTCATGTGGAAAGACGGTTTGGGTGGGATACCCATGGCCTACCAGTAGAATTTGAAATAGATAGAGCTTTAAACATTAAAGGGCCTAAAGATGTAGCTAAAATGGGTATAGCAACATACAATGCTGAATGTAGAAAAATCGTTATGAGGTACGCTGAAGAATGGGAAAGAATTGTAAGTAGAATTGGACGATGGATAGATTTTAAAGATGATTACAAAACATTATATCCATGGTATATGGAATCCATCTGGTGGATTTTTAAAGAGTTGTATAATAAAGGGCTTATATATCAAGGTGTAAAAGTAATGCCATTTTCAACTGGATGTAATACCCCTATTTCTAATTTTGAATCAGGACAAAACTATAAAGATGTTATAGATCCGTCAGTAGTAGTGTCATTCCCTCTTTTAGATGAACCAAATACTTTTTTACTGGCATGGACAACTACGCCATGGACATTAACTAGTAATTTAGCATTATGCTGTAATCCTAATTTTGAATATGTTGAAATAAAAGATAATTCGACTGGTAATATTTATATCTTACTTGAGAGTTCATTGTCTTTGATTTATAAATCAAGTGATCTTTATACTATCTTAAGGAAGAGGAATGGCTATGAATTTAAAGGAAAATCTTATGAACCTCTTTTTCCATATTTTAAAAGATTAAAAGAAAAGGGAGCATTTGTTGTTTTAAATGATAATTATGTAACTGCAGAAAATGGTACAGGCATTGTTCACCAAGCTCCATATTTTGGTGAAGACGATTACAGATGTTGTATTAATGCTGGTGTTATAACTAAAGATCAAGAAATTGTCTGCCCAATAGACAGTCGTGGCTATTTTGTTGAACCTGTGTATGATTTTTTAGATACATATGTCAAAGATGCTGATAAAGCTATAATTAAATATCTTCAAACAAGGAAGAGATTAGTATATAATGGAAGTATAAAGCACAGTTATCCATATTGCTGGAGGTCTGATAGTCCTTTAATTTATAAAGCTGTACCATCTTGGTTTGTCAGAGTTGAATCAATAAAGGAGAATCTATTGAAAGCAAATAGTGAAACATATTGGGTACCTGAATATGTGAAAGAAAAAAGATTTGGTAATTGGCTAAAAGATGCACGTGATTGGGCAATCAGCAGAAACAGGTATTGGGGTAATCCAATTCCTTTATGGATTTCTGAGGATGGTAAAGAAATTGTTTGTGTAGGAAGCATTGCAGAATTAAAAGAATTAACTGGTTGTAACATCAGAGATATACATCGTGAAAACATTGATCATTTAACAATTCCATCCAACAGGCCAAACCAACCGCCTTTGCGGAGAGTACAAGAAGTTTTTGATTGTTGGTTTGAATCAGGATCTATGCCATATGCTCAAAAGCACTTTCCCTTTAAGTGCAAAACAGACTTTCTCGAAAGCTTTCCTGCTGATTTCATTGCTGAAGGTATTGATCAAACACGTGGGTGGTTTTATACACTTTCAGTTATATCCACTGCTTTATTTGACAAAGCTCCATTTCGAAATTTAATTGCTAATGGATTGATATTAGCATCTGATGGACAAAAAATGTCAAAAAGGAAAAAAAATTACCCTGATCCAATGGAAATTGTAGATAAATATGGTGCGGATGCTCTTCGTTTATATTTGATTAACTCTCCAGTTGTCAGAGCAGAAAATTTAAGGTTTAAAGAAGAAGGTGTTAAAGATATTATCAAAGATGTATTTTTACCTTGGTATAATGCATTTAGATTCTTACTGTTAAATATTCAAAAGTTTGAAATAGAATACAAAGTACCATTTATATTTCATGAACAAACAACATCACCTACTAATATAATGGATAATTGGATTTTATCATTTACGCAAACATTACTACGGTTTCTTAAACATGAAATGAAAGCTTATAGGCTTTACACTGTAGTGCCATGCTTAATAAAGTTTATTGATAATCTAACTAATTGGTATGTTCGAATGAACAGAAAAAGAATAAAAGGTGAATGTGGACAAAAAGATTGTGAAAGTGCATTGAATACATTATTTTCTGTTATTTATACAATGGTGCTTGTTAATGCTCCATTCACTCCATTTTTGACTGAATTTATGTTTCAACAGCTATCAAAATTAGTTTCACCTTCTAAAAATAATATGGAAAGTGTGCATTATCAAATCATACCTGATTCCCGTCAAGAATTGATTAATGAAAAAATTGAAAATGCAATTTCACATTTGCAAACTATCATTGAAGTAGGCAGAATTTTGAGAGATAGAAAAAATATCCCTATAAAATATCCATTACCAGAAATTATTGTTATTCATCAAGATGAAAAAGTATTAAAAGAAATTATGTCTGTAAAAGAATATATACTACAGGAGCTTAATGTAAAAGAACTAATACTTACTACAGATAAAGAAAAATATGGTGTTAAATTGAAAGCAGTTCCCGATCATAAGATACTCGGAACCCGATTAAAAGGAGAATTTAAATTAGTGTCTGAAGCTATTAATGAATTATCAGATCAGCAGTTGCAAGATTTTGATATTTTAAAAGAAATTACAGTAAATGGTCATAAAATTTATGAAGGAGATTTAAAAATTAAATTTATTTTCACAGGTAATACTGCTGAAAAATTATCTGAACAATATGAAGCTCATAGTGAAAAAAATATCTTACTACTTTTAAATGTAACACCTGATGAAAGTATGCAAAATGAAGGTATAGCAAGGGAAATAATTAATCGTATACAGAAATTGCGGAAAAAAGCACAATTAATACAGTCCGATGAAGCTATTATTTATTACGATATTAAAGATAAATCAAGTAATTTAAATAATATAATTGTTTCTTATAAAGATTTTATAGAAAATACAACTAAAACGCCCCAAAAAAATATTATTGATTTGCCAGAAAATTCCAAAGTTTTAATAGAGGATTTGCAGAAAATTAAGGGTTCTGATATTCAATTTATACTCGTTAAATCCGATGTATCTGAAAGCGTACAAACCTTCAACAGTATAAGTAATAATCAATTATCTTCTAATAAATATGTGAATGTTCAACTTGTAGGAATGGCACCAAGATATGGGGCTACGTCTAATGTAGGAAAAATCTTGTTAGAAACCAAGGACAGCTTTGATCACATAACATACAAATTATTGCAAAAAGAAATTGAAACAATATTTGGTATTTATGGAATATCATTCAATTTACATTATAAAGATATCCAAATTACAGCAGCAACAGACATATTTAATTTACATGGGGAAACAATATATGTAACTAAGTCAAAATGAAATATGTTTCATATATAAACATATTGAATATATACAACTTGCTATATTGTAAAGATAATGTACTGTGTTTTGGAGTATTTTTTATCAACAAATGTATTACACATGTTATATAATGTAAAAAATAAAACATATTTAAATGTATTTGTTATTAATTCATGTAAAATTCAAAGTGTTTTCAAGTCATTTTTTCTTAATAGTGTAAACCTGTTTTGTAACAGGTCTTTTTTTCACTGTACTGCTGCACTAATACAATAAGCTAAAATAAATTAATATAATATGCTTATACCACACATTTCAACTAATCACCTCAATTTTATAATAGTGAAGCGAAAAAAAACTAATGTTAGTTTTAAAAACAAACAATCGTGGGTAATTTTTTGTGATAATAATTATGGTTCTTCGCCAGAGGGTCAAAGTCTAGAGAATGTCAGTATTTGAAGTAATTTAAACTCTCGTTCAGGTGCTGCGCACGTAATTATTATGGTTCAGATAAAACACGTGGTACCAAATTAATGTTTATCAGCAATAGTATTATTGTTTATGCTGAAGAAATTCCATATTAATAAAAATGTTACATTGGTATAAATTATGTACCATATTTATAGACTTAACGTCATTTTAAATATACTATTACAAAATAATATAAGTCGAAAGTGTTACACTAATGTAATTATTTGATTTTATTAAACATTAAATTTATTCGATCTATAAAAGAATAGTGCTATGGCCCTGTGTATTGAATTTTTAACTATTAAAAGTACGCAAATTGCAGTATTATTTTCCATATTGTAGTTCTGCTGCTAAAAATAAATATGCGTACAATTACAATAATATTTACCATTTTTTTTACATGAAAGATATACCTGTACTTATATACCTATCTACTTTAATGATGTAGACAGTTTCAATAATCAAATGACAGATTCTTAATAGATTTCCACATCACCCAGGAGGTACTTTTAATGATGCATCTTTTTTAAGTAGTATCCCCAGTAGGTTTAATCCACTGTAATTGACAACACGAGAAATTAAAAATTAATTTGGTTTATATGTTGTGATTGGAGGAACTATCAAAGAAGTATCTATCTCGCTGTGTTTGTCAAATATGTTCTCTTAAGAGTAGCCAAAGTGGAATCATTCATGGAAAATCGTAAATCATTTTTAATTTGTTTCAGTTTCGAAAGTGAACATATTCCCGCAAATAGGTAGATTTAAACAGAAAAAATTTTGCGCCTAAAATTTCTGAAAAGATAGAATTGCTTCTTAAAGTTGCAAGTATTTGGAGCAGATTCTTGAAGTAAATATTTACAGACGGCAATGTGAGGAATAGTATTAAATACTAAATCATGCCTAAACATACATTAAAATTTGCACCGAAGGAATTAATACGTCTGATCAATTGAGAAATAGACTGTTTTGACGTTTGCAATTAATAATTGACATTATGAAGGTGATTCGTTAAGCTATTGTTATTAAAGCTAATTCACAAGGAGAATGCATATTTTTTGTTCTATAAGAAATTTTGAAACTTTCGCTGGTTTTTAATGATAAATAAGACGCGATTTTATGAGAATGTGTACAACTGTACGCACACTACTTTAAGCAAATTCACACCTACATGTAATTTTAATTTGATATATCTAGTGAACTGCTAGAAGGAATGTTACTTTCATATAGTGGTTTGAAAAGCTCTTGAGATAAGCTAAAAGAATATGCAATAAAAAATAGTAGGTTATTTGAAAAATTCAAGGTGACCTTCATATGTTTTTCAAACACAATTTGAAAATCAATCTAATGATAACATTTTATATCCCCTTTTGAACCATAAAACTTTTGTATGAAACATTTTTTGAAAAATTATTGGATTTCGAAATAATCAACTGGAAACTTATTTTCTAACGAACGCCCTGTGTTGTTATTATACTCAGGAGGTTGACTAGAAGATTTAAATATTTTAGTATCATTTTCAGTCTCCCAACGAACTTTTTCAGTATAACAACAATATTATTGACATTGCCAAATATAAGCAGTTGTTCAATAGATGATTATTGCCGTTTAAAGTGTCACAATAAACGGTCATTAGAACGGATTAGTCGATTAGGTCTCCGGTTGTGCGATTTTGCAATTTAGAGGTCGAAATAAATCTTCTCTTCTTTCTTTTGTTCATCAAAAATTGATTTCTTTTGAAAGCAAGTGATATCGATTTCTTCCTTGGTTTTGCTGGTTTTGTGTTGGAATTCTCTAATTTATTGACAGTTAGAGTGATAAAATGAGTGGAATTCAAAAATATAATCAGCGTTTCAACAGTTGCTGGGAAGACAAATTCTTCGCTTATATATCCAACAAAACGGTATGTCTGATTTGCCATTATGAGCCATCCATAGTTTCTAAATTTACTATAGAAAAACATTATTTTTCAAAGCATATGTCGAAATATAATCATTCAATTTATAAAGATGATGAAAGACGAAATTTAATAGAAGGATTGAAATTAGTTCTTAAACAATATTCTGATGAACCTCCAAATTTGGATATTGCTGCCCAAACATCCTCATTTGCTCGTAAAGCTTCCTACGATATTTCTTTGCTTATTGCTCTACGTGGTAAGCCTTTTGTTGATGGCGAATTTATTAAATCGTGTCTTCTTAAAGCAGTAAATACATTTGGAGGATCTTTGACGGTTGATGATGTTCTTCAAATTCCATTGAGCGATAAAACGGTTGCTTCCAGAGTGCAAGTAATAGCTGGTTCTATTGAAGAAAAATTGAAATCTCTGCTACAGTCGTGTGTATATTTTTCATTGTGCCTTGACGAAAGTACTGACAACCGTCATGTCAGTCAATTAAGTATGTTTATGCGCATTGTACAAGATGACTTTTCTTATACTGAAGAGTTATTAGATTTCTTCCCGTTACATGGTACAACGACAGCCGCAGATATTTTTAGCGCGGTAGTAAACACTTTTGAAAAATTTAATATTAATTTTTGCAAGTGGTCATGCATCGTTACGAATGGTGCACCGTCTATGGTAGGATCTAGAATAGGATTTGTGCTGGGGAGCTATTTCAAAGAAATATAAAAGTTCCTTTAATCCATTGCATTATTCACCAAGAAGCATTATCTGGCAAAGCAATAAAGATTATTGCTGCAATGAAAATGGTCACAAAAATTATAAATTTCATTAAAGGAGGAAATAGATAATTAACTCATCGTAAATTTAAATTATTTTTAGCTGAGCATGATTCACTCTATAAGGATATACCTTTATATTTTGATGTTCGTTGGCTTATTGCAGGGCAATGTTTAGAAAGGTTTTTCGCTTTAAAGAATGAAATAATGATGTTCATGCAAAGTATAGCAATGACATCAGCAATGTATAATGAGTTCAAATCATTTTTAGAAGATATAGATTCCCTATGTGAGCTAGCGTCAATAACAGATTTAACAAATCATCTTAACACCTTAAATTATTAATTGCAAACATCAAAACAATCTATTTCTCAATTAGTCAGTCATATCGATGCCTTCATAGCAAAATTAAATATGCTTATGCATGATTTCATATACATAATAGCTTTTATCACTTTCCCGCATGTAAATATTTACTGGAAGAATCTGCTCCAAATACTTGCGACTTTAAGAAACACTTCTATATCCTTCAATCGATTATTGAAGAATTCACTACTCGTTTTAAAGATTTGCAAGCTCTTAGAAAGGATTTAATTTTATATGAAAATGTCTTCTTTGTACCTATTAAAGAGCTAAATGTAACCTTACGGGAAGAACTTTGCGACTTACAAAATGATATTTCTCTGCATTATTTAAAAAATAAATTTCAGAACTCATTAGAAATTTTCAAAACCTTGCCAAAAGACAAATATCCTTTTCTAAGAAGTTTTGGGCTCAGGATATTTTCTATGTTTGGATCCACCTATTTGTGTGAATGTTCGTTTTCTAAAATGAAACAAATCAAGAATGATTTACGGTCTTCCATAAATGATTTCACTTTGACTGCTCTTATAAGAACATATTTAACTAACATCGAAATAGATACTTCTTCGTTAGTTCCTCCAGTCATAACATATAAACCAAATTAAGTTTTAACTTCTCTTGTTGTCAATTACAGTGGATTAGACCTACTGGGGATACCACTTACAAAAAAAATGCATCATTAATAGTACCTCCTGGGTGATGTGGAAATCTATTAAGAATCTGTCATTTGATCCTTGAAACAGTCTACAACATTAAAGCATATATATAAGTATATAATTACAGGTATAACTTTCGTGCGATGGGAATGGTAAATAGTATTGTATTCGTACGCATATTTATTTTTAGCAGCAGAACTACAATAGGGAAAATAATATTGCAATTTGCGTACTTTTAATAGTTATAAATTCAACACGCAGCCGCAGAGCTGCCAGATCAGCTTATTTGACGCATGCGCAAGACGCAATTCGACGGTCGCTCAGGCTCGACTCAAAATGCAATGGGGCCCTTTCTAACAATAGTACACTGACGGCATTATGATGCCAGATTCCAGCCCTCAGTAACGAAAATGAAGTTAGCCGTTAGTCAGCGGCACTATCGAGAATTCCAAAGAAATGGGTACACAACAGCTATGCATGGTCAGCATAGGTGTGATTTGAACTTTTCGGGAGACTTCGGCGTTAGAAGAAGAGCGACTACCGCTAACCAACTCATTTTTAAATGTCATCCGTGTGAAGTGATGCTGCGTTTACCCAAAAATTCGAAGCAAATAAAAATCCTTTTCCTAAATTAGTTTTTAATATTTATAAAATGCTTATATGTAGCTATTAATTTATTAGATTCGGTAATAAATACAAAAAATGCGTTCTTATTATAACTAATAATGAGTTGAGGTATAATAAACTCATGTTTTTATATTAATCTGTTAACAAATGCATTTATTTATTTATTATTGAGTCCAATAAGTTAATGGTTATTAAAAAAAAAATCGTTGTAAAGAAAAAAATATTAACCTCTGCCAAGAATCGAACCCGAGCCCGCCGCGTGACAAACGGCAACCTTACCTTCTGCGCTACAGCGCTCATTTGGTGGGTCAAGAGCAACTCGGTCTTTTAAAGACTGACTACAATTCTTTCATTAACTCGTCATAAACTATCAAGAATTAGCTGTAATAATAAGTACATTTATTTGCACCGCATTATTGCACTAAATTTATTATGTTTTTAATTTGAAGCATACATTTTGCATGAAGATACGATAGTTTAAGGGTAACCGCATACAGTACTCTAAATACAAAACTATTCATATGCTCCATTGTCATAAATTAATTAAGTAATATTATAATATACGTTACCTGTAATCGAATAATTTATGATGGTTGAGCATATGAATAATTTTGTATTTAGAGTACTGCATTATTACCCTTAAACTCTCATATCTTAATTCAAAATGTATGCTTCAAATTAAAAACAATAAATTTAGTGCAATAATGCTGTGTAAATAAATGTATTTATTATTACAGCTAATTCTTGATAGTTTATGACGAGTTAATGAAAGAATTGTAGTCAGTCTTTAAAAGACCGCTGACCGAGTTGCTTTTGACCCACCAAATGAGCGCTGTAGCGCAGAAGGTAAGGTTGCCGTTTGTCACGCGGCGGGCTCGGGTTCGATTCTTGGCAGAGGTTAATATTTTTTTCTTTACAACGATTTTTTTTTTAATAACCATTAACTTATTGGACTCAATAATAAATAAATAAATGCATTTGTTAACAGATTAATATAAAAACATTGAGTTTATTATACCTCAACTCATTATTAGTTATAATAAGAACGCATTTTTTGTATTTATTACCAAATCTAATAAATTAATAGCTACATATAAGCATTTTATAAATATTAAAAACTAATTTAGGAAAAGGATTTTTATTTGCTTCGAATTTTTGGGTAAACGCAGCATCACTTTACACGGATGACATTTAAAAATGTGTTGGTTAGCGGTAGTCGCTCTTCTTCTAACGCCGAAGTCTCCCGAAGTTCAAATCACACCTATGCTGATCATGCATAGCTGTTGTGTACCCCTTTCCTTCGAATTCTCGATAGTGCTGCTGAAATATATTGTCTATAAAAGACTCTTACACTGATAAAATGCCTTAGACCGTGGACACAATTCAATTTACTTTCGCACTTAGAACAGAAATTAATTATTGTGTTTAAAACCTTTTTGAAACATCTTTAAATTTGCAATCAATATGTTTCTATAACAAATAATGTTGGTATATCTTCTAGTATCAAAGATAAACAAAATTTTATGTTTATGATCTGAATCATTTTCGTTGCGGACCGTATATTTATAAGACATTTCAATTTATAAAGAAAGATAGAAGATGTACATAAGCTTGGAGTATAAGTCCTAACACCAAAAGAAAGCATTGAAAAAACAGCATAGATTGCTTCTTAGTTAAACCCAAAAACCCTTTCGTGCTTGTTTAAAAGATTTTAAAATGAAAGTAAATGCTACATCAAATCAATCCGCAGGATTATTACAATAATTATATATTCTATAAATCACGATTTGTTTGGGAAAGGATGAAGGGTTTCAAGGATTGTAAGCTCTCCCACCAGCGACAAGGTGTTGCAATCTTTAGGGAGAGAAAGAAAAAATATAAACGTTTCTACATGCTTAACAAAATTTTATACTATAATCAGTAATTAAAACTGGAGAAATAATTGAATCGAAATAATAGATATATTTTTTCTTTGCATGCTGTTTTTATGTAATATAGAACTAAAAGTAAATAAACCGAAGGTGATAGCAGCTGTAAAGTTAGAAAAACAAATAACTTATTGTGTATAGACAGTATATTTTGATGCGAATCATCAGTATTTATGTTATGAATTTATAAGTATCTAATTGACAGTATTTAAACATAAAGAGCAGCTCCTAACAACGCAGATGACTGAAAAGCTCACTTAGAGTCAACTTTTCGTCATGTGTGCTATTATGGGTGATTGTAATCTAATTGGTGAAGGAAAATTTAGAAACAACACTTCGGAATATTTGAAGGATAGAATAACGGCTTAAAGCAAGAACAAAAGGAGAAGCATTACAGGTTGAAAGCAGTAAGTAAGTGTTTAAAAGATTATTATCAGAATGAAAGTATAGTAAGGGTAAAATGGAATTCTGAATGTAAAATAATGATTTCAAGTTAAATTTTTGAATCAGCTACGCTACTTTAAATTTAATATAAAATTTCACTGTTGTGTAATTCTAAATGACGAGAATCTACTTTGAATGTTAAACAAGTGTTATTATGAGCTTGAAATGAAGAACGAATCTTGCAAATAGCATTTAACAAATCCGATGAAATCGCGTTTCTTTTATTAGTACGTATGTCATTTACAATTGAGAAGATTCGTTTTGCCTCTGCATTTGAATGTGGCAACGACAAAACCATATTTGCAATTTTTTTTAAATTTGGAAACATCGCGGTATCATTAAAATCTGTTATTAAACCAACTTCGTGCCAAAAATCAACAACATTTAATGTTCTTAGTTTTTCTTTAATATCATGATCTAATAAAGGCAAATTACGTCATTCTAAATCTACTTCATTTTGCTGAAACACATTTGGTAAACAAGTCAGAACCGGGTTTAAATCTGTAATTTTATTAATTCTTATACGTTGGTCCAGTGCCACATCTGGACTAAGGAAATTTAATTTTGAAAAAAATGAATCTTTAATGGGTAACCGTTGGTGCATCTCCCGCAGTGCAACTTTATAAAAATTGAAACAATTAATTTGAATATTTTCCGATTTCTCACTAGGCAAAGTTTGAAATAATTTTTTACATTCAGAGCCAAAGAATACGTCGGTGATAGGCAAATAAATTTCGGAATCTGAATAATCTAATTCAGAAATATTATCTAAATGTTCCGGCTTAATGCAATTTTGAGCAAATTGCCGCATAAAGCTTACGCTTATTATAGCATATTTATTAATTAATGTTTCTCTACCTTGAAAAGTGGCGTTAAATTTATTAAATATTGTTAATGCGTAATTTAGAAAAAAGAAATATGACTTAAGCTTTTCGTTGAAACATAATAAAATTTTTTCCGCAGATTCTATTTTTGCATCAAGCCAAGCATCCTGGAAAAATAATTTTAACGGATTCCAATTCTCAAGAAGTCTACAAACACGCTTTTGTGTTGTAAGCCATCGCGTTCCAGATAATTTAATTAATTTTCGCGTTTCTACGTTACAGTATTCTTGAAAATCTTGTAAGATAGCAGAACGTTTCGGACTTGAAGATATAAAGGTTGCTACGCTTCTAATTAAAAATTCACAATCGGATGGTAACTCTTTACTACATTTTTTTGCAATTATTGCTGACATATGGCAGATGCAATTTATAAGTATTACTCGCGGTACAGAATCTTTTAAACGAGTTAAAAATGAATCTCTAGCACCAATCATAACTGAGGCGTTATCTGAAGCAAAGCCGATTATATTATTAAATGGAATTTTAAACGAATCTAAACAATTTTTAAATGCATCATACAGTTTTCCCGCAGAACTGTCTTTTGCGTCGATCTCTAATAATTTTAAAAGTTCAGTAATTAATTTACCGGTCTCGGGAGAAATATATTGTACTAAAATGCAGAGAGATTTACTATTAGTTTTATCAGTACTTTCGTCCATCAGTATAGAAAAATATTGATTCTGTAAAATCTGCACGGTTCTCTCTGTCTCTCGTGTTCCTAAATTATTTTTTATAATTTCCGTACATTTTGTACGACCCAATGTAAAACGTTCTACTATCTCTTGATCTTGGAAAATATCTTTTAAAAGTGGAATTAAATGATCTACTGTCTGAATGGCAATTTTATGTTCAGCGTAAAATGCTGATAATTTAATTTCCGCGATTTTAAATTTTTCATCTAATTCTAATTTTTTACATTCCGCGACTACATCTGTAATGTTTTCCAATTTATCTGGTATCAACCTACGTATACTACATTCGTGCATTTTTGTTTGAGCACGCTGTTTAAAGTAATAAACCCCACACCGTAACTGAACATTACAACTTTTGCAAAAAGCAAAAGTTGAATTTCCAGGTACGGCCTGAAGCCAATGTTTAAAAAGAGGGCTATTTAACCATATATCGCGAAATTTTTGAACAAATTTTTTGGTACTTACCTTACCACTCCTCTTCGGGCTGCTGGAAAGTCCACTGGGTCCTGCTTCATCGATGTGCTCCATTTTTTAACGTTTTTCCGATTTATTAAAACAAACGTTTAAAGACGGCTATGACGATAGCACGACTGAAAGATTTAAACAATTGAAGATTTTACTTCATCAAGGTACCACGCACCGTACAAGGGACCCAGTGTACACATATTCCAGTTATTAATAATTTCTATTTATTTATGCATATATTTCATTAAGACTAAGAAATAAATTATGTAATATAAAACATCTTAACAAATATTTTAATACATATATATATACAACGCTTAGCATGTTTTAACAGAATAACCTACCAAAAGTATATTGAATATTTATAATATACTTAATAGGATCATGTATTTATATTTGTTTTTTTAAAATTATTTTACTTTTGTTAATAACTATAATACCTATATTACTAATCATTCTATGCTATTGCTCTATTTAAATCACGTAATTATCATATAGGTAAACTTATAGTTTAGAAATAAATAATTACAAGAAATTATTCAAAATTTACTCATTTATTAGCAGTTTGTTTAATATTCACAATTACAATTGAAAAAAAAATTATTTTGTGGCGGGGCATGTTTTTACATTGTGCCAGTCCTGGGAGTCACAGCCTGTAGAACCATCCTGCGCATGCGTCAAATAGGCTGATCTGGCAGCTCTGGCTGGGACGTCTTTTTATAAAGTGTTCCGGTAGCGGCAGCTCATTGGTCCACCATAAATGCCGAGGCCGGGAGCACATTGGCGAGCTGAGGTCTTTATTATTGCACCTCAGGCAAGTATTTTCTTCCTCGAACGCCCAACCGCAATGGCGGCAAAAAGCAGTTATGAGTGGCGCAGTGCACTCATAAAACCGGTGGCCAAAGGCATGGCAAGCGTAGCACCGATGGTATGGCAGGGGCCCGCGAGTCCACATCTGGACCCTCTGCTCCAGCGGAAGAGATGACTCGGACTGAACCAAGGGGCGGCAGTACCAGGGGGCCGATCAGCTCTCAGACTCGGGTGTGGGGCCTTGATCCGGGCAGTCCATTGGTCCCTGCGCGGACAACAGAAGATCCCCGGGTCGCACCAATAGAGTGCCTCTTATGGGGCTGAAATCCCGGCCCTGTTAAAGCGCCTGCACACGGGCTTAAGGCGGAAGATTCGTTGCGAGAAGACATTCTAAATAAAGGGGTGAACAAAAATCAAGGTTACCACAAGCACATTATATATATAGTCGGTATTATAAAGGAGAGATATAATCAGACAACTACAAGGAATATCCTCCACCAATTTTCTACTTCCGAGGTCGCAATCGCTTCCTCCAAGTAGAGTTTCCGATCTCCGACGCACGGCTGGCAGCTACGGGTTTAATCCTGGGAACAGAGAGTCTAACCTCAGTTATTTTCTCACCAGGTTCCTCTAAACTTGACTCAGTATGATTCGTTATGAATTCCGGAAAATCGGAAATAAAAGGTTTTAAGTTACTAATGTGTACCTTAGGGTTACAGCGCGAATCAGCATCTAACAGTTCGTAAACAGTAGGGGTAATAACCCTCACTATCTGATTCGGTCCTGTAAAATTTGGTGCCAATTTCGCGTTGAAATCATTTGCAGCTGAAGATAAAACGTGGCTCTTTCGCCAAACTAAATCACCCACACGAAAGCTATATTCCCGTCGAACCTGATTATAATACTGAGCTTGGCGGAGGCTAGCTTTCTCCATTTGTTGCTGTACCAAATCTCGGAGTAACTCCAAGCATCGCATACGCTCGTTCCATTGATTGGGGTCCGTTTTTACAATATGTTTAACTTCTTTTTCAGAACTTTGAACAATGCGGACGGCTTCCAATCTTCGTCCTAAATTGACAAAGCTTGGAGCCTCCCCAATAGAGCTATGAAACGAGTTATTAATCGCGAATTGGAACTGATGCAAATAAACGTCCCACGTGCGATGATTCCGACCTATGAATGACGAGATCATTCCTTTGATCACGCGATTCACTCTTTCGACAGGATTCGCACGGGGATAATAAGGGGGTGTAGTTATTAAGCGAATACCATGTTCACTTATACAAGTCTTAAGCTGCTTATTAATGAATTCGGTACCATTGTCACTAAGGAGGATTTCAGGAGCTCTGGGTAAACGAATGCCAGGGTCCTCCCTGAACTCTCCATTTAAACCTATCCAAATCCAATTGTAGGCCAAACATATATATAAAGTCCATTCCAAAGATGCCTTCATAGTCCAGACGGGGAGCTACGCGTACGTATATGGTATGACAACTGCCGTCGATATCCATCTCTAGGGGTACGGTTCCTAGCACCTCACTAGTCCTTCCATCTCCCAAACGCATTTCCCCAAACGCAGATATGATCGATTAGTGGGTTAAGATTATGCAAAAGTTTATTACCCACATAAGATCTCGCTGAACCAGTATCTAACAAAACGTTTATACAATGTCCTAACACTTTTAAAACAATATAAGGTCTATTATCACTAAACCTAAAAGTTTGAATAAAATTATCATTATAAGTAACATTCGCAATTACACCTAACCCTTCCCGAAGATTCGTAGGTGGTTCGCCTGGTAATATATACGGATGCAAAGGACCTACTCCGGCGCACCACACGCGTGCATTCGGGTCTAATTTCACAGCAAATCGACGTAAGATATCAATCCCTAGGACGAAGTCTACAGCTATAAACGGAGCCAGGCTAACTGGAAACTCCACGGATTCGTCGCTTAAATTCCATCGCAACAGTAATTCCTTAATAGCCGCGCACGATTGCCCATCGGCAAGCTTAACACCAAAATTTGAATAATCTCTTGCATAAGGTAATAGGCTTCGCGCAGTGTTGGCACCTAATATTGTGCGCTCTGCCCCAGTGTCGATTAGGCCATATAGAGTTTGACCTTCTATGCTGAGCTGAACATATACTCGAAAGTCTTGATCCACCCTGTTGGCAGGATTTGTCTGTGGTCGTCCCGGGGATGCCACAATCTCCAATGGATAGGATTCTTCGGTAAAGGATGGGCGGTCAGCTAGCAGCCGTGATTCCTCTTGGGTAGGTGATAGCCAAAGTTCATCTATGGGGTCTCCTGTAGATCGGTTGGAGGGGGACGAGATCCGTTCTTCCCGCCTCGCTTTTAGTTTCCCGGCGAAGTTCCAGCTCGAGAGTTTTGGGCCTCAGGTGTTATCCTGGCTTCCGATGAAGATGGCCTATTTTGACGTCGAGGCCGAGGACATTCTGGGGCCCAATGCCCCAACTGATTACAGTTATGGCATGGATGTGTATTAGGGTTCGGTCTCTCGTTCGGCTTACTGGCTTCTAGCTGAGGTATAGCTGGTGGACTTGTAGAATTGGTCGTAGTTGGTGGTGTCGTCATCTG
Organism: Prorops nasuta; assembly: GCF_024137725.1. Classification (NCBI taxonomy): domain Eukaryota; kingdom Metazoa; phylum Arthropoda; class Insecta; order Hymenoptera; family Bethylidae; genus Prorops; species Prorops nasuta. Next base: position 5,336,338 of record NW_027116808.1, read on the forward strand.
GATTACTATATATTGAGGCTTCTTAGAGGCGGGCACTTTGATTACCCGATTAGCAGGATTTCCAGCCTCTGGAAGATTATTGATTTCCAACGATACCGATGAGGTTGGGAGCGAGCCTCCCGCAATAGCCGCGGTGGCATTAGAATCCTTCTTGCTCTTTTTACCCTTCTTCTTTTTCGGTGAAGCCGGAGGTTTCTTATCTGCAGGTGGTTTGGAACCTGCAGTCCCTTCAATATCTTCGTCCATGCCATCCACATTAGATACGGCGGCACACTTATTTCCACTACGCCTTGTTCCGCTGTAAGTGGCGCTTGAAACGGGGACAGCTTCGCTTGCCATATTCCCCTTTCTGCGCCTGTCCTTCATCCAGTGATCCTCCAGTTCCTGGCCTAGGCGAATCAATCCCCCAAAAGAAGTGAATTGACTCCTAAGTATCCGTTGAGAGTAGGCAGGGCGCAGATTATCATAGATAATATTTAGTCGTTTGTGGATACTTAATGGAGGATCTAAATATGAAAATATCATTTCCATATTTTCCACAAACTCTACAATGTTCTCCTGCTCTCCCTGTAACCGATTTCGAGCTTGTTCACGTGTTTTCCGGTTATTTTCTCGACTGGCGAAGCGTTTCCTGAAGTTTTTAATGAAATCCGACCATGAAGTTGTGTACTGGCCGACTAACCGATACCATTTTTCCGCTTGATCCGTTAAAACTACAGGCAAGGCGTGCAATAGGTGACGTCTGTGAATACCAGAGCCTTGATAGCAACGTTCTAAGCGCTCGATGAAAGAATCTGCACTCTCCTTACGTTCGTTACTATAGGCTATCTGCCATTTATGAAGCGCGTCCACTGCTTTGGTTCGGCTACTATAATGTCCTCGTACTGGAGACACATGGGAGATGTCGGAATCGTTTGAGTAATGATTGTATCGATCCCTTCTCCGGCCTCCATCTTCACGTCTTCCTGAACTTCCGGATCCGTTTCTTCGCCGTCCTTTTCTGTCTTCTGATATCCTGTAGGATTGGGGAAGTTCTGCTTCAGAGTCTAGTCCACTTTCAGATTCAGTGTCAGAATCCGTACTTGACTCTGTATCGCAACTGTCCGATGACAAGTATTGTCGTCGCTCCTCCTCGTGTATTCTTACTTGGCTGTTTCGGGGGCAGTACGTTTCTGACCTCCTCCTTCGAGCCTTTGTTTTCCGGCCACGGGACAGGCTAGGCACTCCATACTGTTCAGTAGTATGTTGATGTCGGGGTGATACGTTGACCCGACGTCCTTGGCCTTGAGTCGATTGATAATGCGAGTCCTCCCGATATAGGGTGTCCAGTCGTGTCCGGTGATGAATCTCCAACCGAGGAGAATGACGTGTTCGATCACAGTTATCTTCCGGATCAGATTCTATCCTCTTTTTACGTGAGGTCCTAGTTCGCACGGGTTGGGTTCTTTCCGCAGGTTGCCTCCAGGTCTGCGGCTGTTTCCTTATGGTACCTATATATTTCGGCTTAGCTCCCTTTTCCTCCTCTTGGACTCTTTCTCGTTGACGAACCTCCAAAGTCAATTTCTGGAAGTACTTAATAGCTTGACGAGCTATTTCGGCCACGTCTGTAGTGCTGCCGGCTGCTGCTCCGGCGAACTTCAATTCTGGCCCTCCATGACTTCGGTCCATTAATCGGTGACTCGTCCTAACAGGATGTGGAGCCGGGTGGTATATTGGTAGGAAACGTTGTGTGTCGAATCCTCTTTCAAGACTGGAAGTATCCTCCAAGAGGCTAGGTACCGCAGGCGTCAAAACCCGGGCTGATGTCACTATCGATGGGTAAAACGAAGCGGAGGTAATTGTTCCAGAAGTAGCAGTGGTAACAGTAGTTATGGTCGTAGTTACAGTAGCCAGAGTAACGACTTCGGCTGACGCCATGGCTCGATTCTCGGATTCCTCTCCGGTGGCCTCGCTTTCCAGCTCCAATGGGTCTTCACTCTGGAAATCTCGCTGATCGTTCCATTTAGCTGCTACAGGTCCTAGGTCCCGACGAACTCGATATCGCACTAATCGGTCTCGTAGTTTAGCATTGGTTCCCTGGACCGACAGTCTTTTATCCCGAAGCTGAGCAAGCAATTTGCCAAAAGGTAGGCTTTCCACTGCACGACGTATACCATTCACGGTTTCTGTAACCTCCTCTCTATGCTGAGCCCTTTTCTCCCTTTCCATATTAAGAGGTGATCGCGAACACATTGTTAATGATTTATAAAACTTACACGCTATTTAATCCTAAGGAAAATCAGTCAAAGAAGTTCGCAAACGAAAAATAAGGTTATAATAGAAAACCGTAGTAAATATGTATATGACAAATATATATGAAATTAAATAATTTTACAATATAGAACAATGGTAAATAATTATAGGGTGACGCTGATGTGCTTCGTTTACAATACCGTACTACACACACCTTACAATAATTCGCCAAAGAAATGTATAATAGGTTATAGTAGAAATAAAATAACAATTTCTTTCCAAATCTTGTTATTCCGTTTGATTATACAAGATATACCTATATATACCTGCAAGAATTCAAATGCACAGGCAGGGGATATAGAATTAAAGAAACTGTTAATGCTTAGACTAAAATGTAAAAGCTATGTACAAATGCGCAAAGTAATATATAAGCAACGCCAAACGCATTAAAAGACAGAAAAGGGAAAATGAGTGTTAAATACAGTATAAGAATTAAGCAAGTTAATTATAGCGCAATTACACTCGTTGGCAAGCACCTAACCATAATAGTAAACAGGGGAATTACACCTGAGCACAAATGCATCCAAGGCGACAAGCAACAATTCTTCAGGATAAAGTCTAATTATCAGCTAAGGTTGATATAAGAAAAATAAATCTCGACTAGGCCATCCGAAATTGTAAACCCAAGGTACTATGTTTCGCGTGATTTAAAGATACTTGGGATTATGTTTCCAGGATCAAAACAAAAGTATAAAATTCTGTCCCGCGACTACCAGCAATCGGTCGACGAAAGGACTTTATACAATAATACGCGAGCTAAATATGTGATTCCAGTTAATCAAATAATCTGTGCTACTGGATAATATTGGGAAAAGAAACATACAATATGAAAAGAGTTATATTCAATATAATCAAGGTAAATAATATGTTTAATACGAGGAAATCTCAATATGTTACTATCCCGAATACTCGTTTATCAATTACTATCTAAAGGATAGGGAGACAAATACAAGGGTATTATCCAAAGGAGCGCGTATAACAACATTAATCAGTCCATTATTATAAAGTCGGAAAATATTACGTTACTTAAGCGGTACTGATTAAATGATGCTACTTATTCATACGGTCATTTGCCCGAATAAACCTTGCCAAATAGCAAATACTCAACCATACTAAGGAAATTCAAGCAATACAAATATTATTTCCCATGAATAGTACAGCAAGTAGTTTTCTTGCGACTTAAGCAGCAAGACAGGGGATAACCGATCAAGACCTACTAGGTCAAGTAGAAAAAGTATACACAAATAATAAACTCCTTTAGGATGTTTGAAATGTAACATTAAGATCCATATATAAATCCTCAATATTATAACTTCAAAAATAAACGTTATTCAAAGAAAATCCAAATTAACCGATATAAAATCTGATACAGAATTTAAATCTATAAGAAAAATATTAAAGAGAAAACACTCTTCCCTATTTTCCAACATGCCCCACGTTGGGCGCCATTTTGCGACATGAATTCCTGCTATTGTGGGGAAGGCACAAATTTAACAAGAAATCATTGCAAAGGCACACAGACTTTACTTATAAAGAGCGCCAGGCTCATAAACCTTATATGAGCCAGTCTGAGGCTTGCCGACTTGAGACTTTTCAAGGACGTGGCATGCTATGAAATTAAAGTGGATTCTCTTGGAAAATTACCAGTACACATTAATAAAAATCAAAATAAGAATTATATTCTATAACTGCTCTGTCTATCAATTTACAAGTATAGAGTTAAGATAATTATACAGTTATACATGGGATTTCTCCCCAAATCTACCGTTAACTTCTAAAGACAAGAGCAATGTAGTTATAATTATTTACAAGAAAATATTTATATATACATAAGAAATAAAAGAATGAATATTAGATAACATTGAGGAGGTGGATCACTCGTATTACTCTCAGTCCAGGCATGAACAAGTCCAAATGGACAAAAGACCCCTTTCAAGTTCATCCAGCGCTAGCCCTCCAAGAACCTAATTACTTGCTGCACTATCCCTGTAGGAAATATGAGGCACAAGCAAAAAGGTAACACCAGGTCAAGTAAGGCGTAGCCAAGTCCATCAATATCTAAATCATCACTAAGAAAATTACATGACTAGGGTTGTCCACCGGAGTCTCTGAATCTCCTGTTTTAATGTGCTTATGCACCAAATTTATTAACCTTATGTTAACTATAATATAATTTCAACACCTAGTCAGGAAGCAATTGATTGAAATCAAACTATGTACAAAGATATAAGTAAGGAAGAAAAATAAAAGTATATAGATATATATATATATATATTTGGCATTAAAGCCTAATTCCTGTCATCGTACAGGCTATGGAATTTATAATCCGACTCATTTCAACAATAGCTTACTTTCCTTATTGGAAATACTAGACTATATGAATGCAAAGGAAAAAGCTCAATATATATCTCCTGTATTTGGAATTGGATTCAATAATACTTCCTACGTAGACCCGCTATGCCCTACTAGATCTGGAGCCACTAAGCTAATCACAAAGGAATATTAATACTTAAACGTTGAGTCCTACAATCGGTACTCAACGCTTACCTTCATGCAATAAACAATATAGCAAAGTATAAGCCAGGCATGCACAGCAGATTCAATTGATAGGTTAGGATGAATGGATGGAGTTGAAGTCCCCAATGAATCTCCTGACAGTTCCCAATATCCTGTCTACCATCCTTCCTTCCTTCTTAGTATATCAAATCCTGGTCCGTGGTCCACTTACATGGGTATCCGAACCTGATCGAGTCCTTCCTTGGATCTTCCAAAAAGCGTCCTGTCCCGATGACGGGTGAAAATGGTGTATCTGCGCCTAAGGCTCCGCTCGACCAGGCGATCGCGGCAGCTGTGCACGCGTGCACAGCGCCGCCACCCGGGATCGAGAGCAAACTCATTTACGCGCGGCGTTTTAAATCAGAAATAAATTATGTATCAAAGCAAGAGAATTTGCCTTGTTACACGTTATTCCTTCTCTCTCCCTCCGCAGCCAATTAGATGCATCTGCCCCCACCATGTGCTCTGAGTCCTCATTTCGAGCTGGGGCGCCTTACGTGAAACACCCTGTATACTTGCCTAACATTTGGATTTCACTCATTTTTTTAATTCGAATATTTTATTTTATTATATTATTCAGGCTAGACGATTAATGTACTGGCCGCCTTTTTTTACAAGCGAAGCTTGTTCTTTGTGGGATAAGTATAACTGGACAGGAGACTCTCTCTCAATTCTTCTAACGCTAGCCCTTCAAGAACCTAATTACTTGCTGCACTATTCCTGCAGGAAATATAAAAGGCACAAGCAAAAAAAAGGTAACACCAGATCAAGCAAGGCGTAGCCAGGTCCGTCAATATTTAAATCACTACCAGAAAAATTAAGTGACTAGGGTTCTCTAACGGAGTCTCTTACACTCTCTTTTCAATGTAGTTGTGCACCAATCCATTAACAATATTTTATCAAAAATATAATTTTAACACCTAGTCTAAAGGTACTTTATGGTAACAAACTATGTACAAGTGTATGAGTAAAGAAAAAGATTAGAATATAAATATGTGGCTTTAAAGCCTAATTCTGCCATTAAACAGGTTGATACGTCTCAAACTTAATTATTTATAATTAGAGAGATTCTTCTTCTATATATAAACTATTAGGATTAACTGAAGCAAGGAAATTGACTTTAATCTGACTCCTATGACTGAAGTCAGAGTGACTCCATTATCTACTAGACCTACTATGCCTTGCTCACACTGGAGTCATTATTTAATTTGTGAAGAAATATTAATAGTGAGACGTTGGGTCCTTTCTGGGGCCACAACGCTTACCTCCATGTAATGAGAACAATCAAGCAATACTTAAGTAGATCATGTACAGCATTATCAATTGGTAGGTTAGGATGGACAGTGTCGGGACTGGAGCCAGGGTAACTCTCTCATAAATAGAAGATTCCTCCCATGATCCGTCCTTCCTTCCAGTAGTGTCTAAGGCAATCCAGCTTCCACTTACATGGGCAAATGTTTCTTCTTTGCCAAAGTTTCTTTCCTTCCTCGACAGAAGTCTTGTCTTGGTGACAGTTAATTTTAGTGTGTCCGCCTAAAGTTTTGCGCTCGCCCAGGCGAGCGTGGAAGCTGTGCACGCGTGCACAGCGCCGCCACCCGGGATCGAAAGCAAACTCATTTATATGTGCAGATTTAAATCGAAAATAAATTATGTAGCAAGGCAATAGTATTTGCCTTGTTACAGATCTTGGCATTGGCTCTAACAATAATTATTAAAATAATAATATTAATCTAACATTGTAACCACATGCATGCATTCATAAAGTACTTATTTAATTTGTATTAATTAGCTACATACCATCCCATTCTTCGTCTGCTAGCAGCTGCTGTAATTACAACAAGCATAAATTAGTAACTTATTTATTTCTTTTTAATTAAACATAAGAAACATTAAATAAAATTAAGAACCTACATTTTCTACATGCTTGCTAGCGTCGGACATCTTTAAAAAGAACCGCACTACAGCCTATGCAGTTGCAATGTTTAATTTTTAATAGATTATTATGCACTCACAATAGATTTTCTGTAATTAGACTATAGCAATTTCAACTATAGTAAAATTGCAGCTTTCCATTTAATTTAATTATTAAACGTGATCACTGAGTTTAATTGAGTAAAATGATATTTATAATGAATAATAGAAGCAAATAAGTTAAAATAATCATTAAAATTTAATAATCTACACTTTTATTAATTATGATAATGTATAATAAGTGCTATAGTCAAATAACATTGCTATGGGTCGGTGAAACGTTCCCAAATGCAGTGCTGGAAACCTAAGAATTCGAAGTAAAAACAACAGTGATCTGTCTAAATAGATGGCAATTTCACATAAAATTGGTAAATTATCATATAATTTATCTAATTTTACTTCAGAGTGTCTTCACATTTCAAGTTCCCGAATATAAAAACTGTTTTTTTGTCTTCAAATTCTGAGATTTCTAGCCCTGAATTTTTCCACATTACACCGGCCCCTGAAACTTTGGTAACGTTCGCAAATGCAAGGCTGGAAACCTAAAAATTCGAAACTAAAAATGCAATTTTCATGTTCGGGAGCTTGAAATGAAAATACTCTGAAGAAAAACTAGATAAGTTATATGGTAATTTACCATTTTTACGTGGAATTGTAATCTATTTAAAATGATCACTGCTTTTTTGGTTGCGAATTCTTAGGTTTCTAGCCCTGAATTTTTCCATCTTGCGTCGGGCCTATAGGAGCCCATGAAAGACGGTAAAGAAAAGATTTGAACAGACTTCCATCAACTTCATGAAAACTACCAAAAATACCAAGAGCCATTCAGAAATCTTAAAAATTAATTCATTAGCATCAAATTGAAAAATACGTGGGTTATGTGTTATCTCCGGAACTGAAAGCTTAAGAGTATTTAAATAGTTACTACAAGAAGAACCTTCCTGAAATTATGCAAATTTGAGAGAAAGAAAGGCTTCTTGTAAGAAAAGAGGTAATTCCAAAGATTTGAGTATATAATGTAGAAATTAGGAATGGTTATATATAAATTCCGTTTTTCTTTTATTCTTTAGTTACTACTGTACGAGCGTTCGTTTTCATTGTATAGATTCGTCTGAATATTGCTTCTATTAGGAGCTTGTAAAAGATAGTGAAGCAAAGACTATTCAACTTATCAACTTGACGAAGGCATTGAGCAGGCATTTAGAAATCTTGAAGATTTAGTGATTCGCATCAAATAAACAATAAGTGGATTGTGTTATCTCTTACAGTGAATGCTTAAGAGTATTTGAAAAGTTACTACAAGGAGAACCTTCCTGAAATTGTGCAAATCTGAGAGAAAGAAAGACTTCTTGTAAGAAAAGATGTAATTGCAAAGATTTGAGTATACAATGTACAAGTTAGGAAGCTTGTATATAAATTCGGTTTTTCTTTTATTCTCTAATTACTGCTGTATGATCGTTCGTTTTCATTGTACAGAATCGTCAGAATATTGCTTCTCTTAGGATAGAAGTGCGGTTAGAGATCGTTTAAAATCGGCTAGTACATAGGGTTCGGCACTCAGGCGGCCCAGAGAGGTTAGAGTCACCAGGAAACCGGAAAAAGTGAGAAACGTGCTTCGAGCGACTAGTGGGCTATTCGGGTGGCCCATAGTGGGCCTGGCGCCCAAGAATTCAGAAAACAGAGAAATAGAAAGAATTGAATGAGCCCAGAAGCACCGCGTATTAAATTTATTTAAATTTAGTAATTGCGTCGATAAACGGCCTAATACGTACAGATTTCCTGTACAGGCTGTCGGAAGAGACCTTGGCGATAGAAGCCAGTATAAATAGTTTATTTGTTAAATTTGTATATTAAGCACCAAGAATCATAATATATTAATTTTGGTTTTGGTCGGTTGTTTAAATGTGCTTATTTATTTGATCAGAAAAACCTCTCCTCGAAGATCGCGCGTTACAATCTGACAAAATAGTCTAGAGCTCTACTGAATACATTATTGTGGATTAACCACTTCTTCCATATCCAGCAGGTGTTTTAGAATTCTGTTAAATTCTGCAAAGCAAACGAACATAAATAAATTAATAAATGCCTAATTGTGTCAACTTGTTGAATTTTAAATAAACATTGTAATTAAATTAGCTTTGAAATTATTGTAAATATAATTGCTTCAAAGTAACGAGAACCATGACGTATAACCTTTAGACTGCCATACGGTTTTTCGGAATAAATTTTTAAGTGTGATTCAGAATCATTTTGATTACATACAAAATATTGAAGGTAAAAGATTGGGTCAAAGATTTCACGTGATTTGAGAAAATATGCAATGTTTAATCAAATAGGAATAAATGATTTAATTAAATTCTTTGGTTAGTAATATATTATAACCTGTATATTTTGTGTACTTTTGTTATCTTACCTGCTTCTTCTGTACTATTTTTCCCCATATTAGAGACATGTTCTTCTGCTTGTCCTCAGTTGTCTACACATAGAAAAAGGTTTTTTATAAGCATTAAAAAAATAAAATATATAGGAGAAACCGGAGTCAATTGTAACAAAATGTGAGTCTAATTTTTTCCGAGGATCCTACTCATATTAAAAATCTCAAAAAAAATGTGATATTTACTATATATATGTAGAATGCAATTATATTTTGAATAATGTGATATTTTAACTAATTTATACGCAAACAATTAATATAGTACAACATGCAATTAGTTATATTCAACACCACATAGGCGTTTCAATGGTAATACACCGATTTACAAATGTAACATTCCCGTAATCAAGAGACACGGTAGTGTCTCGACGGCAAGTACATAAAAGTAGGTATAGGCGTATCTATACCGCCGTTGAGGCACTACTGTATCTTATACAGCAAGTTTGGCCGTCTCAATTTTTAAATCGAATTTTCTCCATGAATGATACACTGTCATGATTTCAGTAAAGCTTTTCTTGAAATGGTTTGGAACAAGCTTTTATTTGAGCCCATGAACATCAAAATCGGTTCACGCAATCCAGAGATATCATACTCTGTTAGCTATATATATATCAAAAATTAAGATTCTTCTTCGTCATCTTCTCCAACCAGAATGTATGTCTCGGGCTGAAGTTAACCGCTAAAGAAAATGACGTCATTTTTACTAACTCGACGACTAAATAATCGATATAATCCATAACTAATATGGCGATTCTGTTAACTGTCAATTGAATTGTAAGGTTTACCGGCATAACCTTAACATTTTTATACCAATCAATCGGTTGTGATAATAGTGTAATATAATCAGAACTACTGATAATTTAAGGGAGAAACATGAAGGAGTAAGCAAGATTATCAGGTAAGTAATACTGTAATGAAAAATATATTAAGCTTTAATGTTCGGTGGTACTTTGTGGGATTTTATTTCAGGTTATAAATAAAATATATTCCTTGTATGCAGCTCTGATTTGACGTCATACCAGTGCCAAATGCTATAACAATTCTTGGAAAAATGCAAGCACCAAAAGGTTCTACTGAAGTTACAGAGGAATCAGTTACAGTTCCAGAAAATATTACTACTTTTAAAATAAAATAGATAAAGAAGATAGTGTTACCAAGTAGTGCTGGAAAACAGAGTTTTGGTTGAGCAATGGAAGCAGCAAGTTCAAATGTGGTCAACTGCTGATGACTGGATGTTATATCTGTTTACTAGTGAAGGAAAAGAGAAGCCAATGGGCTATAGTATCTTAGTTACAACATTTTCCATGATCATACATACACAGCAACGTTGTTGGGAGGCTGTACAAACAATGGAATGGTTACAGAACAGCAATGGGGTATTATGGTTTTGGATGAAGTGCATACGATTCCTGAAAAAATTTCCATTGAGTACTATTTGGCATATTTTTTATTGAGAACTATTCGAAGGATATTAGAAACAATGTTATTTTAGTTAAAACAGAACTACGATTTAGAAATGCTTCTATGTTATATCTATGAAAAGATGGAAAAAGGAATACGAAAGGTGGAAATAGGAATATGAAAGGTGGAAATAGAAATACGAAAGGTGGAAATAGGAATACGAAAGGTGGATATAGGAATATGAAAAGTGGATAAAAGGAATACGAAAGGTGGAAAAAGGAATATGAAAGGTTTTTTAATATAATAATGAACAATAATTATAGTTATAAATATTTATTAAAAATTTTTATTTTAAAAAATTTAAAAAAGATTTTTTTATTGGCCTTGCCGTTGGCCACGGCCACGTCCTGGCCCTCGCCCTCCCCTTCTCCCTTGGCCATAGGCCTCATTGGCCAACTTGCCAATCATTTTGGCAATATTGGTGAAAGCCGCGTCATTGCGCCTCCACCATCGCGGCCTGTGGGACCGCTGTTGTTGTCGCCCACCTGAAATAATACATTAATTAAAAAAACCTTTATTTATTAATACTATTGAATTACTTACAATTGTCTTGACCCGTGGCGTCTACCCCTTGTGGAGGTGGTGGGGTTGGTGGTGTTGGTAGCGGCGGTGTCGGTGGTCGTGGTGGCATGGTTGGCCTCGGCGCTGTTGAACAAATAGAAATATTATTATTATTTTATTTTTATTTATTTAATTTAATTTTATTTTTTAACAATTTTTTGTACTTACCATTATTAACTTCTTGCGCCATCGGTTGGGTTGGGGGGATGGGCAGAATTAGCCGCCCCCTTTCGACTCGGGATGATGGCCCTGGCATTGGCTCTGAAAATAATTATTATATTATTAATATTAATTTAGCATTATAACCACGTGCATGCATTATTAAAACTACTTATTTAATTTATATTAATTAGCTACATACCATCCCATTCCACGTCTGCTAGCAGCTGCTGTAATTACAAAAGGCATAAATTAGTCATTTATTTAATTGTTTGTAATTAAACATAAGAAATATTAAATAAAACTTGGAACTTGCATTTTCAACGTCTTTATTGGTGTCGGACATCTTTGAAACGAAACACACTATAGCCTATGCAGTTGCAAAGTTTAATTTTTAATAGATTATGCACTCACAGTAGATTTCCTGTGATTAGACTATAGCATTTTCAACTATAGTAAAATTACTGCTCTCTATTTAAGTATTAAAAGTGATGACCGTGTTTAATTGACTAAAATGAAATTTATAATGAATAATAGAAGCAATTAAGTTAAAATAATCATTAAAACTTAATTATCTACACTTTTACTAATTATGATAATGTATAGTAAGTGCTATAGTCGAATAACACTGCTAGAGTCGATGAAACGTTCCCAAATGCAGTGCTGGAAACCTAAAAATTCGAAACCAAAATTGCAAGGATATCTAAATAAATTGCAATTAAACATGAAAATGGTAAATTTTCATACAATTTATGTAATTTTACTTCAGAGTGTCTTCATTTCAAGCTCCCGAACATAAAAACTGCTTTTTGTTTTCAAATTCTGAGGTTTCTAGCCCTGAATTTCTTCACATTACGCCGACCCCTGAAGGTTTGGTAACATTCGCAAATGCAAGGCTGGAATCCTAAAAATTTGAAGCCAAATAAGCAGTTTTCATGTTCGGGAGCTCGAAATCAAGATATTCTGAAGATAAACTAGATAAGTTATATGGTAATTTACCATTTTTTTGTGAAATTGTAGTCTATTTAGAATGATCACTGCTTTTTTGGTTTCGAATTCTTAGGTTTCTAGCCCTGAATCTTTCCATCTGTGATTGTGAACTTCGTGTGGACTTCATACCAAAGCTATATATAAGGAATCATTTCATAGTTGAAGTTTGGTGTCATCACACGTATTCATTTTGCCACAAAAAATAATAGGTGCTAACTTGGAAAATATTAATTATTAGAAGACATTTTGTGCTGCTTTTTACATGGTGATTTAGAAATAGTTTCTGCTTTACCGGAATAGCACGATAGATCTGATCATCCAGGTTTTTACAGTGCTATAAGTGTACTCATTGACTTGGAAAACATTAATTATTATTTTGTGTTGCGCTTTACATGGTGATTTAGAAATAGTTTCTACTTTACTGGAGTAGCACGATAGACCTGATCATCCAGGTTTTAAGAATGCTATAAGTATACTCAATACAAAACATAAATGAGAATGGGTGATTAGCAGCACATTTGATGGATTTATAATATTGGTAAGTTTAATATTCAGGATAAAAATTAAATTAAAGCTAGCATACTAATACACAAGTCCCTTCTACTAGAGTATGACACTACATTAATGAGACTTCACTTATTATAGGAACGTGATGCTACTTATCTGATACATTGTGAAAAGCAAGGAAAAGAATTATTAGAGATTCTTTTGCAATTACTGCAGTAGGAAATATCTAAAATTGACAAGTTTGTCAAAGGAGCAATAGCGCTCACAAGAGAAATCAAGCTACATAGAGCTGAATCAAAAGGTAACGACATAATTAAGTAAACCTTAAAGTAGCTTAGGAATTTGTTATTTTATCATTTACACATATTTTTAAATTGATATAAAAATATTCAACGCTAACTGAAATGTTAACGCTGAATTTTTAAAAAATAGTCAAAACTTTGAGTCCATCAAAATATTTAACTTTTACGCATGAATCGTATGTCATTTTATTACCTGTATTTATTAATTCAGTTATCTGTTAGATTTTTACAGTGAAGATATTTCATTCTTTATTCAAATCTATTATTTGAAGAGCATTGATAAATACAGGTAATAAAATGACATAGGATTCAAACATAAAAGTGAAATACTTTGCTTCGCTTAACAGTTTAACTATTATTTAAAATTTCAGCATTAACTTTCCAATTAGTAGTAAAGTGTTTGTTTATAACAACAGTAAAATGTGTCTAACCACAGCACTAACAAACTGCCAAACTATCTTAATAGTCACAAGAATTGAAATTCTTATGATAAGTCATTTTTGTAAATTGTGTTACACTTAAGGGGTTAGGCCACTCTAGAATTTTGAAAAAATCGATTTTTTGTTTTTTCCCTTAAAATATAGTTTAAGGTCTTAAAAATATTTTTCCAACAAATAATTTTTGAAAAATAAGCCTAAGTGCTTAAAGAAAATCGGTCAAAATAGCTACAATATGTGCATAGAAATAGACGCTCACCGCATGAAGCTAGCGGAACGTTCGCGGTCTCGATCTGCAAAAGAGGCCCGCAGTAGCTTAAAAACCATCAGAAAGACAGCCCAAGACCAAAACATAAATGAGGAAGGTCAATTATATGGAGCAGGCATCGCCGAGTGAAGGTAAATATAGATTTTGTAATTATATATTTAAAACTTTAAATGTGTTTTTCTCGGAACTACATTTTTTAAAATGGGCGGAAACAGAACTCGAACAAATCTTTACCAATCGACTTAAAAATTTGACTGTATATTCGAAACTATATTATTTAGAGAACTACGTAGAATTTTTTCGATATGATGCATAGTTTTTAAGTTACAAGCAATTATTAATCATTTTTTCATCCAATTTTCCGATTTTTTCCTCAAACATGCACAACTTTTTCAAAAATCAATATTTTAAAAAAATCCTACGTAGTTCTCTAGATCGTCTTATATATAATCGAAAAATATTTTAGTTTTTGTTCTAGGTCAATAATTGTACGCACTGCGTTTCCGCCCGTGTACCTCTACAACCAAAACACGTCAACGAAGAAGTGCTGTAATGTCGTTATTTTTCGTTTTTTTCCTTTGAAAAAATTATGTGTTATAGTTCATTAATATAGTAATAAAGTGCCGTTTTTAAAATTTCGAATTGTTTCATTTTTTTGTCAAAAAAAAAGAACCAAAATATGTAAATATTTTCCCGCTCTAAAGTGGCCTAACCCCTTAACCACACACAAGTTTTCTTTTATCTATGTGTAGATATTTGTAACTAAATTACTAATAACTTTAATTTGAGGCAATCCATAGACAATATTTATGATGAGATTCACTTAAAACATATACATAGTTTCATTATATTTTTTATAAGACAATTATGGTTAAAAATAAGCCATTTTGTGCATTCATGGCATTGATCAGAATGTTTATGAGTGTATATTTTTAATAATAAATATATTATAAAATATTAATAGTTGTCAGTTAGTATTATTATTGGGTATTAATAATGTTTGAAATATAGTCTTATCAATCCCACAAAAACAGACTTCGCCTGTAAAAAAAGGCGGCAAGTACATAAACCATTTAGCATAAATAATATAGTAAAATTATCCAATTAAAAAAAGTAGTGAAATCCAAATATTAGGCAAGTGTACTTTTTCCCCTTAGCAAAAGTTAAATTTTTGAAAAAAAAAGGAACAACAAAGTTACTTGCCGGGCCCGTAATGTCCATGCACAGTGGGAAATTGAATCGTGTGTGAGATTCAGCTATTGCGTAGTATAGCAAATTTCATGTTAAAATACAGAGTGAAGTTAGCCGAACCACAGACGATTCTATTTCTCACTGTGCATGGACATTACGGGCCCGGCAAGTAACTTTGTTGTTCCTTTTTTTTTTTCAAAAATTTAACTTTTGCTAAGGGGAAAAAATACACTTGCCTAATATTTGGATTTCACTACTTTTTTTAATTGGATAATTTTACTATATTATTTATGCTAAATGGTTTATGTACTTTCCGCATTTTTTTACAGGCGAAGTCTGTTTTTGTGGGATTTCATAACGTTTTGTAAGAGTATAATATTTAAAAAATTAAATAATTCTTTTAATTTTTCTACAGAATCTAAAGAAAATTTCCACACTTCTCATTTTTTGAAACAGCAGCGCTTAACTAATAAAATAATATATATTAATATTGAAAAAATATCACAGTCTACACATTGAATTGATTGATATTTGTAATGCATTCTGCATAAATGAACTTCATAATTAATACCCCGGCTGCTTGTTTAATGTTTTCAGTTTCACTATAATAAAAGTTTGATTAAATTTTTCATAATCAATAAACATACTTTCAACATATAAAAATAATGAGGTAAAATGTATGTTTTAATTAATTTACATTTTCTTTTTATCAACATTTGACTTTTACCACCATCTGACCTTGCCAGACTTCACTAGTTTCATCAACTACTTGAGTTGATACTGGGGCAAGACTGGACAAGCAATTCGCAAAGCTTTGAATAAGCTACAATCAAGCATATATTCAAAGCTGACAATGTCGTTTTGCATACCATGTATCTTTTTAGCACCAATTACTATCACATTTATGCTGCTAATTCTTGACAAAGGTGATATAGGAGATACATTGGCGAGTCGTCTTTATAACATTTCCTGTGCCAGAGTCCTCAAATGTTCGTTTCGCTAATTTCTATACACTGTTGAAACTGGTCGGATTTCTGGTGCTACAAAATGGAGTGGAAACCATTAATTTTTGGACTGAGTTTCAATTGAGAATAAACGTGCATTTTTTCATCCATACCAATGACCAGTATACTGCCTTTGGCCTAGAATACTAGCATAGGTAACAGAGGAAAACAATCAACAGTTATTAACTCAATTTTACAGAATTTCATCCAATGAGTCTCATCCTTAAATTATGGCTGAGCAATGGATGACGTTTTTCTGAATATTGGCTTATTCTTACTTTGCCAATCTTTCATTGCTTTCATCTTTGCCTGTTTCTAGTACCAGAATGCAGGAGTGAAAAGCCCAATTGTTGATTCAACTCCAATAGTCAGTATGTGTGCGAACCTTCCTCCTTGAATTTTTAATTCAATTGTACCAAATGTATTTAAGTCAAAGCACAAGTATTACTATTTGCTATAATACACTTGCACAGTGACTGTAAAATACTAAATGATAACATCTGAGTAAACCTAAAATCAAATTCATCATTTAAAAATCTCAATTCTTCAAAGAAAATAATATTTTAAAGAAACATGAATCATTCCATTTGTTAATCAACATTTGACTTTTTACCAACATCTGACTTTGCGAAACTTCAGTAACTCCATCAGCTGCTTGAGGTGATACAGGGGCATGACTGAACAAGCAATTCGCAAAGCTTTAGATAAACTACAATCAAGCATATAATTAAAGCTGACATTGTCGTTTTGCATACCACATTTCTTTTTAGCACCAATTACTGTCACATTTATGCTGCTAATTCTTGACAAAGGTATAACCTATCGGACAGTTGAAACCCACATCAGTTTAAAGAGAAGAAACAACTAAAAATGTATTTTGTTAATGATTTCATTACCTGGAAGTTTAACATATGATTTTCAAATGCTTTAACAATTTCTTGCAATTAATATGCTCTTGATAATCACCGATGCACATAAATGTTGAAAGTATACTTCTCCTTGGCAGTTGGCACAGTGTTGAAAATGAATTTTACTTCATACAGTTAGCTCTATCCTCAGCAATGACTCAATCCACATAGTTTCATCCTCAGTATGATATAACCTATCGGACAATTGAAATCCATATCAGTTTAAAGAAAAGAAACAGTTAAACATGTATTTTGTTAATGATTTCAATACCTGGAAGTTTAACATACGATTTTCAAATACCTTAACAATTTCTTGCAATCCTGATAATCACTGATGCACATAAATTTTGAAAGTATACTTCTCCTTGGCACAGCGTTGAAAATATATAAATATTAATCTTACTTCATCCAGTCAACTCTATTCACCCTCAGTATTATAACCTATCGGACAGTTGAAATCCACATCAATTTAAAGAAAAGAAACAGTTAAATATGTATTTTGTTAATGATTTCAATACTTGGAAGTTTAGCATATGGTTTTCAAATACCTTAACAATTTCTTGCAATTTATATATACTCTGGATGATCACCGATGCACATAAATGTTGACAGTATACTTTGCGACATGAATTCCTGCTATTGTAGGGAACGCACAATTTTAACAAGAATTCAGTGCAAAGGCACACAGACTTTACTTATAAAGAGCGCCAGGCTCATGAACTTTATATATGAGCCAGTCTGAGGCTTGCCGGCTTGAGACTTTTCAAGGACGTGGCATGTTGTGAAATTAAAGTGGATTCTCTTGGAAAATTACCAGTACACATTAATAAAAATCAAAATAATAATTATATTATATAACTACCCTGTCTATCAATTTACAAGTATAAAATTAAGATAATTATACAGTTATACATGCGATTTCTCCCCAAACCTACCGTTAATTTCTAAAGACAAGAGCAATGTAGTTATAATTATTTACAAGAAAATATCTATATATAAATAAGAAATAAGAGAGTGAATATTAGATAATACTGAGGAGTTGGATCAATCGTATGACTCTCGGTCCAGGCATGAACAAGTCCAACTGGACAAAAGACCCCTTTCTAAGTTTATCCAACGCTAGCCCTTCAAGAACCTAATTACTTGCTGCACTATCCCTGTAGGAAATATAAGGTACAAGCAAAAAGGTAACACCAGGTCAAGTAAGGCGTAGCCAAGTCCATCAATATTTAAATCAGTACCAGAAAATTTAATTGGCTAGGGTTGTCCAACGGAGTCTCTAAATCTCCTTTCTTAATGTGCGTATGCACCAAATTCATTAACCTTATGTTAACCACAATATAATTTCAACACCCAGCCAGGAGATATTTGATTGAAAATAAGTTTATGTACAAGTATATAAGTAAAGAAGAAAAATAAAAGTATATATATATATGGCATTAAAGCCTAAATCCTGTCATCGTACAGGCTATGGAATTTATAATCCAACTCATCTCAATAATAGTTCACTTTCCTTATTGGAAATACTAGACTATATGAGTGAAAAGGGGAAAAGCTCTGTATCTGTCTCATGTGATTGGAATTGGATTCAATAGTACTCCCTACGTAGACCTGCTATACCTCACCAAGCCTGGAGCCACCAAGTTAGTCGCAAAGGAATATTAATAATTAAACGTTGAGTCCTACTATCGGTACTTAACGCTTACCTTCATGCAATAAACAATATAGCAAAGTATAAGCCTGGCATGCACAGCAGAGTCAATTGATATGTTAGGATTAATGGATGGAGTTGAAGTCCCAATGAACCTCCTGACAGTTCCCAATTTCCTGTCTAACCTCCTTCCTTCCTTCTTGGTATATCAAATCCAGTTTCGTAGTTCACTTACATGGGTAACTTAACCAGATCGAAGCCTTCCTTGGATTTTCCAAAATTCGTCCTGCCTCAATGACGGGTAAAAGTGGTGTGTCTGTGCCAAACCTGCCTCTCGCCCAGACGGTCGTAGCCAGAGATGTTAACTTGTTGGAATTCGGTATCCCCACCACGCCGCCACTAGCTAGCACGCACACAGTGCAACGGTGCATCGGTGAGCCAACCCCACTACTGTCGCCGCTCGCTGGTCATGTACACAGCTACAAGGGTACGTGCATGTCCCGGCTTTCGTCGCTGATGTTCGGTTAGTTCCGGTGGCGTATGAGTGCGAAAGGGAAGGATATACTTTTCTCGGACCTCTCTTTCGCTCTCTATTTCACCTAAGTTTAGCCAACAAGCCGCGCGAAACTCCTTTTCCAAGGGTGTCGGCCGGCTCGATGCGCTCGTAAGAGAAATTTATTTTTTGACAATTATAATACATGAAAATTGTTAAATGTTACTATAATTTAATAATTATCCTCAAAATTGTAAAAAATTGTTGTATATAAAAAATTATTATGAGATGAAATAAAACTAACAAAGAAATAATATTATCCGTGTCACTAATTGAAAGAGAAAACCCTTATTATATTGCACAAAATGATCACTGAAGTGTGACATTTAAAATTAATTAAATAAAAAATTATACGAAAATACATTAGTTTGATTAACTTGTAAAAATGGTTAAAAATGAGGTAAAAACTCGACCATTCTCTTGCAACATCACTGTACCGATGGCGATTTGGATTTGCAAATATCACAAAATTGTCAAAAATTCATCAATTTCCTATGAAATGCAAAAATCTGACATAATTTCTATGATGAGAGCCTAATAAATGAAAATGTGGGGCTGCTCGGATGTTTCTTCGGTTACTTTCTTGTATGGTACATCTATAAGCGAATGAAATCTCCTAAAAAATATGCCAAAATAATGGCAGGAAATAAAATTGCGCCTTAATATTACAATGTAAAATACAATATCAAGAAATAGCTCAAACTAACAACTTTCAAACTTGTTTTATGCAAAAATTTAGTGTAGGAGGTACTTCCGCCTTGAAAATTTTGCAAATTCACGTATAATTGTTGATAAATAAATAATTATTGCTCCAGAATGCACTTAAAATAAAGGATTATTCAAATTGAGTTTTACACTATGAGCTTTAAAAATCTGACTTTATCTCTATATTGAGAGGCAAATAATTCCGTTTGTCAAGCTTCTTGGCTCTTTTTTCGGCCATAATCTGGTGTAAAATGTCCGAATGAACAAATAGATGCTATAAATCATTATCAAATCATGTTGGAGTCAAAAGTTGACTTTCATAGCTATGTTGCAAAATCAAGCCTAGAAATGGCTAAAATTGTCCATTTTCAAACTCATTTTCTACAAAATTGGAGAGTCGTAGCCGCTTCCGGTTGGATTTTTTTGCTATTTCAGGTATAATTGTAAGTAATAATAATAAAAATACCCTCTGAAAGCTTTGAAATGGTAAGTTTATTGAAATTGAATTTTATCCTATGAGAATCAAAGATCTGACTTTAAGCACATATTCAGAGGCAAATAACTCAATTTCTCTTGCTTCTCGGCTAGTTTTTCGGCCATAATCTGGTATAATATGTCCGACTGTGCAAATAGATCCTATTTATAGTAATCAATTCAGGCTACAATCAAATTTTGGGTCTCATGGCTATGCTGGTAAATTATATTCTTAAATGACTGTAATAGAGCTCATCAAATCTTCTTATCTGCATTCTTGAGGTCTATAAGTGTGCTCCTTCTGTCAAATAAAATAGGGGTAAGAGGGTTCATGAAATAAATACATGTTAGAAATTCATTTAATTTTTTTTTTACATTTTAGTTATAATAAATAAAATATCCCGTGGGACGTTGACGGGGCCTTCCCCGGCTAGGGTAACCTTCCCTGACCAGACTATAATAATGTTGTCTGCTGCTGCCCCTACTAGAAGCTCGGGCTGTAACAAAAAAATAGAAAACATTCTTATATTTCCATACCATTGTAATAAATAATCTAATGCTTCTAATAACTATGCAATGCAATGGTTTAATAAATGGAAATTTTTGAATGTTAAACTAAATTTAAGATGGTTAATGCTTACGTATATAGCCGGGTCTCGCCGCCTGAGTGGCAGGCACGAACCCTTGCACTGCCACTTGTTGTTGCTGCGGTTGCAGCTGCTGCTGCTGCGGCTGCTGTTGTTGCTGCGGCTGCTGCTGCTCCAGCCGCTCCTGAATTTGGTGGAGGAGAACACCGTTCTCCTCCACCCGCTGCAGAATAGTACGCAGGAGATCCTTCGTAGTTTCTGTAACAGATAATCATTAACAAAATTTATTATTTGCAATATAGACTTTTCTAAAAAGTTCGTTTTCACTCACCATTCCTATTGGGCATAGGTTCGGCCATGATTCTGTAACAAACAAAAAGAATTGAAATTATTGTATGAAGGAAAAGGTTTTTGTATTCGATAATGAGACAATCACAATTGAGAATGTAGAGTGAGAAAAATGTCAAAAATTTATTTAATACTGTTGAAAGTACTTAAATTATCCTTCCTTTGCTGCTGCTGTCAACGATGTTAATCCTTCGGGATTTAAGATACGAGTGAGGTACCAACGAAGTTCGTCTTCACCAAATCACCACAATACTTTTCAAATTAAATGTACAAGGTGTCCTATTGGTTTTCTACACAATTGTTACACGGAAACCTATTATTGTTGGAGATATTATTTCACACGATTAATTGCTTTATTCTATTTGCCATCTTTATTATTTACTGTATACCCTGTGTATTATATACAAGTTCTTCTACATTACAGTAACCGTAACTTTTAAATCGAGAAGGAACCGATTTGGAATTCTTCTTAACGCGATATAAATTAAATTTCTAATTTCCGATACTGAAATAAATTAAATATTACTTACATTTAATAATATTTTAATTATTTCATGAAAATCTTTACGAAAAAAATGACTACTGCAGTGGGATTCGAACCCACGTCCTACGGTACAGAGGTCTGACGCCTTACCTACTACACCACAAAGCTCCAATGGATTGTTAAAACGTTATCGTCTATATAATCTAAGCGATGATGCGCGATGATGCGTAAATATTTTATATGCTTTAATAAAATATTATTTGGCAGTTAGGGTAAAAGAATTTGTTATTAATTGAATTATTTATTAATTCAATTTATTACTAATAGCTTGTTGGCTATTTATATCGGAAATTTTTAATTTTCTGGGGAAGTCGTGTAGTGGGTGAGTGGATAGCGCATAAGAATGCTGATCCTGTTGTCACAGGTCCGATTCCCAGTGAAACTATCAGTTTTTTTTAATGCCAACTAATTAATTATCCGTCAGGTCATCAACCCAACATTACAAATCGTTGAACCTTACCCCATTTCTGCCTTTATTTGTACACAATTTAATAAATGTATAAAAGTAGATGAAGCCGTTGTATCTTGGGCATTTGCCTTAAAGCTATTAATTTGTCAAGTTCGGATTAATTGACAGTTTCGTGATATAAAGTGATTAAAGTGACAGGAAGAGTGGAAAATGTCTTCCAGTGAAAATAGCCCGATATCAAAAAAGACTAGAATGTCTTCCAATCCGCAAAAGAGAAAAAGCAGCCACAAAAAGATATTTCAATATCATTGGTATGTTTTGAATCCATCTTGGATGAAGTGGGCAAAGCCGATACCTGATGACAGTAGTAAGTTTCACTGTTTAATTTGCGATAAAGTTTTAAATTGCGGTTATTCGGAAATTCAGAAACATGAGTCCTCCAGCATTCACGTGCAAAATGCTGTTCAATTTTCAAATCGGCATATTCCGCAAGGCTCCAGTAGCTCATCTAATTCCGCAGAATTTTCGAAGGAAAAAGAATTTGATTTTCTTGAACGCGTTAAAATAGCGGAAATAAGATTGTCAACGTTTTTTGTAGAACATAATATCCCGTATATAGCAAGTTCCGCAATGGTTAATATGTTTAAACATATAGGCAAGGAACCGGAAGTACTACAAGCCATAACATTAGGACGTGTTAAATTATCAAAAATTATAACTAATGTGGTTTGTCGCGAAGAAACACAAAGTCTCACGGAAACGTTACAAAATACAAAATTCTCGGTATTTGTTGATGAGACTTCGGATTTAACAAATGAAAAATGGTATTCAATAATGGTTCGGTATATTGAACCTGCGTCATTGCAAATTCAAATACGTCTATTGCAATTAATAAATCTTGACGCAAGAGATTGTTCGGCCGAAAAGTTATTTTCCGCGTTTAATAATGAAATGGTAAAAAAACAAATACCATTAAGCCAAATATTAACAATAGCCTATGACAATGCATCTGTTATGATCGGTAGAAATTCGTCTTTTCGAACGAAAATATTAGAAAAGTATGCAAATATAATAACGTTTCCATGCATATGTCATTTATCGTCACTCGTTGTTTCCGCTGCTTGTAAGGAGCTACCTTCATTCCCGGAAGAATTTTTGAAGAAAATGGTTAATTTCGTGAGCGGAAGCCCTAAACGGACGGCAATATTTCGGGAATTTCAAAGGTGTTTTGCAGGAAAAATAACAAATTTGTTGAAGCATGCCGAAACTCGATGGCTTACTCGCTATAAATGTATTGATCGTGTATTAGAATATTGGGATGTTCTAAATAACTTTCTATTAGAACAATCCTCAGAAAATAATATGCAAGCCTATGAATTGCACCAATGTATGCAGAATGCTGAAACTAAAGCGTATTTGTATTTTCTGAATTTTATTTTAAATAAGTTCAATACTTTTAATGCCGAGTTTCAAGCACGCGAATCGAAACTGCATTTATTGCAGCCAAAATCGGTTGAAATTTTAATTTTTATTTTAAGAAATTTCATGAAACCTGAATTATTGAAATTTTGCATAGCTCAAGCAAATTTCTGTGATATTAATTTTTCCAAGGATATTAATATTATTCCGTTGGAAGATATAAACATAGGATATGATTGTGAAGAATATCTGCAAGACCAAAAGAGTAAAGAAACGTTAACGCAAATGCAAGTTCATGATATTAAAAAGAATTGTTTAAAACTATTAATAAAAGCTGCTGACGAAATTCGTAACCGTTTCCCAATACATGATGAGTTTTATAAAAATTTTACAGTTCTTGATAACGAGAACTCACTTTTTAACTCAGATAGAGAATCATCGGCTGCAGCATTATTAAAAATTGGCAATACATTTGGTATAAAAAATGACATACAGCTAAAGAAAGAATGGTTTTCTTTATTTACCGATGAGTCAGCAGATCAGAAATATAAATGGTCTAGACTTTCCTTCGATGACATGTGGATAAAAATTTCGCAAACTAAATGTGAAAGGAAGGAAAAATATCCTTTGTTGAAATTACTATCGTGTATAGTACGGTCACTTCCACATTCTAATGCAGAAGCAGAAATTTAATACTTTGTGGTACTTCGTATAATTTTCATTTTTTAGATTCATAGAAACTGCATAATAAGACTACATATAAACAAGCCTTAATTGAAAAGGCACACGCAGGTATAAAGATGTTTTGTGTCTTGTTGCAATAATCAGTGACAGTAAAAATGGAAAAATATTTCATTATATATCCAAGTATTATATATAATGTTGTCATATTACATTCTTCATTGTGCTAGCACAAAATGTTTTTCATCACATATTGCTGCGAGTAGAGCTGCCTAGTATAAGATTTCATTAACCTCATAAATGAATTAGTAAGGTATTATTCTTATATTAATGCAAATGGGTCATCTTTAATCTATGGAATTAGATAAGTATATTAATATAACACTTTTAAAACGGCATATTAGTATTCTTTGATACTTTGTGGAGTGTCTTTTTTCAGATTAAATTAATAAAAGCATATTACTTTGTCCTTGTTGAGAATTAAGCTATCAAGGTGTATTAGACTAGAAATAACAAAAACCCTATTGAAATGGAGTTAAAATAAAATGAATGCGTACGTACCTTCATTTGACTAAAATTAAACACTTTAATATGTGCAAGGCATACATTGGAAAAATCTAGGAAACTGAAAAAAGTATGTCTAAAAATCAGAGGCTTCTATTGAATTAATTAATATATTTCATAATTTATATTAATCACAGAAGAAGCTATAAATGGTACCAGTTTTCTATAGAAAGAGCCATAATGCAAAGTGTAAGGTTAATCCCGTCAGTGTGAGGGGCCACTCACACTACGGGTTTTCCCATTACCTTCGCCCGTCCTTTTCTATCGGTATCAGGGCGCCAGTTGGTCAGTTGGGTGGCCAACAACCCTACGTTATCAATTGGGTCCTTCGACCCCATTCTCTATGCATCTTATACAGCCCTGCGGCCATGCACATGGACGGTAACGGTAGCCAGGTTCGCTCAGTATGCTAGGTCGTGGAGAGAGGGGAGGGTTCCTTACGGAAGTCCGAGCCTCGCAGACCTACCTGCTGAGGGGCATACATTCATCCCTCACCACCCACACCCAGGTGGTGGTGAGGAGTGCGGGAACATGCGGTATCAATTGCCAAAGCATAGAGTTTTGCCAGGAGCGGACCACCACGGAGGCAATGTTCACGGCCCGTCCAGCCATAGCGCAAGCCTATGGGATTACGGAGGGCACCGAGACACATTCCAACGGGCTAACTACGCCCCTGCACAACCCACTATGCATTGGCCGGTATCCAGTCGTGACGTACGTGCAGGCTGGCCTATAGCACACGCCTCACGTACGCGAACCGACCCATGGCTGCTGAGTGCCGCGTCACGCGCTCACCAGCACGCACGGACACATCAGCACAGTCCCATGGTCGCGTTCCGACACTTCCGACTGCCTGCTATGGCAGTCTGCGCACGACATTCGCGCAGCCTGCTTGACGCGCGTAACCAGCGTTCAAGCCAGACTCGATGTTCTATTTCCCCTCCTCGTGGGGACTTATAGACACTGTCATTGTTTTAGGACTCCCCGAGGCCGCTTCTCCTTATCTCAGGTTGCCTGGGTTGGTTGGCATGGCCCTGCCTTACTTCTCAGGACAACCTGGACATCGTTTACTGGAGCGCCGATCTTTTCATCCGGGCCTCTGCCTGTCAACGGGGTCTATCCTTGACGTTAGCTATAATCCACTCGTGAGCCTATCTCACGAGTCGGTAACGTAGGGATTAATAATATCCACTGTTCGGTAGCTTTTATGTTCTTTATTCGGTATCTCGTATACGTAACGGGGAACTTCGTTACAAAAGTTAACATTGGAAATTAAATCTAAGGAAAAGGTGAAGAAGTGAACAATTTTGAAAACCAATTCTTGATAGTGAAAGGCTTGCAGGCTATTTTGAGCATAAACTATTGGAAATATAAGCTAATAGTTAATGAATCTAATGATGAAATCAGCTAGAAGAGTAACAATGAAATGAATTGATTATTTTAATATTTTGCATATGATAAAGCATACAATGATTAAATTTAGGAAACTGAAAGCACTATACCTAAAAAATAGAGGCATCTATTGCATTTATTGGTATATTTCCTAGTTTATATTCATGAAAAGAAAATAAAAATGATCCCAGTTTGCTAGAGAAATAGCCATAATGCAAAGCTGATGTTGAGAGTAAATGCTAAGAAAATGGTAGGAAAATGAATCAATTTACGAGCACATTTTTGAAACTGAAGGGCTTTCAGGTGACTTTGGGCATATAATTTAGGAAATATATCTCAAATAGGAAGTCAATATTCTAACAAAAGGCTCTGACAATGTAATTATAGTTAGAATTCATCACTAGTATTTTGCTTGTGACAGGAATACGTGGGACAAATTTAGGAAACTAAAAGTAGTATACTTAAGAAATAGAAGTTTCCATTGCATTAAATAGTGTATTTCCCAGTTTATATTAATTAAATAAAATTGAAAATTATCTTAGTTTGCTGAAAATAGTAGCTAAGAAAAAGGTGGAAAAAAAATTAATTTAGAAACAAATCCTTGATAATAAAGGGCTTGCAGGTGATTTTGGGCATAAACTCTTTGAAATATAAGTCAAATACTTAATGAATATAATGAGAAAATCATCTAGAAATGTAACAATCAAAATAATTCATCATTTTAATATTTTACATGTGATAGAGCATACAGTGAATAAATTTGGGAAATTGAAAGCAGTATAATTAAAATACCGAGGCTTCTAATGCATTAATTGGAAAACTTCCTAGTGTATATTAATAAAAATAAATTAAAACTTATCCTAGTTTGCTGGAGAAAAACCCATAATACAAAGTTGATGTTGAGGGTAGCGGCTAAGAAAAATGTAGAAATAGGGGTATATTTAGAAGTTAATCCTTGAAAGTGAAGGGTTTTAAGTTGATTTTGGGCATTAAATATTTAAATATTAATTCAAATAGTTAATGAATTATGATAAAAGCTTTTAAGAGTATAATTATTTTAAGAATTTATCATTGTTATATTTTGTTTTTTTTTTTAGATTATTAAAATAATATCTTGAATGAAGCATTACTTTGTGAAACTATAAATACTTGGATTTTTTTTAGATTTAAATAGTTGAATTAATTATTTAGTTTTAATAACTATTCTTACAAAACGTTATAAGATATCCCACAAAAAACTAAGCTTCGCCTATAAAAAATGGCGAGAAGTTCATAAATCGTCTAGCGTAAATAATATAGTAAAATAAAATTGCCCAATTAGAAAAAAATACTAAAATCCAAATGTTAGGCAAGTATATATTTGACCGCGACATAAGTTAAAATATCGACAGAAAAATAGTAGCATAAAAAAGTTACTTACCGAGTCGCTTATTGTATGCAATGGCATTAAACAGCCACATTTTGAAATTACAAGAAGCAACATTTGCTTTGTAAGATAGCGACTTAAGTATAAACAATATGGGCCCGGCAAGTAACTTATTTGTGCTACTATTTTTTTGTCGACATTTTAACATTTGCCATGATAAGATATATATATATATATATATATATATATATATACAGGGTATTTCAAATATGTTGTTCTTGCGATATTATCGTTTTACCAAAAAATCTTCGGCATTTATAGGAATATTTGTTTCTGCTTAGTCTCAAAGTAGTCGCTGAAATTTGGGAAAACATCGAATAGGCTCCCATCTTCCAAGTTATATTGATTGGAAATTGAATATATTTATTAATATCCAATTTTATTTAATCCAAAACATAAGCGTATACATCAATTAAACAGATTAATATTAGCCAATTTCGTCCATATGAAAATATTAAAATTTCTAAAATTGTAGAAAATAATTCAGAAGTACTATTTTGCCGCTAAATGAATCCCCTTAAAATGCAAATTAACTTCTGAAGTTATTCATGTGCAGATAATGCTCTCTCCATAAAGATGCGATGTAACGCGCTGTTAAGATAACTCTATTAAAATGATAAAATCTGCAGATTTAAATGATATTAAAAACTATCTTTGTGATAGTCTTATAAATAAATTAGTGTGATTTAAATTACAGGTTATCGAACTTATTTAAAAATTAATAATTTTTTAAAATTCGTATTTGAATAACTTGAACGTTATATGGAAACCATGCGCCTGCATGGTAATTTATAAAAATTGAAATACTTAAAATCTGCAGAGTAAATAAAGAAACAAGACATCGATAGTGTAAATATTCTTTTTTCGGAAAATATTGAAAAAAAAATAGTTATAGCCGAATCTAATTAAAAGATATTTCTTTCACAAACTAAGAAATAGCTAATACATTTAAGATTTCTGGGAGCTATGTAAAACAATTAAGCAAAATTCACATTATATAATAAATAAAATACCATTATTGTTAATGGAATTTCGTTTGAATTATTATTAAAAATTATATTTTAAATTATTGAATACTTGCAAAACGTTTTCATTATGATTTAAAAATATTTTTATTTCCCATACTCATTTGACTTCAGAATTTTAATAGAACTACCTTAAGTCCATTCCATCGCGTGTGTGTCACGCGATCTTTGTTGCTAACTGTGTGGCCTTGCTGCCGTCGCACCGGTCCGATCAAAACAAACGACCAGCGTTGTTTTGATTTGGACCGGCGAAGGTCGTAACTAACTCGAAATCTATTTACATCGGGCTTGACGCATTTGAAGGAAACAGTCGATCTAATTGTATTAACTAATATTTCTCATTACATTTGCGAAAGATTTAAAGAAATCGCGCCTGAAATAGAGACATACGAGTGCTATAGAGACCGTGCACACCAACACAATGATAGCGAAGTGTCAATGTATAACTGTATACGTATAAATAAATTACACTCAAAAACTGCGAAAATTGACCGATAGTTTGCGCTGATAGTATGCGTATACACCAATATACATTCTTATCTCACTGTGATTGTGTTAGTGTGCACGGTCTCTATTGGGTCCGACGGACTGACCCCTTATTGCTATATGAGCTTTGCGAGACCTTTTACGGTTCACATAAGCCACCGTTTCTCTATCTATAGAAAGGGTAGACGCAGAAAGGCAGTTGCCCTCGCGACCACCCTTACGCCACAGGACAAAAAGCACAGCACGAATATTCACCTATTCCAATCTCGCAAACAGCCTTCACTCTCTCTTTCTCTCTTTCTCAGCTTCTTTTATTTTTCTCCTAGCCCCTTGATCCTTGCTCTAAGGGCTTTATGATTCCACTTCTTCGGTATGGTTCCGTGGCCTTGGGTGGCATCGCTACACTTCACACACAACACTCCGATTTCTGTTCGAGCGACTGTTGCTCTAGGTCACTACTGTATGGGCGGGATGAAACACTAACGTTTATCACTTTCGACTACTTCTGAGTCGAGCTAAATTACAACTGCCGCTGCAGCGCACGGAAACAGGGAAATACCAGTGCCTGTCCCGCCATTGCTCCTCTGCGCACCCATCGACCGACACTAGGGTATCGATACGTTATCGATTGTTGATCTATGATTTATCAATCGATAACGCTCTAGGTCCTAAGCGACCCGCTGACCTAGCACTTGAGATCAGCAAAGCACTAGGTAGCGACTTTTGTGTAACATCACAGGAATGCAACATTACAATACTTATATTTATATATATAATTTCGTAATAAAATTATTTTATAGAAAATTGAGCTTATAGTTATTATTTATTACCTCGCTATGTACTCATCATAAAATTTCGTGAGCAGTTTTCAGGGAATTTTTCGAAAGCTCAAAAGTGAATTTCCATATTTCAGCTTTCTGAAGCATACGCCGGATCTGCATTATGCATATTGTGTTCCGAAGTCATTTAAAATTATCCTGCATCCCATTAAAAACAAACTTCGTCTGTAAAAAAAGGTGACAAGTACATAATAATCTAGCGTAAATAATACAGTAAAATAAAATATTCGAATTAACAAAATGAGTGAAATCCAAATTTTAGTCAAGTATTTATTTTTTTACCGTGGAAAAAGTTAAAATTTCGAACAAAAAAATAGTAACACAAAAAAGTTACTTGCCGAGGCCATTGTATACAGTAGCATAAAATACCCACATTTTGAAATTATGAAAAGCAACGCTTGTATTGTAAGATAGCGACTTAGGTATAAACATTATGGGCTCGGCAAGTAACGTTTTTGTGTTACTATTTTTTTTCGAAATTTAAACTTTCGCCACAGCAAAAAATAAATACTTGCCTAAAATTTGGATTTCATTAATTCTTCTAATCCGAATATTTTATTTTACTATATTATTTACGCTAGACGATTTATGGTACTTGCCTCCTTCTTTTACAGGTAAAGCTTGTTTTTTGTGGAATCTTAAAACGTTTTGTAAGAATAGGAGAATTAAAACTAAATAATTGTTTTAACTAATCCAATCTAACAAAACATTTTCCAATGTCCTCATCGTTCCATAATGTAAAATTCAATTCAAGATATTAATTTATCAATCTATTAAATAAAATACAAAATATTAAAAAGATGAAATCTTATCATAATTACACTTTTATAAGGGCTTTTAACATATATAGTATTTACCAATCGTTTGAATTATTTGTTCAACATTTTACATCCAAAATCACCTTAAAGCCCTTCACTTTAAAAAATTTGCTTCGAAATTTACCGTTAAATGCACCTTTTTCTTATGTGTTACTCTCATTCTCAACTTTGCATTATGGCTCTTTCTCTGGCAAATTATAGTACCATTTATACTTTCTTTCCATTGATATAAACTAGAAATTACACCCATTAATGCAATGGAAGCCCCTTTTTTTAAATATACAGCTTTTAATTTCCTAAATTTATATTCACTGTATGCTCCATCACATGTAAAATATTGCAATCATAAATTCTTTTATTATTTACTTATCTACATGATATTACTATAATTTTCATTAACTATTTGATTTATATTTCTAAAATTTTATGCTCAAGATCACCTGCAAGCCCTTTATTCTCAGGACTTTCTTATGAATTGACTCATTTTTCCACCATTCTCTTAACTGTTATTCCCAATATCAACTTTGAATTATAGCTCTTTCTCTGGCACACTAGTGCCATTTATATTTTTCTACCATTAATTTAAACTAGGAAATACAACAATTAATGCAATGGAGATCTCTCTCTTTCAGATATACAGCTTTCAGTTTCCTAAATTCATATTCATTATATTCTCCATCACATGGAAAATATTAAAATGATGACTTCTTTTCATTGTTTCATTTCTAGATGATGTTATCATTAGATTTATTATTTAATTGACTTATATTTTAAAGAGTTTATGCCCACATTCACTTGCAAGCCTTTCACTATCAAGAATTGGCTTCCAAATTCTTTCATTTCTCCACCTTTTCCTTAGGTTTAACTCTCGACATTAACTTTGCATAATGGCTCTTTCTATGGCAAATTGGTTTTTAATTATGGCTTCTTTTATTTAATATTACAGCTCAAACCTGCACAATGACACAATAAACACATTATTATAATTTAATCTGAAATAAAATCTCACAAAGTAGCAAAAAATATATTACATATTATGTTATAAAATGCATTGTTCCACTTATAAAAAATTAAATTTGGAAATTTTATTTGGAGATGATAATAATTTTGTTCTACTCTGATTTAAGAAGCATAGATAAATATTTGGTTTTAATACATTTTTATAATGTAATTGAATATTAAGTAACGATTAGCAAATATTCATCTACTTTTCTCTAGTCATAGTAATAAGAAAGTTTAATAATCTCCTGGAAAAAATTGTTCATATATACAATATAACGTTTTGGACAATTGAAATCCATATCAACTTAAAGATAAGAAAAAATAAAACATGCTTTTGTTAATGATTTGAATACCTGAAAGTTTAGTATATGCATGATTTTCAATTACCTTAACAATTTCTTTCAATTAATATACTGCTCATAATGGCCTAAGCATATTAATGTTGAAAGTATACTTCTCATTGGCACGGTGTTGAAAATATGTAAATATTGATCTTATTTAATCCAGTTAGCTTTATCCTCAGCAATGTAAATAGAAATGTTCTGTCTTAATTTAATCTGAAAAAGAAATTTCACAAAGTACCACAAAGTATATTACTTCCATGCATTGTAAAATATAATGTTGTACTTATCTAATTTTCAACTCCTTCTGCTGTTTTTAATTGAATTTTATTACGAATTCGCGAAATTAACATTCATTATCACAACATAATAAATAACCCTACTGCATTTCATACACACAAAAATAACCCCACATTACAATATACTGTAATATACAAACGTTACAGTACTCGCCGGAATAGTTGGGATTAGTTAATATCACTTATATCGATTACACTATTTTTAGCTGTGGCGTCCAAGTAGCCCGTTGTGGCGCTAGTAGTACGACTTCGACCAATGGGAAACGATAGGATGGAAGTTCTTCTTCTCCCCGACTTGGACTAGTAGATACAGATGTGCTTTGGTATAAGATATTAACTTGTGTAAGAGAATAACGATTATTAAGGAATAGTAAAATAAATAAGTCGGTAAAAAAATATATAAGTATAATCGGTGGCAATTTAATACTTTTTGAATTCTTTTATAAGTGTCTCTATACTGAATTGTTGCGGCATCTAGCGGGAACGAAATGATACCATGTAACCTCTTTGTACAAGGCTTTGATATAATCTGAATCGAACTTCGCTTCGCGAAGCTCGTTCAATCCTACAATTTTATTTGACCGTTCACAACTATAGTTTCGTTATTAAGTAGTTTTTGGGAAGTGCTGTGAAAATGACATCATTTTCGTTAGCTACCAACTTCAGCCCGAGACATACATAAAACTGCAGAACACGATTATGGAAAAGAATTGTAATTTCGGTATACATATACAGGGTGTTTCTCTATAAGAGCAGAACATAGGAGATTTCGTGTTATTTGACTATAATACTTTTTATTATAGTCAAATTACTGTTTTCCGTTTAATTTAAATATTAAATGTATAGTCACCAAGATTAATGAAGTAAAATGATATTTATAATGAATAATAGAAGCAATTAAACTAAAGTAACCATTAAAACAACTATACATATATCTACGCTTTGATTAATTATGTTAATGTATAGTAAGTTCTTCAATGCTATAGTTAAATAACACAATCCCAAGCGAGCAGCATATGCCCGCGGGAGTGAAGCAAGGTGGTGGGGAAAAATGGCTGGCCGCCATCTATGATTGTTGATATATATATGTTATATTCTAGATTCCACAATCCCGTGAACCAAACCAAACCATTCCATTGTGGACTCAACAATCCCGTGACCGAAGACAAAACCATTCATTAACGTGCGACATCAGCGACATCGTATTTGTTAAAATATCTTCGGAATAAACAGAACTAAACCGCGGGAGAAAAACGGAACGATGAAACAATTTAAACTTCCAAACCTTTTTCCTACTTTGATTCCGGTATATGTGCATCCCAGTTGCCGCCAATTGTTAATTATTTATAATTATTTCATTTTCTGATCTGCAATTTGAAACATTCAAATGTAACAATGTACAGTATTTCATATTTAATCTTTAAAAATAAAAATGGAAAAATATACTTCACTTACTTTTACCTGCTGGCTCAACCATATTTCTTTAAAATTGTAGGATTTAGCAGTTTGAGAGTAACAAAATAATAAAGCACGTAATGAACAATGGATTACCAGAAACATACCGGACCATGAACCACAAAGTTCCGTGATATTAATTTTGTCTTCAGTCACGGGATTGTGGAGTCCAAAATATAACATATATATATGTTATTATGTGCTATATTTATCAACAATCATAGATGGCGGCCAGCCATTTTACCCCCATCCCTCGGCTTCACATTTATAGGACGAAACAAGCCATATGCTCCCTCCAGGTACTTACCTCCATGCACAATCCTATGTTCCGCCGTTAGAGAAACATCCTGAGTATGAGATCTTTGAATTGCATAAACCGATTTTGATGTTCTTGGACTCAAATGAAAGCTTGTTCAAAACCATTGTATGAAAAGCTTTACTTAAATCATAACAATGGATTATTCACGGAGATAAATTGGTTAGAAAATTAGGACGGGCCAAATTAGTTGTATAAAGAGAAGTAGTGCCTCAACGGCGGTATACATGTCTTTATCTATTTGTATACGTACTTGCTGTCGAAAAACTACCATGTTTCTTGATCTATGCTGTGGGGCGTCTTACGGAAAGCACCCTGCATATAGTAGCTGTGTGAGAATATTGTAAATATATTATTTTATCATCTATATAAAGTAAAAATTCGGGGTAACTGTGCGCAGCGGGTAAGTATGCACAACTCATTGTTTCTTAAGACAAAGTGGGGGGGGGGGGGGGGGCAATAACCAACAGCAAATTAAAGGTTCTTGACTGGAATGTTAGGTTAGACGAAGAAAAGTAATAATTTACATGTTGGTTTTATTTCTTACACTAAAATCGAATTTCTACGTTTCCAAAATAGTTTTTTCCATAACGGCAAGTAGTGTCACGCTTAAACCAAGATTAAAATTAAAGTAAGTTTTTTTTCCATCTCAAGAATTTATGTAAGAACAATATCATATATTATTTTTGAGGTTATACTTAGTACCGGTTTAGCTATGAATTTTTATTCGCAATTTGTATAGTGGGAATAAGTATGCGTACACGCATGCTTAGACGCGTTGACCGTTCATGATGAATCAATGAAATTCGATGCATGCGAACTTTATTTTTAATTTCCATTTAATAATACTTATTTTATTATAATTCTCACATGTCTCCGCGAAAATATATAAGAAGAAGAGCTGAGCTCAAACCTATTACCGAACACCAGATTTCTATAGATAAAGATTTGATAACTGCGCCGCTGGTAAAAACAAAAGAACTGCTGCAAGTGTAATTGGTGTTGCCGAATATTCTCTACGGAAAAGTCTGAAACTAAATGCTACTGCTTCTTCAATGGCCCAATGGAAGCCAACTTTCAATGAGTAACAAGAAAAGGAAATTGTAGATCATTGCAAGCAAATGGATGAAAGATTTTTCGGACCCAGTATAATCAACTTAAGGCGTCTGACTTATGAGAACGTTACAGTTAATAAAATAGACAATCATTTTGATAGCGTATGCAAAATGACAGGCTGAGAATGGATTTTTACATTTTTGAACCGACATCCGGAACTAGTCATACGATAGTCGACAGCAACTAGTTTAGCTCGTGCTATTGGATTCAACAAAATTCAAGTGGACCATTTTTAAAATAGCTTAGATGAGCTTTATAAGAGATATAAATTTCTTCCAAATCGTATCTATAATGTGAATGAGACGGGAATGAATATTGTCCCAAAGAATACTTCTAAGATTGTAACAACAAAGGGAGAAAACGTTATAGGCAAAATTGTATCCGCAGAACGAGGTCTAACAGTCACAGCTATCTGTCGCATTTGTGCTGTTAGCCATTGCGTGCCTCCAGCATTTGTTTACCCACGGAAAAGGCCTCGAAATAACTTATGAGATATAGTGAACCCATACAAAGCATTTGCATGGTGTCTAACAGTGGCTTCGTAAATACAGACCTTTTCATCTCCTGGTTAGAGCATTTTAAATCCATCGTTCATCCTATGTTAAACGATCCAGTGTTGTTAATTCTTGACAACCATTCATCTCACATCAACTTAGAGATAGTAAATTATTCTCATGAAAATAACACTATAATATTAACGCTGTCACCATATGGAAGTCACAAATTACAGCCCCTTGATAGATGTTTTTTTAACCCTCTAAAATCTAAATATTCAGCTAAATGTGACAAATTTATGACAGAGCAACCTGGAAGAGCAATCACTCAATATAACGTATTGCTAGTTTATTTAACAAAGCTTATAAAAAGATGACTTCATTGGGAAATGCTCAATCTAGCTTTAAGGCCACAGGCATATATCACTTTAATGCCGGTTTGTTTGACGAGACAGATTTCACTCCTTCAATAGTAGTCACAGATCAGAGTGTGCCTAAAAATGAATGCAATATTCAGAATCAAATAGGTGAATGTTCTCAAAATAATGACAGCCAGCTGACAGAAGGAATTAATATAACTAATATTAAAAATAGTCAAACTAGAAGTCCTATAATAGAGGAGCGCGTTGAGAAGCTTGCTGGGAGAAATAATCATACAACATCGATAGCTGTAATTCCAGAGATCATTCCCAATGGAGAGACAGTCGTAGAAAAAACGTTAAAAAGACGTTCGAATGGTTGAAAAATGGTTTACGTTTATTTTTTCTACGTTTTCAAACGGTTATATTTAAACCATTATAAAGAAACAAAAATTTAACGTTTATTTCAAGTTGCCAGAACAACGGTTATTCTACTAACGTCTAATAAACGTACAAAAAACGTTTTTAGCCCAACGTTTTTTTCAGTAACCAGCATTAAACGGTTGAATTTAGGCAACTTCGGTAACGTATTTTAAACGTTAACATTTTCTGAAAGAAAAAACGTTTAAAAAACGTTATTAGTACAACGTTTTTTCTATAACCTTAATTAAACGGTTAAATTGAAGTAATTTTTCTAACGTGTTTTAGACGTTAATTTTTTAAAGAGAAATAACGTTGAATTTACGTTGAACTTAAAACGTTTTTCCAATAACCTATAACAAATAGTTGAAATTTGGCAATATTTTTAACGTATTTTTAATGTTGATTTTTTAAAGAGAAATAACGTTTAACTTACGTTGAGAGAACAACGTTTTCCTCCCTAACCAATATCAACCGGTTGATTTCAGGCAATCATTCAAATGCTTTTTTAACGTTGAATCTTCTAGGAGAAATAACGTTAAACTTACGTTGATGAAGCAACGTTTATACTCATAACCAATAGGAAACCGTTGAATTGATGGCGTCTTTCCAACGTATTTTAAACGTTGAGTTTTCCAGGAGAAATAACGTTTAATTAACTTTGAGGGAAGAACGTTTTTATCCATAACCAATTCGAAACGGTTGAATCGATGGCATCTTTTTAACGTGTTTTAACCGTTGATTTTTTCAGAAGAAATAACGTTTAATTAACGTTGAGGGAAGAACGTTTTTACTCATAACCAATTTGAAACGACGTTTAATTAACATTCACATGTAGTTATAAAGCAACGGGTTAAAGCTTATAGGATTCAGTTTATCTATGAAGCATTTTAACCTGTTTTATATTGATTAAAAATATTAGTTTTGTTAACGTTATATTTAACCATTGGTTCTACATGAATTTTCTAACTGTTAGGTGAAACATTTCCCAATGGAGAGATGTTCGTTAAAAAAACGTTGTGCGGTAACGGTTATTTAGGTTAAATAAACGTTGAGAAATTAAGAAATGTCCACATTTTCTACGTAGTTATTAACCAAACTTTTTACGTTTAATATACATTTCAAATTCACTGCTAATAAACGTATGTACTGCATATTTTAGTACAATTATAAACGTTTATTTAAATATATTTGTCAACGTTTATTTTTTAAACGTTCTAATAACGTTGAGAAACAGGGAAATGTCCACATTTTCTACGTAGTTATTAACCAAACTTTCTACGTTTAATTTACATTTCAAATTCACTGCTAATAAACGTATGTACTGCATATTTTAGTACAATTATAAACGTTTATTTAAATATATTTGTCAACGTTTATTTTTTAAACGTTCTAATAACGTTGAGAAACAGGGAAATGTCCACATTTTCTACGTAGTTATTAACCAAACTTTCTACGTTTAATTTACATTTCAAATTCACTGCTAATAAATGTATGTACTGCATATTTTAGTACAATTATAAACGTTTATTTAAATATATTTGTCAACGTTTATTTTTTAAACGTTCTAATAACGTTGAGAAACAGGGAAATGTCCACATTTTCTACGTAGTTATTAACCAATCTTTCTACGTTTAATATACATTTGAAATTCACTGCTAATAAACGTATGTACTGCATATTTTAGTACAATTATAAACGTTTATTTAAATATATTTGTCAACGTTTATTTTTTAAACGTTCTAATAACGTTGAGAAACAGGGAAATGTCCACATTTTCTACGTAGTTATTAACCAATCTTTCTACGTTTAATATACATTTCAAATTCACTGCTAATAAACGTATGTACTGCATATTTTAGTACAATTATAAACGTTTATTTAAATATATTTGTCAACGTTTATTTTTTAAACGTTCTAATAACGTTGAGAAAAATCACTGAAATATTTCTTTAATTAGCATTGCACATAAGAAATTAACAAAATCATATAAAATACTAAACTATTGGAGTGTGGTCATTTAAAATCTTTAATAATAGTAATAAAGTTCTAGAACATGCCAATCATTGCTTAATCACAGAAATACCTAATTTGATACTGATTTGTCATGTAATATTGTGCGTGGTCTTATGTATAAGATGTAGTATTTGTTTCTTCCCATTTTCAGCTCTTACAGGTCTACCCAAGGATTTGCAGTCAAGCAGTTTTCAACGTAGCGTCCGCAATATATGCGTGTTTCGATTTGTAGCTTGTATTTGATTGAATGTTTGAAACTGTATAAAGTGTGCTAATTAATTGATCTACAATTATAGAAAACTGCATAATGGCTGTCGTAGAAGTTGACGCAGGTTCGAATCTCACTGCGGGATATTTTTTTTTTTTTTTTTTTCGAATGTAGTTGCCATTTTATTGGCTGTTATACAAATTAGTTAACGGTTTTTAGAGAATATTTCCCTATTTTGTTTACAACAATAATCCAAATATTATTTCAAAGATAACGTTATTAATACGTTAAGAAAATAAACGTTGACAAATATATTTAAATAAACGTTTATAATTGTACTAAAATATGCAGTACATACGTTTATTAGCAGTGAATTTGAAATGTATATTAAACGTAGAAAGATTGGTTAATAACTACGTAGAAAATGTGGACATTTCCCTGTTTCTCAACGTTATTAGAACGTTTAAAAAATAAACGTTGACAAATATATTTAAATAAACGTTTATAATTGTACTAAAATATGCAGTACATACGTTTATTAGCAGTGAATTTGAAATGTATATTAAACGTAGAAAGTTTGGTTAATAACTACGTAGAAAATGTGGACATTTCTTAATTTCTCAACGTTTATTTAACCTAAATAACCGTTACCGCACAACGTTTTTTTAACGAACATCTCTCCATTGGGTTGCGTTGATAAAAAATACAAAATAACAAACACTGAAAATGTACCCATTTCAATGCTCTCACCTTTTCCTCAATTGAAATAGAAAAGGCGGTGTAATCGAGTTGCATTGAAATCTCAAACGATCATTTCTAGTTCATTTAAGAAACAGTTACAGGACAAAAATGAGGATGTAATAAAAAAACAGAATAATAAAAAAGCTCGTCCACTGGGATTAAACAGGATGCAAAATAAGGGATCAGTCTTGAAACGTATAGCGTGGCAAATCCAGACGGTTTTTTGCCACATGAAGAATTCTGAATTTTCGTGACTAGCGCGCGATTGATGGTATCGCGAGAGCTTTCGCGCCGACCGTAGCGCCGCCGTGAACACAACGGCGAGGCAGGCGAGGCACACACTGCTTAGAGTCATAGAAGTCAGACGTGCCTAGCCTATTAAAAAGCGTGAAACGAAGCACATTTGTAATTCGAAAAGAGGAAACATAGAGCGAACCAAAGGACTGCCTATAGAAAAGGGAGGAAATAAGGGATCCTGGTAGGAAAGGCATAGAGTCGGTGCCTATTGCGGTACTCTCCGAAATTTGCTGGTATATAATAAGGTAAGCGATCCGACTTATAAACGCGATGCGGTCTCCGACTATGGGTGTGTCACTGCCTGGAGGAGACACATAGTGTGTAAGAAGTGCGGCTAGAAAGTAAATAGAAAGAAATCGGCTAGCAACAGGGTTCAGCACACGGGCGGCCCTATGAGAGGTTAGAGTCACGGGAAAGCCGGAAAAGTGAGGAAAAAGTGCTTCAGTTGGATTGTAGGCCATTCGGTTGGCCCATAGTGAGCCTGGCGCCCAATAATAAAAGAAATAGAATTAGAATAGAGCCGGATGAGCCGAAAAGCACTGAGTAGCAGCGTCGTATAAAGAATATTGGTAATTTTCGCGACATGATGGCCTAATGTAAGATTTCTCACACAGGCTGCCGGGAGAGGACCTGGCGGCAGAAGCCAGGGTAAAATAGTTTAGTTGTAAAAGTTGAATAATAAGCACCAAGAAGTTTAATTCAGTAGTTTCAAATGTTTTGTTAAAATTTTGATGTGCTTATTTATTGAAAAAAAACCTCTCCCAGAAAATCGCGCGTTACAAACGAAAGAAGAAATCTTCTACCAAAGAAATACCAAGTTCTTCTAATTCGAATCAAGAAAAATACTTTTGCTCTCTTTGTAAAGAAAGGTATATAGAACCACCCATTGAGAAGTGGATCCAATGTAGAAAATGCTTGAAATGGTGACATGAAAAGTGCAATTGTTATGAAGGAGGTGTGTTCATATGTGACCTTTGCCAGGGCGATTCTTCGTAGTAATTATACCTATCTTTATAGTTTTATATTAGATTCTTTCTATTATTTATTTCTCCTGATAAGTCGACTTCAAAGTTTTGTTAATCTGTGAATATATTTAAATCCAGTTTTGCAAAGCTTTATATGAAATTGTTTTACCTTTTCCCAAAGAATAAATACTTACTAATAAGATTTATAAGTTTTGTTAAGATGTTTTGTCTATTTTGTTTCAATATTAATCATTAAAAACTTTTGTTTATATAAAAAATTAATACGCACACTTACCTGCGATATGATGCAAGTGTGCGCATTTGGAGTTTTAGTCAGTATATATTATTTTTTTCTTAACTATGACTTTTTCCTTAGATTTTTTTTTCTATTATATAGTCCAGTATATAAATGCACTATTATATCTATATCTTTCTTTTTTTGTTTTAACTATATGTATATTATCCTTGTAGCCTGACAACCTTACAAATAGCAAAGTGCGCACACTTGCAGCGAATGACTTTGTAGTTAACAATCATCTTATAGCTCAAAAATTGTCAACGTTAGTGTTAAATTCTTATAGCGCTGAAGCTGGCAGAAAGTTTGCCAGCAGAAGGCTTCGCGTCGTGTAACATGGACTCGAGCGCCAACTTCAGAGGGAAGAAAGATCAGATGCGTTTCATTATTTTGGCTGAAATTTATTGACAGACCAAAATAATTATAGGCATTTTCAACTGCACATTCTTATGCAGAATTAAATCACGAAGAGAATGGTACTAGTTTCATCGGGGAGCTCGATTCCTTTAATAGATTTTTTGGACAAAATATGCCAACATGAACATGGAAAATTGAAGTTACCCAACTTTCGGTCAAGAGTTGCTCATAGCAGGAAAGTTTTTTCAACTGCATATTCTTATGCAGTATTAAATCACGAAGAGAATGGTACTAATTTCATCGGGGAGCTCGACTCGCATAATAGTTTTTCTTAACAAAAAATGACGGAAAGTAATAGCGAAAAGTCTAAAGAGTATGAAAATACGATTTGGTTATTTCATTTCAACATTCTTCGTCAATAAAAACTATTACGCGAATCGAGCTCCCTGATGAAAGTAGTACCATTTTCTTCGTTATTTAATTCTGCACAAGAATATGCAGTTGAAAAAAATTAAAAAAATTTCCTGCTATGTGCAACTCTTGACTGAAAGTTGGGTAACTTCAATTTTCTATGTTCATGTTGGCATAACTTGTCCAAAAAATCTATTGAAGGAATCGAGCTCCCCGATGAAATTAGTACTATTTTCTTCGTTATTTAATTCTGCACAAGAATATGCAATTGGAAAAAATTAAAAAAATTTCCTATCATGCGCAAGTCTTGACAGAAAGTTCGAAAACGTCAATTTTCTATGCTCATGTTGGCATAATTTGTCAAAAAAATCTATTAAAGGAATCGAGCTCCCCGATGAAACTAGTACCATTCTCTTCGTGATTTAATTCTGCATAAGAATATAGAGTTGAAAATGCCTATAATTATTTTGGTCTGTCAATAAATTTCAGCCAAAATAATTAAACGCATCTGATCTTTCTTCCCCCCGAAGTTGGCCCTCGAGTCCATGTTACACGACGCGAAGCTTTCTCCTGGCAAGCTTTCCGC
This sequence comes from Prorops nasuta, assembly GCF_024137725.1. Taxonomy (NCBI): domain Eukaryota; kingdom Metazoa; phylum Arthropoda; class Insecta; order Hymenoptera; family Bethylidae; genus Prorops; species Prorops nasuta. The sequence continues at coordinate 5,378,978 of NW_027116808.1, forward strand.
CAGCTTCAGCGCCATTAAATTCTTTTCTTGCGTGTTTTACTTCTTTGAACAAAGGCTCAAAAATATTGCTTAATATACAGTTGATAAATAAAGTTTATTCATGAAAATCTCTGCTACAACTATGAAAGCTTAAGTTACTGTAAAAATGTTATCATTTTTTTCGGCATTATCTTACTTCCATTTCTTTAGTTTCAGTGTTTGGCGTTTTGTCTTCTGAGGTCATTGGGGATAATGGCGGTTAAACATGTGCCGATTGCCAAAACACCGCAAAGTACGACGTTCGATATCAAGTCACCCCAGACAGACAGCAAATAACCAGACATTAACGTGAAAACTATCCCACATGCTTGAGTTTCTGCATTCAGCAGACCAGTGGAGGTACCTTCCGGTTCCGGGTAGGTTAGTTCAGCTGCGAATTCGAAACCCACCGGAAGATAGCCAGTCATGAAAAATCTACGAAATTTAAATTATTTTTTTTTCAATTTCTGACATTCTCAATTCTTTTCAGAAGTTTAAAAATAAAATTATGTTTACCCTAAGATGGCTGCTGTGATGTAAACTACGTAAATTTTTCCAACATTCAAAGTGAATGTAAAAATGAGCATTCCTATAAATGAAAGCAGGTAAATTCCAAGGGTCGTTTCTCTGTAAGCATTGGAATGCATTTATTTAACGTAAAAATTCATAATAAAATAGCAGATAAATGATTTAGATGTGATTTTTTTTTACTTGAATTTGTGAGTTTTGTCGAGGACAATACCGCAAACAACTGATCCCAGCATTCCAGCACATACTATGCCAAATCCTATTCTTCCAGCATCCATTACGTATCCCTGACAAAATTAAAGATTTCATTGGATTGGAATAATTAATTCTTTGGATAGTAGCAGATACTGATTGGAATGTTTACAAAAATCCTGTAGATTTAAAGCGATTATACGGTTAATTATTTTTTTGCCGCTAAATCATATTGCTGTAACCTGTATAGTTATTATTTTCTTCATATAGATCGATAATGCAGAAGCACTGCTAAGAAAAGGTGATCTAATGTTTTAAATATAGAAAAAAATCGTCCTAATCGTTTTTTTATAATGATATCAATAGATTTTAAATTTTAAAGGAATTTATTTGAATCATTTATGAATCGAACAGTATTTTGACAGCAGGGAGTAGCCAATGTGTGAAATTATTGGAAAAAATTGGTTAAAAATAATATCTAAACGGGATCTATTTTACCGATATTAAATACCAAACACCTAAAGCGAGTGTAAATACTACGGTATTTTTTGAAAATCGATTTCCAACTTATTATAAATTATTAGTGATTTCGCAAATTCCTCTTTTATTTAAAAGAATCAATTGTTCGAGAATACGAAAAAGAATAATGTGTATTACGAGAAGAATTGAAATATTTTGTTTGTATTTTTCGTAAAACGAGTTATTTTTCTATAAACACCTGTCCACAACGTCTCTAAAACAATTGAATGCAATAATAAATTTGAAATCGATTCAAATAATACCATATCGTTATCATGCATTTTTATTTTATGTCAGAATGAGGGAACTCGATAATACGTCGTCTTATGAGATTTGATTGTTTATGAGTTCGTATTTACCTAACAAAAATTTGCTATAGCAAGAACTGTATACGGGATGAAATGAAATATCGATATTTATGTGCTATTGAAGAAATAATGAAGTAGTTGCGAAAATTCATATAAAGTATTAAATTAGTATTTCTGTTAACCGACGTATTAAAGAAAATTATTTCTAGATTTATTAATACGATTTTTAGTGCATTGTATGCTTTTAAGAACAAAAAATATGAGGGACTTAAAGTACTCTTATTTGGTACGTTACTAAACGCTTGAGGGCCGTTAACGGGATCCCTCACGCGTGCTTTACCAACAGTACATGTCAATAAACAATTAATTTAATAAGAGTCAAATGCAAAGCAAATTGAAAAAAACGGGCGTCTTTAGGACAGAGTGTCAGTCCTAACGAATCAAACGAGCTTAAAAACCCTCAAATCCAATAAGAAATAACGTAGTACCACTGTCCCGCGTTCTTGAAGAGAAGTCACTTCTGGTTGTTTCCACTTCAAGAAAGCGAGACAGTGGTAAAACGTTATTTTTCATCCAATTTGAGTGTTTTTAAGTTCGTTTGACTCGTTAGGACTAGCACATTGTCCTAAAGACGCCCATTTGTTTAATTAGCTTCGCGTTTGAATTTTATTAAACTAAGTGTTTATTGACTTGCACTGTCGGTAAAGCAGTCGTGAGGGAATTATCTAGATATAGTGTACTTACCGGGAAGTGTTCGAGAATGATTTGATTCAATTGAGTGCTAATTGCGAAAAAGATTCCAACGTTGATGCCATAAGTCAGCAACAGAAGGAGGTAACCAGGATTAGTTAGCAGCCTTTTGATCGACTGTAGGAAATTTTCGTTAGATTTATTTTCCCTTTGGACTACCTGTGCTGGACTGGGTGGTAATGGTGGTGTTGCCTTGAAGACTAAAAATTTAACCAATTAATAAAAGTTTTTTCTAGCTGAAAGGCTTTAAATGCTTACACAAAAGGATCAGGACAAGAATAATAGTGGTAAGTCCTGCAACTATGTAAAACATAACCTCCAAACCACTTCCAACTATTGTTAAATCATCGCTATCCGGGACTAACATAGGTGGAATCAGGAATCCAATTGCTATACCGAGCTGGAAACATAACCGAAAATTAATCTTCAAGGTTTACCCAAAACCCACAAAATGTAGATCTTAAGGTAATAAGACTAGATATTTATTTTTTTTTTTAGGAAAAATTCTATTTATACAATTTTGTATCGTTTAATCTGAAATTTCTAATGATTTTGGTGTTTGCCTGATTTGTGTCAAACTTAATCTATTCGGAAAGATTTTTGAGGTTGAGGGGTGCTAGAAATGACACTGAAGTTAGCCACAACTTTGCAGCCACAAGTTTGGCAACAATCAGAATCCAAGTAAATTGACTGAAATAAATGTTCTGACCATTATATATTAATGCAAACTACTAAAGTTATTATACTTAACGTTTGTTGGACCAAAAAAAAAAAAAAAATTAACTGTAAATTGCTTAAACGAGAAAGTTAAATAAGTACTTTTATAATGCAATTTTCACATATCAGTGAATTTTTATAATTGGTCTCAACAACACAGCATTGTAGCCCATAAAATTCTAAAGAAAATAAAGATAGTTTCATGAGGGAGCAAGACCCCCTTAATGATTTTTATAAACAAAATGACGGGAAATGCATCAGCGAAACTACGTTTTTCAACGATCTCTTCAAATTTTACCATATCATTGAATTTTTCTAATTTTGTTCACGCACACAGGTTGAAAGGCAATAAAATTCTGAAGAGAATAGTGCAAATTTCGTGAGGGAGCAAGACTCCCTTAATGTTTTTTACAAAAAACATAGACAGAAATGCATCTACTAAATCCACGTTTTTCACCAATATCGTCACATTTTAAGATATCAATGAATTTTTCTAATTTTTTTCACGCACACAGCTTGAAAGGCAATAAAATTCTGAAGAGAATAGTGGAAATTTTGTGAAGGAGCAAGACCCCCTTAATATTTTTTAGAAGAAACATAGGCAGAAATGCGTTTGCGAAACCACGTTTTTACCTATATCGTCAAGATTTAACATATCAGTGAATTCTTCTAATTTTTGCAAACCTCGCAGTCTTCAATGCAATAATTTTTGGAAGAGATTAGTGCCTGCTTCATGAGGGAGCACCAATGCCCTTTCATTTGTTATTCACAAGAGCGAGGGTAATATATTTAGCGAACCTGCACTGTTGAACAATTGGGGTCTTGCTCCCTCACGAAATTTGCACTATTCTCTTCAGAACTTTATTGCCTTTCAAGCTGTATGCGTGAAAAAAATTAGAAAAATTCACCGATATCTTAAATTTTGACGATATCGGTGAAAACGTGGATTTTGTAGATGCATTTCTGTCTATGTTCTTTGTAAAAAACATTAAGGGGGTCTTGCTCCCTCACGAAATTTGCACTATTCTCTTCAGAACTTTATTGCCTTTCAAGCTGTATGCGTGACAAAAATTAGAAAAATTCACCGATATCTTAAATTTTGACGATATCGGTGAAAAACGTGGATTTTGTAGATGCATTTCTGTCTATGTTCTTTGTAAAAAACATTAAGGGGGTCTTGCTCCCTCACGAAATTTGCACTATTCTCTTCAGAATTTTATTGCCTTTCAATCAGTGTGCGTGATAAAAATTAAAAAAATTCACTGATATGGTAAAATTTGAAGAGATCATTGAAAAACGTAGTTTCGCTGATGCATTTCCCGTCATTTTGTTTATAAAAATCATTAAGGGGGTCTTGCTCCCTCATGAAACTATCTTTATTTTCTTTAGAATTTTATGGGCTACAATGCTGTGTTGTTGAGACAAATTATAAAAATTCACTGATATGTGAAAATTGCTTTACAAGAGTACTTATTTAATTTTCTCGTTTAAGCAATTTTCAGTTCATTTTTTTTTGTCAAACAAACGTTAAGTATAATAACTTTAGTAGTTTGCATTAATATATAATGGTCAGAACATTTATTTCAGTCAATTTACTTGGATTCTGATTTTTTCCAAACTTGTGGCTGCAAAGTTGTGGCTAACTTCAGTGTCATGTGCTAGAAATAAAATTGCCCATTTGAAAAAATTGAATGCCTTTTGAAATTATGTAGACGTACTTTTAACAATTATAATTGGCAAGGCAAGATTGTAAAATGACTAATAGTAGATAGAGGGCGGAACTTTACGAGGGAATCATCGTTATCAGTAATGGTTTGAAGAAAGTGGCTGATCATCCGTTTGTTTATTACGTTATTAACCAACGGTTTGGATTAATGTCCGAAATCAGACAATCTTTTTCGACACATGCAAGGGTAAAATCTTCTTTAAGCACAGTAACCCTGTCATTCATAAAATACCTTAAATCAATTTACTTTCTGTTTAATGGATAGATGATAAGAGAGTCCGGCACCATTTTATACATTTCAATTAATCATAGGTGTAATGAGTCATTTTAATTTTCCCACCATTTATATACTTTCTCATTTAAAAATTACCGTTTAAGCTTGATCGCGTATCATTGTTTTTACAATTTTCCCTCCAATTTCCCAAGAACCACGCGGGAGCCATCTTTGTTCTTCAGTGTTCTCCTGAGAACTTGCCGAATAATTGTGTAAAGATTTTCAAATGAAAAAATAAATTTAAAACAGATTCGAGATATTTAGAAGTGAGTTTGATTATATAATTGATTAGTTTTTACCTGATTACCAAAGACGCCAATACTGCAGGCACTGCTAACCTCATCAGGACCGAACCAAACTGCAGCTAATCTGGCTGGGATCGAAAGAATAAAAACCTGGCTCAAAGCAACAATCGTATGACCCACAAAGCCTACCCAGAATTTATTCGGGGCTACGCTGATAACTTTTATCCAAGAACCAATCGCCGTCCCTGTAGCTCCGAATATGGCGGCGTATCTTAAACCCTGAAAATTTTATTTTAACTTTCTTTTATTTATCAAATTACTATAAGACTCATTTGGTTCAAGTGTGCATAGTTTGCCTTTTAGGGTGAGTTTCACCAACTAAATCCTGGGTTAATGTAGTATAGTTTGCGTTACATGAACTGTACCACTTTAACCACCGTTCGTTAAAGCAGTATAGTTCATGTAACGCGAACTATATCACTTTAACCCCGGAGTGAGTTGGTGAAACTCACCCTTAGATGATTGTCAAGCTAGAGGAACAAGGGTTAGTAAAAAAAAAAATGATAAATATCAGAAAATGCACTTATTAGATTACTGATTGCAAGAACTAATTTTACATTAAACCGTATTATTAAAAAAATAAATATTTTTATTTAAAATAAAAAACAGAATATGTACACTTGACCAGTGTCTTGAGTAAATATGAGCATTCTTTTGGGGCAAGTAAACGTACGTTGAGAAGTTGAATGCATTATTTTTTACAGTAAATATAAATATCGTAATGATTATTATCCATAAAAATTTAATTAATCGTTTCAACAGAACTTAGACATCTTCATAATAACCTATATTCCTTGAAAACAGTCTTAATAATTGTATACATATAAAACTATTTAACGCTACGCAACAAGAATTAACGAAACTTTGAGGTTGATTTATTAACAAATTACACAAAATAACTAATAAAAACAACAAAAAATAAATTTAACAGATAGGAACATTATAAATAATTGTCATGGCAGTGGTCACACACGAAAACACCTCCTTTGTAACAAGTATATTGTTCGTTTACCATTTCAAACATGTCTTATATTAGATCCATCCTTCAATACATAACTCTGTACATTTTTTCTGAAAGAGAGGGGAACAATGATTTTTCCGACTCAATTTATAAGGCTTTGGGTTTACGTTACAGAAAGAGATATCTTACATCCTTTTCCTTCAGAACAGATCTCTTCTTTTTACATTCTGAGGGCTAAATAACCCTCAATACTAAGGGACGAACTGTTTTATACAGAATTCATTGTTCAATCACGTAGGTCTCATAGTGGTAAGCGTAAACATGCGCACACTTACCTCAGCATGACAAATTTGATAAAAAATGCCCAAAACTGCACCAACAACGACTACAGCGTTGAAGTTGTTGGAAAATATTAGTCTCAAATGAATTGCTGATAAAGTATCATACATTTATTGTGTAATTTTCATTGAAGTTTAGGCACTACACTATTTGTTGCAACAGGAATATCTATATGTATATTTTTGAATAGTCCACACTATCGTTATTATAATTATGTATAAATATGCCGTGCAACGAATTGTTTCTGTGTACCTAAACTAATTTCTTCACCAAAGCACATTTGGTTTGCACTGATTGAACACTATTTACTTACATCCTCTAATTCAAAGAAATACCAGGCATGCACACTTACCCGATACGCATATAGTTACTCCTAATTAATCTACACAGTTATATAACGTCAACTTTATGTTACATTTTCTAGTAACAAATTCATATTCCTAATTAATGAAATAATTCGATTTAATATGATTCGAAATTTGATGACAAATAGCGGAAGGAATCTTCTGAGGTCATTAGAGAAAAAATAGTTATATCGGACGTATTCTTTCATATAGTATGATATAGGACTATATTTATTTGAAATGAAATTGGTAGTTTCAAATAAAATTAACGATAAAATATCAAAATGTGAAAAATTTCTCAGTTAAGGGGGCAAATATATGTACATAATTTTTATTTTTACCTTTTTTTGTCTCATTAATATGATAGGAAAATATGTCTAGAATACGGTTGTAAAACTCTCAAAATAATTGTTTTAGTTTTGTATTATTCTTGAAATAGAAGTGAGAGTCCAGAGCGTTTACGTATTTAAGACGGAATCTTAACGGGAATCCGTATACCGACATTACAGGGCGAAAACTATTTCGCATGCAGCGTCGTCATTCGTTGACGGATTGTACAGTTATTACGGGGTTTTGGAAATGCCAGAAGCTTATCTACTAAATTATGTTAGGAAAATTAATAAAAAATGAAAAACAAATTTTGTTTAAATAAATATATTAACATTATTGAGAAACAACAATTAAATCGCAAAATCACCCAACGTACTTCACTGGATAATGTTCTTACGTTTCCAAAAAGTCCACAAAATGCAAATATGTCAAGAAATGACGATGCTGTATTTGAAATAAATAATAGAAAAAATTCATGTTCGGGAAGTCACCAACACGAAATTCTTCCATTATTTATTTCATATGCAACATCGTCATTTCTTTACGAATTTACATTTTTGTGGACTTTTTGGAAACGTATAAGAACATTATCTAATAAAGTACGTTGAGGGATTTTGCGATTTATTTGTTGTTTCTCAATAATGGTAATATATTTATTTAAACAACAATTTTTTTTTTCATTTTTTATTAATTTTCCTAACATAATTTAGTAGATAAGCTTCTGGCATTTCGAAAAACCCGTAATAACTTTACAATCCGTCGACCAATGACGACGCTACATGTGAAATAGTTTTTGCCCTGTAATGTCGGTATATATACAGATTCCCGTTAAAGCACATTTTACTTAAAGTGCTATTTTTTTACGCTGTGCCCGATAATCGAAAGACTATTAAACCGATTACGCTGAAACTTTGTGGGGGTTTGTTCTTTAACTAATATGCCTTTATACGAAACTCTTAAATATAATTATTTTAACACTTTTACAAAATTATTAATAATAACTTATGTCGAAAACATGACTTCTTTTAAAAAAACTTCATACATTTCAGAATTTTTTTCTCTTTTTAGGTTAATGCAAAGCATATTTACATAAATAAATGAACTTTTTTGGTAGACCTTTTCAGATGATTCTATCGACCTCCACACTGCACGACGATTTCTTTTAGTATCCAGTTTAAGATACTATTACTCTATTAATAATAAATATTAAAAGAGAGAAAAATATAATTGTTTAGTATTTATGGTCAACAATAATCATGCAAAATTACATATTATTTTGTCGAATAATTTCTGAAAACAAAAAATCCTGAATGCAAGTGTTTTACTTGTATTTTCCTCATTAAAAGTCACATCGTTAATTTGTTGATGAAAGCTCTTGGTTGCAATTTATCACTCTAATTTCGTTATCAGAAAATGTAGTTAGTAGAAAATAATTTATCACATGTGTAATACAAGTTTCCAGATGCATTCCATCTAAAATTTTAATAACGTATTAAAATTAATTATTATGCTAAATAATTCAATGATGCAATTTAGTTATCTTTAAACACCTCTTCGTTGTTGGATATGCAAAATCGTACTCATCCTCCATAAAAATCAGGCCACAGTTTTGTAAAATAATGTTAACAAGAAAATCAATAGTTTAAAAGGTTTTTCACGAATATCTATTTTAACCTCGGTTTATTTCCAGACATTTAAATTTGTTAATAAAAAGTGGGACGGTTTTGAATAGAGTCAAGCAAGTAGAGAAAAATTTGTGCGTTAAGTAGTTTAATTAAGAAATATTATTAAGGTACAGTGAATGATGTATGATAAACGTGATTTAAGATGCAACAAAAAAAAAAAGAGTAAAAAAGTACTTACAAATTTATCTAGGAAATAACTGGCGGGGAAGATGAAAGGTACATAAGTTACCATATAAGCCATACTGGTCATATCTACGTGGAAACTTTGAATGTTGTAATAACGCATAATAATATTCGCAATGATACTGTACTGGATCCATTGTATGGCATTGCTTGCGCTGTACAAAACAAAAATTGCCAAAACAAGCCATCTTCTTTTATAAATTTTCGTCTTGATCATCTAAAAGCACCCCGATAAATTTCACCTCTATTAATTAACTGACGTAAACCTTCGGCTTAAAAATCAATTAAATTAGTTTAAATTATTACAATTTCTGGGCTTTGCTTAAAATACACTAATTCATTTTCACCTTAGTTGGTGGTAGGCTCCACTCGACCGCATTAATGCAATTAGTTTCTGACATTTTCTTCTCTTTTCTGAAATCTCACCTATTTCCTATTTTCTCTTGCTCCGTCGATGAAAATTCTCTCAGTTAGCTTGAGCTTTTTACACTTGCATCCGTTTGAGAGACGTCTGATAAATCCAAGATAAAAAAAAACAATATGCAATTCGAAAACAAATCAAGTACAAAAAATGTTAAATAGAAATAGAAATTAGTATCGATCGCTTAAAGCTAAATTAGCTTCTACATCGGTGACAAAGAAAACGATAAAAAAAACTGATCTATTGAACTCTACAATAAAAATTTATACTATTACAAGAAAACCACCGAAAAAATGATTAAAAACATTACTGTTTAAAGTGTAGACCATTTGTAAGGTGGAAGAGCGGAAATATAAATTTTGGCGGGAAATTGGCCGAAGTCCGCGCTAAGCCGAAGAAGAGTTGGAGGATGTTCGAGTTGCATGCGTCAGTGAAAAATAGAATTGAGAGTTATTGTTAGAGAGAAGAGACGAGAAGAAAAAGAGAAGAATTGAAATGTAGAGATATATAAATATATATATATATAGACAGAGAGAAGAAAAATAGGAAAGTGAGAGAGAGAGAGAGAGAGTCAATAAATTTGAGTGTAGAATAAAAGGGGAGGGGAGTATCGATCAGACGTATCTACAGCAGTGAAGGTAATAATTTGTGATTTGGCCGGGAGAGAAATTCTTTATTTCCCAGGATTAGAAATCCAGAAGTCTTCAAGAGACCATTATCACTTGGCACTTTTTCCAATGTAAGCGAAGATTAGTAAGAGACCGCGTTGCTTCGCGGACAATGGTTTGCGAGTCACTGACGAATATTGGTTTTGCTTGGCGTTCGTTGATAGCCGATCTCAAATCTCCCATCACGATCGATTCCTTCAGTTTTATTCAGCCCCTGACACGAGTATATATAGTGACTCTAAATTTATATGCCCTTAAAATCTTTTCAAATCTGATAGGTAGGCAGAGCTAGCAACATTTATATATATATATATATATAATCTGTATACACACACACGTATCTATGGTGTTATACTTATAGTGATATTTAAAAATTTCAAAGTCCTAAACACAATCGTTTACATTAAAATAGAAATTTTTTAAATTTTCATTTTTTATCCTTATGATTTTTACAAATTGAAAATTTGAATTTAAATAATTGAAAAGTTATATAACAAATGAGGGTCAACTATTTATACAGTGGTCATTTGTAATCATTTATAAGTTGATAACAGTTAAAATTAGCCCTTAAATTCATCCTATATATTCTATATAGGTACGTTTGAATGATTTAGATTAATAATATTGCATGTAATTGTTTCGGTGTGTACTAGTGTTATCCTTCGAACAAAGAGAAATTACAGTTCTTTTATGTGCCAAAGGATGAAAATTTAATTCTTTTGTGGCAAAAAGGAATTATCAGAAAAAACGTTCGATCGCTTCAACCAATTTGTAAAAAACATATCTTTCCTAACGGTATTTATTGGCATCGTACTTTAACAGATAAATATCGAAATACGATTGGTGACGTAAGAATCATATTTCAATTAATGAATTGTTCGTTTAAATTAAAAATTGTAAAAAATAAATTTGTATTGTACATAAAATGTCCGGTTAACTATGGCCAAATTAGGAAATACAAATAGGGGGTAAAATTCTAAGAAAAGAATTCTTACAACTTTTTTTTAGAATTCCACTCTCTATTCAAATTTTTTGAAAAAATTGGTCATTGTTAACCGTCCACCCTTATATACTTTCACAAACCTATCAATATAGAAAAAGCTTAAATATAAGCTCGTCAAATAAAAGTAATTAAAATAAATAAGAAAATAGATATTTAAATTATTTTGAAATTTTAATTTTTTAAACCCCTAGAATGGTATTATATCTTAAGGGTCAGTTCCACCAGCTATTTAACAAAGATATAACTCGTTTAATTCTGATTAAATAACATAACATATACTATAGGTATTTTAACCAAAGTTTAAGTTAACTCGGAATGGTGGGATCTGTCCTAAGACACTATTTTGGTCAGATACTGTCCTGAATGATCGATGAGTCGAAGCGACTGACATGCAAATAAATTACCGTTCGTATACTGACGGATCCCTTCGAGAGCGCGCCGAAGTCAAAGGGTTGATGTTTCCTCTTTGAGACATCTATTTATTTATGCTGATTATACTGCTCAGAAGGGAGGGGGAATAGGAAATAATATTTAATTTCTTCAATAATCTAATCACCTAAGATATTACAATGCTCCGATAAAATTAAGGTGATTCTATATTACCAGAACTGATAATATGTTTGCTTCAAATTCTGTCCCTCAATTTTAATGCTATTGGATTAACTATTTTCAGAATTATCTATTGAAAATAATTATGATAATCATCAATACTCTGTCAAAAAATTTTAATACAAACATGATAAAGGTAAGTCTTATTAATTAATTTGTACACAAATATTTTTTAGATTATCTTTGCGTATATGTGTGTTATATATATGTTTGCTTGATATTATACATAAAATGTGGTGATAGAACGATTGGACCCATAAACTGTGAAGTTACCCGTGTTCCTTTTGCGAGCCGTGTGCCGAAAGTAGATGCTGAAGTGGAGGAAGATAATTTATCAATAAAGCCATTTGATAGTGGGTCGAAGGTTCTACTTTTCAGTAGGTATAAAATATCGGCGCGAGATCAGTTAATTTGCTCGAATATTTTGAAGCGTGCTACAAAAACAGTCCAGATTTCATATTTTTAAGGTTATGGTGCCAACTTCATGAGCTTCGTTCTTCTATGGGGTCTTTTCATAGAAAGTTGTAGAGCGTTAACAATTTTTAAATGTGAATCCAGCACTACATCTTTTCAAAATCGTGTTTTTTATAACGAATTTATAGTGCTATTGTTGAAAATATGAAAGCCTTCTAGTACAAAATGGAAAATTTAATCGTTGTGGTTTCAGCTATTGTGTAGTATATCATTTTCCCTGTTAAAGTATAGAGTGAAGTTAGCCGAACCACACATGATTCAATTTCCCACTGTGTACTCTTTGGCGTGCTACATGGAATGTCGAAAAAAAAGTATATTTTTGAAGTTGTGATGCCAACTTCACAAAGACCTCATTTTTCTTTGGGCCTTTCCATAAAAAGTTGCCGAGCGTCACAAATTTTTAAATGTGAATCTACCGCTGCAATTTTTCAAAATCTTGTTTTTATAGCGAATTGATAGTGCTATCATTAAAAATAAGAAAGTATACTAATACTCTGTGACGTGGTACAGGGAATGTCGAAAAACTTTCGTATATGAACTTGTGTGTTGCCAACTTCACAGATCCTGTTGTAAGCTCGGTCGTTTTCAGTTACATTTGCAAATGTATTTCTTACGATTTCTTAACATGTTACTGTAAAACGAAAATATCCTTTTATAGCATTTTCCCTCTATTCTTAAAACCCGTTGGTAAAATTAAAATAGATCAATCCATAATGCAACAAACATAGCTGAAGAATAACGTATTGGAATATTGAAATTGCTACAGCACAAAAACTAATTTTCCAAGCAGTTCATCTACATTTAATATACATGAAATGCATATAAATGACTACTCACATGCAAAGGTATAACACTATAATTTGACAAATCTATATATAATCGAATTAATAAAGAAATTAACAAATTTCAGATTTTTCATCATTTAATCAGTAACTAATTATCTGATTTGATCATTGAAAATCTCATTTTTTTCCTCTTCGATTTTTTGTAATTCTTCTATTGGTACTATTAAAATTGCTTAAATATAAATATATGTATATAGCTTTTAAAATATAATAAAAAAATGAAGAAATGTGCGATATTTTCATTCAGAATGTAAATAAAAAATTGATAACCAGCATTTACAAGTCCAAAAAATAATCTTTGTTTTCTATGGATTGAACCGAAAATATAGTACATAGTTGCTTTCTTCTAATAATATGTAAGTCACAAAAGTTTCTCTACTGCTTGAGACGCTTCTGATCGTAAATGTCAATATTTTCGTTTTTGTTTCACCATGAGTACTAAATGATTGGGTATTTCCTATAATTTTCTTATCATTAGAGGACACTCCAAGGAACACTTTTGATTTATTTAGAGAATTGTCCGTGTATAACAACACATTTATTATTTTAATGTTTATTACAATAACTATCAGTATAAATAATTAACCAGAAACTTTATTCTTTGTATATCATCTCACAAAATATGATTATAACTGATGACTTTGGTACCAGCTATTACCTTATTGTATCTTAATTTATCTCAAAGATATGAATTTTCAAAAATTTAGTGATTTTCTTAAATAGCAAAAATATAACATTTGACGGTTCGTATCTCGCGAACCAAAACAGATTTTTCTTTCTCACTGAGATGCCATAAGTCTTATATTACCTTATATCTTTATGAAAATAAAAACGATGCTGTATTACAAAATCTGTCCGAATAGGTATGGAATGGCCCCTATAACACGAAAAAAACTTCTCTTCTTTTAATATTTGCAAAAAACGCTGCCATTTTGTTAATTTTCGTTGAAATTTAAAATTTTTTGTGCGAACGACTGCTACGGTGATGAAGATTAAGAATCTCTCTCGATATTCTGCTTCAAATATCCAGGATTACTGAAAGCACCTGTGCCAGCATATAACATATATATTATTTTTTCTGCAGTGTATAAACACCTGTATAAATAAATAAATAGATAGTTTTCAGAAATACAAACACATTCCTTTTCAGGAAAGAAAAAATCTGACCACTTATTTTCAAAGAATCTTTGATAAAGAGTAAATGTTGAGAATGTTACTTTCCACGCAATTTCTATTCAAAATCTTTCTTAATTTCATAAAAATTTTTGTAAATTATAAAATATTATTTTACCTCAAGTAATTGCAAGCTTGACAAAGGTTTATATGCATTTTTCGTACGTAAGAGGATGAAAAAAATACACTTTTCTACGAAATTAGGAAGATAATATTATATAGATTTATTCAAAAGTTTAGCACCATCCATTTAAAGTTATTGAACTCCCTTTGTCGCCAGTTTTGAAAGTATAGTTTTGTGAAACACTATTCAATTTTTGAATAACGTACGGCCCATTTAAACACGTACTATATATACGTTATGTCTATTGTCTGCAATTTTAAAAAACCTTTGAATTCTATTTTAAAATTCTGGCACAGTATATTTTTAACATGTTTTAATTATATGAAATTAAAATTAAGATCAATTGTTTTTATTTCGTTTACGTGTTCTCTCCCTTAAGGTGGTTCTCTTAATACTCTGAAGTTAACTTCAAAGAGTGCAAACTAAAGTTATTTTTAAATAATGCAAACGAAATTAATAGGCATTATATATATATATATATATATAATATAAAATATAACCTTTAATAACAATTTAAAAGAATTGCATTTTTGATATTAATATTTTTATTATTGTTATTCTATTCGAATATTATTCATTTGACTTACGTAGTTTCCATAATCCTTACTTATAAGGGTTATGTTTCGCTATTACTGCAAGTAAACTATAAATATTGAAATTCTATAATTTTCTAACACACACACATATAAAGTATAGATTCTCAATACTTAAAGCTTATTTGAAAAATAACGTAAGATGACCAAGGTTTGCTTTTTTACCTTCACTTTTATACTCACAATGATATGATACATATTTTATATACTGTAGTTTTCTTCAATCAAGCGCAAGCTGAGATGTCATTTTCATAGATGTTTCGCTTGTTCTTCATCTGTTTCTCTACACTTTCTTGAAAGTAGAAATATAGTATATATATATATATAGATGTATGTAAAAAGTGTAAAAAATTGCACTCTAGCTTGCACTTGATTCATATAATCTACAACATACATACGTAAATATATATAATATACTATTTTAAGTGTATAAGTGGAAAGAAAAAATACCTATACTAACTATTTCGCATTTTATACAATAAATATTTTTTAATTTAATTTGGCTCTGGTTATATTTTTTAACAATTTCTGAAAACAAAAATTGATCTATCGATAACTTTTTTTGATCTTCAGAGATTTAAAGTTTATCAGTGTTCTAATTTAACATATAACAACATGGTTTCATATATTGTCCGTATTAAATACGAAACTTTAAATATTGTTATACGAATTTGTTAGGTAATATGTATAAGTAACATTATACTAATTTGTTAAAAAACTTTTAAAATAATACTTTGCAATATCATTTAATTCTGTAGAATTTTCCATTTTAATAGAACCACCTTAATTGTTTATAATTTAATAAGTACAACTCATATATATATATATATTCTTGTAGAATGTCTAGTTTAATTACTCCACAGGATATAGGGTAAATTTTCCATGGCCGTATTAAATATCATCCTAGGGCACAGTATACGTAAGTTGATCTTTGTATAATGAAACAAAAGAGTAATCGTAATATATGGACCAATGTTTCACTTTTACAAATGATGTAAATAAATGAAATTAATATTCACATAAAGATTTATTAAAATTCTCAATCGAGAATGTGTAAACTTCAATAAATGTATATATTTTTGGAACCAGGCCCAAGTGAGCAAATCTCATTATAATTTAAAGTAAAAAGAAAAATTTTTAACAATAATCTAGTATTTGTAAATTTTGTTATATGCAACGAAGTAAGTAGTCTTTTATGGGTCATATGTAATAAAATACTTGCGATTGTGGAAGTCTTGCGATCTCTTCTATTTACACGCTGTTACATTTTTTGTAAATCAAGGCACAATTCATATAACTAGGAATGTAAATCGAAGTCATGTTACGACGAATCTTTACAAATAATAAATAATATAAAAAAGTATACTAGAGTAATCTTAGTTTCTACATCTAGAAATATACCTTATACACTTAAACAATCGATCAAGTCGACCGACTTTACAAATAAAAACTAATTGGCGATATGAAAAGATAGCTCTTTTAATCCAAGATTAAAAACTATCATTACCAACACTATAATAAATCAAAAAAAAAAAAAAAAAAAAAGAGAAAACGTATTTCGTTGCTTCGAGTCTCAAAAAACAATTTGAGAACAACAAAGAGAAACATCGTCACTGTTATGCATACAAATTTCATTTAATCGATCGAATTCGTTCACCCATAGGGGCTCGCACCATCGACACGTATGATTCGTACATACTAAACGGCGCATGCAAAGAATGAGTAAAAATTAGGAACATAAAATTTAATCTTCATCGTGGAATAGGAGTGTCATAACGATAGGATTTGTCGTTCGCTTAATTACGATAGAACAAGGGAGGACTCTCAAACGAGTCAAGGAGGGTCTCAATGAGAGTAATTGGAAGAGCTTTAATGATTAATAGAGCATAATTGCGGCAGCAGTTTTTTCTTCCAGCGGAGGAATGGGCTCCAGCCTGTTGTCCTTGTCTCTTCCCGAACCCCAGCCCACCAGAGCGATGCTGATGAGGTGCACGACTCCTGCACTCACGATTAGCCTGAAGTGAAAATAAAAAGTTTATGAAACATCGAGTTACAAATGTTGGGAAGGGTGGCGAAGGAGTCAAACCCACAAAGGCCTTCCGCAGTTATAATCGATACGGAATACCTTGGCCACACTAGTGCCACAGGGCGGATACCATAAATTTTAATGCTTCGACTGCCAATGTCTTACCAGAACGAATAGCCAAGCTCCGCCGAGCCTTCGCTGGTCCACATATTATCTATGTCTTCCTTCGGCAGTACGTTCACGTATAATTTCGAATAATACTGTGCTAACCAGGTCCCAGCACTCGCTATGCAGAACAGCACTGAAAAGAAGCAATAAACTCGTTACGCAATCATATAGGATCGAGATATTGCAAAATAGATTAGAATGGTTTATTGAATTTGCTCGACTGAAAGTCAGCAGTGATACAAATGCTTGTTTGGATGACACCAAGGTTGTTCGAGAGGGAAATGTGCATCGATGATGAAAGAGATCTTACGTGTCAAAATATTGATAAAGTAGACTCCGGGGACGGACAAAAGCTTGGAACGTGGCGATGTGGCAGTGTTCAAGACTGCGAGCAGTGCTGCTAACGCGGCGGAAAGAAGGGCTGCGGATGTAGTTGTGATTGTCCCGATCCACAAACTCCAAGACATCACGTTTGAGTCCTGTCTGATCATCTGAGGCACTGCGATCATCAGAAACAGAATTTTAAATGTGGATAGGTCGTCGTAAGGATTGTGGACAAGATGAAGATTCGATTCTAAATGGGTGTGTACAGAACGGTGCGAAGATCTTCATTCGTTCCAGAATGCTGACGTTAAATTTATTTATCTCTGTAACTCACCTCATTATAAGAGTGTGGTGTTCATTTCTTATGTAATAACTTTTGGAAATTACATCCTAAAGAGGAACTTTAAAATAATTTTATAAAGGAAAACTTGATATTCTTTATGAATTTGTATATGTCCAAGATGTAGGAATAGTTGATATCTATATATGATCACTGTGCAAAAAGAACCATACAAACTAATACACGCTTATCTGTACGGATAAACTTATAACAGCAAAAAGAAACATTAAATAAAAACGACCATCAAGTTACGTTAGGATTTCATTGGCATGCGAATGAGAGTTTATTAGAGAATACAGGAATAATTAATAATATGATCGCTATGCAAAAGGAACCAAACTAAACACACTTATCTGTACGTATATAAACTTGTAAATACAGCAAAAAGAACGAAACCAATACACATTCATTTATACGAACCAACTCGTGCATACAGTAAAGAAAAACATTAAATAAAAATGAACATTAAGTCGAGTTAAAATTTTATTGCCTTGCAAATGAAATTCTATTACGAAATAAAGTACTGTCGAGAGTTATACGTGCATTCTCACGCCTTTCTTTCGAGCTAGATAGGAGGATATCTTCTTAAAGTTATACCAAGCAGATTTACAACGGTTCGCGTGAATAACGGACTCAGCAGTATCAGCCCGAGGCATTTTAAGGTTCCGATCGACTTACCGAGCTAAATACTCGTGTACCAGCAATCTCATGTATCCCTCCATTACGCACACATTGTACATCACCGTACGATGATTCAAGAATTTGTTTACTTATAAAAAAAGTCGCAAGTAAAATGTTCTCAGCGAGACGTAATTTGCAACGAAGATGTATTACGCGAGACGAGGTGACGCTGTGAGAACGCATGGTGTAATCGAGGAATTATCCCATCGAAAATCTTTGAATAGAAATTTATTCACATCGTGTCTGACTGTCTGGTTGTCCTAACGCACGTAACCGTTCAGACCTGTACGTGTTCGCGTGTCCCTTTTCGACCCATTATCTGCCTCAATGAAAGGGAAAAAGATTCTCACAGCGCGTGCCAGTCATTCTATTACCCACCGGAAGTATATGTATATATATATATAGCGTAATACTTGTTAAATACAGCTATTAAAGCAATCATAGCCAATGGACTTTCGCCACATTCGGTTGAATCATTTGACAGAATAGCAGTAGGCATTTTTTATGCCATAACTTTCCTCGATTATTTTCCTGTAAGAATTCTTCTTTCTGGAAATTGATCTGTGTGGAAAGGTCGTTTCTCCTGGGGTTATTACGTCGTTGGAACAACGCAATTAAAACGGATACTTCTTACCGGAAATGGGATAGGTTCGCCATCCATAAGCAACGTTGAGTTCCTTCTTGCCTTGCAGCAGGCCAAAGTGGACTCTTCCCGCGCTTTCCTGAGGATTGGGCGTTCGCCAGGGCCTCGCCTCGACCCAGTGCTGGGTCACCAGAGCCGCGCATACCAGCCCCCCACCCAGCAAGGAGAGGAAGAAGGTCGCGAAGATCGTACCTCGACGGAACATCGACGTCATCCTTGGATCTCGCCCTGGCTGTCCAACTTTCGGATAATTTGCGATCACTGAAATCAAATTTAACATTATACTTTTCTCGTGTCATTGAATATTTTTGCTATCATACGCCGACTGTCCAACTTTAGGATAATTTGCGATCACTGAAATTAAATGTGAAATGTTAATTTTGTTATATCGCCTAAAATATTTCCGACTTCCCGATTATAAAACCTTAGGATGATTTGCATCAATCACTGAAATTCAATGTAAAATTATACTTTTCTCCTGTCATCGAATAGCTTTGCTATCATATGCCGATTTTGTTCAACCTTATTGGCCTTATTTGCGACCACTAAAATTAAATGTAAAATAACAATATTTTTACACGGCCAAAAATGTTTCCGATGACGCGTTGACTGTTTAACTTTACGATCATTTGCAATCACTGAAAAATTAAATATAAAATACTAATTTTCTTATACCGCCAAAAATATTTCCGACTTCCAAATTATACAACCTTAGGATGATTTGCGATCACTGAAATTGAATGTAAAATTATACTTTGCTCGTGTCATCGAATAGTTTTGCAATCATACGCCGACTCTTCAACCTTATTAGATTAATTCCCGATCACTGAAAAAAATTTAACATGAAATAATAATTTTCTTATATCGCCAAAATCGTTTTCAACGGCTTGCTAATTGAACAATTTTAGGCTAATTTCCGGTGACTGAAATTAAATATCACCGGATGACTTGGTAGAATTCAATATCATTTTGTAAAAGTAAAATCTATACAGAGTATTTAAATCGAAATTTTCCAATAGATTATTTTTAGAAAATATGAAAGATAAAAAATTGCATCTGTCTTATAGTATCGAGGGGACGTAAGATAATATAATTGATTTGACCCTGAATCGCCATTTTTGGTGACTGCGCGAAGGTTTCTTTGATTTTTTTTTTATGGAACGCCCTAAATATTTGTACGAATTCTTATAACTTAGTTTAAGAAATTTCCAAAAAAAAAATTGAATTTATCATTGCATCCAGTTGTTTACGAGTTATTTCGATTTAAAATTGCATATGCTTACACACGTGCGCATTCGCTTTTAATTCGATATATCTCGTAAACTGCTGGATGAAATTACACATTTTTAATTCTTTGGAAGAATTCTTAAAATAAGCTATAAGAGTATTACCAAATCAATATAAAATTCGTTTTGAAAACTTAAGGTGACCTTGATGTGAGCTCTGGTTTACTTTAAGGTTAAATTAATACAGCAATCGAATAGATTTTTTAAGTACCGTAACTTTTTTGTAAAATTTTATTCAAAAATGTTTTGTTTAATACTCATTTAAGAGAGTTTAGACTTTTCGGATAACCTCAATAGTTTTTGGAAAGATTTTGAGAGATAGGTCACTCTATAAAGTAAAAATAATTTTTTTTTCACTTAAAAGTTGGTATAACATTTGGAAAATAATGAGGAAAATTTTATAAAAGGATAAAATAACTACACATTCTATTTCTATTGTAATCTCTTACTATAGTGTAGTATACTACGATTTCTTTACACGCATTTTTTTCGAAACTCTATTTTTAAAGTCAGACAGAAAGAATTCAAACCAATTCTAACCGATTCGTTTCAAAATTTAATTATATAATAAAAATTAAATTCTTTTGAGAAATTTGTAGGATTTTTTCATTATATTACACATAAATAAATTTATACGAATTTTTCATACGATTTTAGACATGTTTTTGAAGGGGCACAATTGCTACAAAATTTAGTATATGAAAAAAGTTCTACGTATTTCTCAAGACACTTTCATATATATGATTAAACAAATGAATTTCGTTTTTTCGCTTTCTAAATTAAAAATTGAATGAATAACTTTATGCTCATGAGCCACCGCAATAAAAGGACATTGAGGAGAAATTCTGTGCTGTCGCTATTTTCATATTTTCCGAATTGAAATAATTTTAGTTTATTGTTTTTTACTTGTACAATAATGACCTTATATCGAATGTTTGATTTATTTCACGGTTCCGGTGAAAAAATTGCAAAATAAATCCTATTTTTTTCGTTTTTAGTGTGGCCTAGCCCCTTGAGATAAGCAACAAACGTATGTATTGAAAACTATATCATCCCATTTAAAACCAACTCGAAATGAACTTCTCGTGACCTTCAACGTTTCACTCAAGTTTAAACTTAAAACATCATTTGATAGATTTTTAAAAGTATTATAAACTATTTTTTAAACTTCTTTTTCAAAATAATTAAAAGTGTCTGTTTTTTTTTTTTGACAAATCAAGAGAAACGGTAGTGTCTCGACGGCAAGTACATATAAAAGTAGATAATGACATGTCTATACCGCCGAGCACTACCGTGTAACTTATAAAGCAAGTTTGGCCGTCTCAATTTTTAAACCAATTTATTCTTTATATTATATTCTTTCGTTATTAAAATATTTTTCTACATACAATGTAAATTACAATTTTTCGGGTCCATGTTCTATTTTTCAAGAGGCATAACAATTAAACTATATAAAAAAGGGTAGTATGTTTAAAAGTCAAAGGTAATAATATTTTTGAAAATTAATGTTATGAATTCTGTTACAATAAAATTATAAGAAGCTTTCTAACTTTTTTCCTGTATTGGTGCTTATTCCTCTCAATTCATCATATACATACACTACCGTCAAAAAGTTTAGAAACACATAACTGAATATTTATTTATATTAAAAGACTTGTATCTCTAATTCAAACAATGCCGTAGAGGTTTATCCGAACAATAAGAAAAAGATTGTTTCAAGGCCTTTCCAATGGCTTATATTGATTCTAATTTCACATATTTTATCACCTTTGAAATGAATAAAAGTTGTCAGTAAAAACTTTCGATATTTAGGTTTTAAAATTGCCTATAGAATCGCGAAAGGAATAAAATATAAATGTTTTAATTAACTGATATTAAAGATGATTTTAATACCTTTCGATTGTAACTTATATGGAAGAAATATACATATATCTCTATTATTAACGAAGTTATGGCTACTTTAATGTATACTACTCTCCGTAAGTTTGGAAACACTAAACTGAATATCGGCCCTTTTTGTAAATTGAATACAAAATAGTAAAATGGAAAATTATATGCTTTATCCTCTCATAAAAAGTAACATTTTTTTAAATTTTTTCCAATACGGAAAACTACTGCGTTACGTTGAAATAGTATGAAACACAAAAAATAAACCAAGTCTGAAAAAAACAGACGGCATTTCTATAGGAGTCTTGTAAAAATCAGATTCCTTTATAAATAATTATTACAGAAATTATTCTACAAAAAAAGTTTACAGAAAACACGTATAATTAAAAACAAAAAAATCAAATACACCTTCTTAACTAGGAAAAAAGTACAATAATATAGGAATTAAATCAATAAAAAACGTAACATTCATGCTGAAAAATGAAAATGTATTCAATTTTTTTATACAAAAGGTAAATTTTGAACAAAAAGGGTATATTTTTCGGGCACATGCTTTTTATACATGATATCAATGTGTGTGAGTAACCCTCCTGTAAAAATGTTCATCGTGCGTTAAAATTGCAAATATTTTATACATGGTCTCGATACAGGTGCCCGGCCAGTACCGTTTTTGTTCAAAATTTACTTTTTGTTTAATACAAAATTTAATATATTATTATTTAAGCAGGTATGTTTGTTTTTTTATTGATTTGTTTCTATTAGTGTTTTTTTGCTCTGTAAGAAGATGTATTTATATTTTATTACACGCTACAGGGATGCGAGTGATTTGTGATAAAATATAAAAATTCGAATCCCTAGATCACAATTGGATTGAGATTAGAGTGGTTATCAGAATGGTCAGCCTACTTGGCTGAGTCACAGAATAATAAGCTTGTATGTGCTTTCTCCTGTTTTCCTCAATGTTCGGTGACCATAGGTAAACGTATAATTTTTTAAATAAATTACAGGAATTAAAAAAAAGAAAATTTTTTGATGAAAAGTCAATAGAACTGTTTTATACTTTACATTTAAGATTTCTCAACGTAATACTTTTAAAATTTAATAAATAAAATAGTTTTTTTAACTTTTTATCCAAAAATTATTTTATTAATTTTCCTGTAATTTATTTATAAAACTATTTGCTTATCTGTGGTCAGCAAACATTTGAGGAAGATACCAGAAAGCACGTGCAAGCATATTTGCGACTGATCCAAGTAGGTTGACCATTTTGATAGCTGTTCTAATTTCAATTCGATTGCATTGTACAGAAATACACAATCAAATTGGGATCTAGAAAATGTATTATACTTTTTCATAAATCGATTACATCTTTGCAATGGTTGATCTAGATTGAAAATCAGATTCATTTTCGGAAGCGTTCTTTAATTTCATTAATTTTTTAATTATATTTTGGAATTGTACATATTTATTGCAGATATGCATGAGAATAGAAGAATTTCTTAAATAATATATTGTGAAAGAATCCTATTTTTGCCATCTTTGTTTTGGAGGTTTGACCTTTCTTTTTAGGGGATCTCTAATCCTTTTTAAATGAATATATTCAATAGATATAACACTAAGGACATTAAGAAAATCTTATGATAATTATCATATAAAAACACTGATTATGCACTTTAAAAATTATTTTTAATCAATTTATTTATATTATACCCCCAAGATCTTCATTCAAATTATTAAAGTCATTTTTATCGTTTTATTTTATTGAAGACGTTTTGACAATATTCAGCTTACTACTTCTCAAAAACTTGTTATAATTATGCTGTTAGTATCAGTGTTATATGTAACTAATTTATGTATGAACTTACATTTTTTCAAGAAATAAAACGTATCTATTTTTTTTTTTTTACGTTAAGAGGCCAATTAGTATAGCTTTTATTTTGTTGTCATTAATAACTATGCAAGAAGAAAGTAATTAATAAGTTATATAGAAGTGTAAAGACCATCGACAATAGTTTCACAATTGTGAAAAATAACATTAACAATTTCATAAGTGTTAAAGTTAATGCTTAATTTTTATAAAGTCATCTTCTCTTTTTTTAATTTATTGGTTTAAGATAAGCAGAATACCATTCATCATTACATCAATATTTCGAAGACATTTCCATCATTCCCAATATTACATAAATTTTCTTTGTTAATCCATATAAAATAATTTTTTTTGTAATAATTCAGTAAGGTCCTATAACTATTTTATTTTTTGGTATATTAACTGATATGAACATGCTCGTAAAATGAGAAGTTTTTGTGTTATTGCACGTGCGTAAGGTTCCCATTTATAACCCCGGACACGTTAGACATATTGAAATAAAGACTGTTATTATTGAAAATAGTTTTATAGGAGCAATGAAATTATTATATATTTATTAAAATTATAAATACCCCTATTGAATTTCATTAGAATTCACTTGAAAGAGAATGATGTGCGGGAAAAAGAGGACGGGATGGCAAGCCTACACGTGTGACACATGTTACAGACATGTTAAAGTGATAGATATACAAACAACCGTTGGTCGATCGACCGAACGATTAATAGCCAAGAAATAGTCAACTTTGGAACGAGAAACACACTGAAGAAAAATAATAAGAATGAAAAGAAATTTTTTTGGTCAAGTTTTGTTAAGAAACAACATGACCAATACCGTGTCTCTTTAATTGATAATAAAACAAATAAAAGGAAAGGCAAACTAATATAAAAATAAGAATCAGTCGATCGAATACTGAAAACCAGTTTACTTCAAAGTGGGACATATACAGAAAAAGATGAAAAAGAAAATAAATATAGTCATCGTGTTTTGAAAAAAAAAACCCTGATGGTTGCTTTATCCCTGTAATTCATAAACAATAAATAACAGAAAAACAAAAATAAATCTATTATGTTCGATAACTGAAAAGTAGCCATCTTCAGAGCGAGATATATAGCGAAGAAAGAAAACTTTTCCAACGTATTTTGTTGATAAATAGAGAGACGGGTATCATATTTCTAAATTTCTCGTAAACAGATTTTCATCTTTATAAACATATTTGAAAAGTTACTGAACATAAATTTAACTAGAACTAAATAAAAACACCTAAATTCATATATTTTTTTCAATAAATTCAATTGAAAATTATAATAAACAAACTTTCTGTATACATAGGTAGTGTCTCGTATAGGTTCCATCGAGACACTGCCAATCCCCTTTATATAATTTTTTAATTAAACTACCATAACTTATTTAACATTACAGATAAAGATCTCTTCCATGTTTCAATCGGAAAATAATAACAAAATTGTTTAAATCGATTATATTGAACATATTCGTGTAATTATTTCTTTTGATTCTACACGTACTTGTAGGTGAATAAATATTTATAGTGTTTATTTTAAGTTTTTAAAGATTTTTCGAAGACGAAAATAATGTAAAGTTAGATTAAATATATCATTTTCGAAAAGCTCTGAAATATCATTTCGAATTATTCCAGTACACCTCTTTAACAATTGTTTTAAATTAGAAATATAAATTGTTAAAATTAAATTAATTTTCACTTAGGTACTTCTAAATTTTTAAACGTTGAAATAAACAATTAATGTAATAAATATATAAGCAATGATGTGTGAATTTCCACTTGACAATAAGTTACTTTTCCCACATGCAATCAAACTAGTGTGCAGCGACTGATCAAGGTGAAAATAATGTAAAATTATATTAAATATATAACATTGAAAGGCTTTAAAACAACGACTCGAATTATTCCAGTAGACCTCTTTAACAATTTTTAAACAAGAGATACAAATTGTTAAAATTAAGCTAATTTTCACTTAGGTATATTTCCAAACTTTTAAACGATAAAATAAACAGTTAACGCAATAAATATATAAACAATGATGTGTGAATTTTCAAGTGACAATAAGCTACTTCTCTCACATTTTATCAAAATAGTGTGCAACGACTGATCAAGGTGAAAATAATGTAAAATTAAATTAAATATATAACATTCAAGGGCTTTAAAATAACGATTCGAATTATTCCAGTAGACTTCTTTACCAAGTTTTGAACTATAGATATAAATTGTTAAAATTAAGTTAATTTTTACTTAGGTATAATTTCCAACTTTTAAACGATAAAATAAATAGTTAACGTAATAAATATAAAAGCAATGACGTGTGAATTTTTACGTGACAATAAGAAGTTACTTCTCTCATCCCTCCAAGATAGTGTGCAGCGATTGATCAAAGAGACAAAGATCTCGGTCATAAATTACCAAGTAGGAGTTTATGAAAAAATCTTGCTCTTCTAGGCGAGCTCTCGCTTACATCAAGGAAGTATCGCACTGTTGCTTTCGATTAGCATAAGCTAATAAGCGGTCATGTAGCTGCGCGCGTGTAATTCGAGTAAACCCCCCCCCCCCCTTCCCCAGTCAAGATACTCCTCTAACGGGATTCACTATCTTAATTATTATGAAAAAAAAAACTATCACTCTGCAATCGGTTACATTTCCAGCTAAAAATAGAAGTGATAAACTGTTGCAATGGACATTGTTCGGTGGTCGGAAATAAGCGTGCTGGATTTGAGACGAACTCGTTGCAATTTTCTCTTTTGACTGCGAGACGCGAACACGCAAGCATCCGTACTTTCCCAGCTCGGGACAAAAGATAGAAAGGATGCGTAGGCATTGGCAGTCCCCTTGACAACTGGTCACTATTTAAATCGTGCCACGCATATTATTCCACTTTCTCAACGATTGTACAGCCTTACCTATGCGAAAATCTCTTTTCAACAGCGTCGAGGAATGCAGAAGGAAGAATAAGGAGGAAAAAAGGAAAAATCTTGAACGTATGTGGAAAAGTATTCATTATGATTGAGAGAGAGAGAGAGAGAGAGAGAGAGAGAGAGAGAGAGAGAGAGAGAGAATACATATTAATAAGCAAAACAAAGACCATAAAGATTGTTGCAAGATCGCACCTTGACCCTGACTCTCCGCGAACTGAACCTGGTTGAGGCTGCGCGAGAATTCTCCCTGCTTGACCTTGAGGGAGAAATCGGCGTTGCTGAGGTTCTTGGAGAATTTGACGCGGTAGTTGGGTCCGTTTCGTGGCTTTCCGGGCCTCAAGAGAGAGCTGGGTCTTGGTCTCTTGGCGAGGGTGTACGGGATCGTGTAGGGTTGCGCGACGTAAAAGTATATCGGCCTGTAGTCCTCGTGAAGTTGCGGATGCTGCTGGAGGAAACCGGGGTTCGCCAATTGGCAGCTGCCGCCGTTGGCCAATTGACAGCTGCCTCCGAACAAACTGGCCGGACCCCCGTTGCTCTTGTAGTGCACGTAGTGGCTCGCCGTTTTTCGTGATTTACACTCAACGATTTTCTCAAATCACCAAACGCTCCTCGCCTTTTGCCAGACTTCGCTACCACGCAAAAAGCTTCCCTGTTTTTTTGGAAAGGAAGAAAGCATTTGTTATCCTTATATTTTTTGTGGATGCTGCTCGCTTTACGAGTCTGGCACTTCATTAAGACGTCCTGAGGCATAAATGCGCAGAAAGAGTGTTTGTTTTCTTAACTAAAATAAATAACATTTTTTTGCAAATATTTTTGGAAATTCCTTTGTATTTGGAGAGATTTTATAAAAAATGTGTGATTCTTATATTTATTAAGATGAATGAATTTTTATATTCTAACTCTAGGATGTCTTTTGTGTCTCGTTCTATACAAGGTGTGTATACAGTTATGGATTCCTTTGATATTTTGAGAATTAATCATTTTTTAACAAATATATTAAGAAATACATTGTAGCACTTTTATAAATCTTTTAGGTGGTGTATTCGGTTTAATATAGAGTGGACTGCTGAAGCAGATATAAAGGTAATGTTAGGTTTTTAAACGGATCACCTATTTTTTTTTACGTATACTTGTGACTTATTCTCAGAACTATCCAAAAACCTTAACTGATTTATTATTGCATCCAGTCGTTCACGAGACATTTCGATTAGAATTTACATTTAGAAGTGGGATCAGCTGAAGTGGTGTGCGTGACCACTACGTGTATGTACTTGTACTCGCTTCTCTACTTATAATTTCAAATCAAAATATCTCATCAATAACTGTATAAAATTATATAACAGTGTACAATTTTGGGAAACTATAGAAATAAGTTACAAGAATATGCAATAAAAAATGTAGAGCTCCAAATAAAATACTGAAAGCAGCCTTAGTGTCTTCTTCAAATTTCACCCAAGGCCAATTTGAGCACAATAAATTGAAAGATTTTGAAGAATACTACCAAATAATCTTTAATATATTTTTTCTAAAACCTTTAGTTTATAATATTTCTAGAGGTTTCGTAACTTTTGACAACCCCTATGTACATCAATAAAATAATATTTCAACTCCTAATTTTGATGTTATTAATTTTCCAAAAATCCTCTCTTTACAATTTTTTCATAATAATTTAATGAAACTAATGCATCAAAGATACCGCCATTTGGGGTGAAGTTGATCTTCAAGTATATAATTGAACACTTTAGGTACACTAAATTATTTAAACATTCAATTGAAAATATTTAACATAAAGTATTATCGTGTTATGTAACACCTCAAATATTTATCAATAAAAAATATTTATGCAAAATGATGAATTCCTCCCAAATGACGGTAATCAATTAATACAGGAAAGAATCTGCTAAATTGAGAAATGCTCACTGAACGAGAATTCCACTGGATGCCATGCACTCCACGGAATTTCCGCTTCCTCGCTAGTCTGCCCTGATGCTTCTCGCACTTGGCGCTATCAAGTCCTCCAATATTTGACCTCGCTACTTTACCTATCGCTCCAATGTTGTCTTCTGTCAACTGCAATTACCACCTTTTGATTAGATTAATCCGAAATTTCGATAAATCTACTGTTAATTATTTTTTCTAATTTAATATTTGATGAAAAATTAAATAGGATAGAGGAGTACCCTGTAACCTGAAGGAGTTCGGGAGTGCCAGAGAGATGTACAGATAGGAGAGACAAAGTAAGCTCGATAGATAGGTATAGAAAGAGAGAGAGAGAGAGAAATGGAAGAATGCAAGAAGCTGAAGAGGGGAAACTCGTAGCCAGACGAATGCCGTTAGATGGTGTCACGATGTGACTGCAGATCTCTTGTATTTTCAACTCTACTTGTAAGAGTTCGATGTGTACAATTTATCTCTCTCTCTCTCTCTCTTTATATATATATATATATATATTTATTATGCATCTGTATGCATGTGTGTTCGTTCATGTGTATATGCTGGATTGCGTGCCGTGCGAAAATGACCAAGAAAGAGAAAAAGAGAAAATCATGATTGTCTTGGCAGATTCTACCGTAGAATAATTCCAGTGCGGAAACCATAACCTGTTTCTTATACCTGCCTAAAAGTTATTTTTACTTACGTTATTGTCATTTAAAAAATTCTCTTTAAATACTAATTATAAAAATCTGCATATAGCACTTTCTGCTCCCCCAGAACGACCAATTCCGTAAGAAATTCCAATTTGGCAATAGTAATAAGGAACCGAACCACACCGTACCATTACGATTACCTCAAACTGAAAGAAATGAAATTTCATACGAAAGCCTGTCACGTCATCATCATCGGTATTATCATTACCAATATCCGATACGTTATTAGCGATAATAGAGTCCCGAGTATAGCGCATGATGACGAAAGATCCAGGAAGCCGATACGAGTGTATAAAAAAAATCACGCATCTCCAATTTCATTCCCGTTTCGTAACGACGTCGAACGTTTATCGATACGGTTCCAAAACGTAACTGGACTCCGTGACAGGGACTACACGATATTTCCGAGTCCTTTTCCTGCTTTTGCTCGTCGCGTTACAACCGGTTCAGTTGTCTCTGCTCCCTCGCGCATTTTTTAACCCGGTTTGCGTGTCTCGCGTGATGCAACCTCGCTTCTACAGGCTTTGCCTATATTCGCTTTAGGTCAATCAACGATACGGACTCAACAGGGTCCACGGTAACCCACTAAACCGATCTGGAACAATTTCTATCAAACAGGATATGAATTTTCACTCGTACGTTGGTTTTGTAACGAGATTGATGCTGGGCTAACGATATATTCTTTTTATTGGAGCATCAAATTTTAGTAATGATGTAAGGTAACAGTGCTCTTATTGTAGCATAGGTGTTGTGTGATTTCTGGTTTTATTAAAAAGGTTTTGTGTAATTGTAGAATAAGAAAATACCTCATAAAGATTTAAAAAGAGATTTATTGCTAGAAATTATTTTATTTACAAATTTGGTTGTATCATTCTAATACTCATATGCGAGAATCCTCCATATGATTTTTCTAATAATAAATTGGTGTTTTTAGAAAGGTTTAATTGGTTTTGGAAGATTCACTTTTATTAAACAGGAATACGTGAGCTTATACAGTAATTGATATAATTCAATAATGATTAGTTTAGTTATTGTAGCAAAGTTCGAAAATTGTTTACTAATAAATTTTTAAAGAAAGTTAGTAATTTCTAGCTATTCGTTAAATTGTTAAATGATTAATAATAATTTACTATATTTGAATGCACGTTTAATCAATAAGCCATATCATTTATTAAACTATACAGCACCGTAAGATTAGTGTTTGTTCATGTGAATATAATGTTATACTACATATTTTTGTAATGATATTTTCCATATTTCATTTATTTGCATTTCAAAATTAGGTTTTTTTTTCTTATAACTTTTAAGTGTATAAAATATCATTACTTTTATAGCTCAAAACGGTTCTGGTTATTTGACATAAAAAGATTGTTATATGCAGACAGCTTTATCAAGAATATTGATGAATAATATCTATCCTTTTATTGTAATATTTAATAGAAATATATTACTTTGCTATATCTAAATATTTAATGTACTTGTGATGCATCATTATTATTTATCCACCGGGTGAATTTGCATTGTTGAATTACCAAAGTCCAATTGAAAGCCATGTGAAACGAGCGTAATCAATTCCAGCGATTTAATTGAACGTTAATTTAACAATTAACGATGCTTTCAATCGCGAATCTCCGCGCATTGTTCATCTGGCAAATCCGGTTTCAAGATGGACTTTATCAAGGTAACTTTAACCTTTTGTCACTCCTTCAATTTCCTCATCTCTATATTTATTAATTCCAATCTCTACTTACCTGTCAAATAATTTATTAACACTCAAGTATCTTTTAAAAATTAATATTCCACTTTATATAAACACTTGATACCTTTTCACGATATTTCTTCATCCACCATATTTCATTGGAGATCTTTTCACATACAGAATTGCAGCAGTCTCATTAATTATTTAGCACGTATCGCGATTCCTTTGTCGAACATGGATAGTATTATAAAACGACGTTATGCATGAGCTTGTAATTTATTCGTTCTACGTGAGCGTTTTCATTTTCACGAAGCACACATACGGCACGCTTCGCTCTTATTATTTCACATCTGTCATTTAATTGGCTTCCGTACCGGTTCTAAAACAAGTAAATATGTATAATCAACGTTCGCCAATGAGAACGGCATCGAGTACAACAGACTCATCCTTAACAGCGGGACGTCTAGCCGCTTTTTTCTACTCTCATGAAGAAGAAAAAAAAGCGTGAAAGTTTTGAAAGCGAGCCACGAGCACACCGTCGTCCATCGAGTCTCCAAAATTGGAAATTGTTTTTTTATAGACACGCGAGAAGGAACATTAAAAATTCCACTGAACACGACCTACATTGTTTCAAAAAGTTGAAGAAGTTTCCGGCTCTCGAAAGAAATCGCTTCAACGTCTCATCTCATACCTTCGAACGTTCGAATTAATCGTTGGAATAATACACACGATTGCACCGACGTTCCAATTCTTTAAATTCTAGGTAGAATAAAAACAAGCAAACGTGCACCGTTTTTCGAGAAATCAAGGACGAAGGGGTCAAAGCAGAAAATCAGTCAGTGACCTAGCAACGATGCTCGTCACATCCGCATGGAGATAGCAATGAAAATATGCGCGAGAAAGGATTGAAAATTATCTTTCCGGGCTCCCTTTGTACGTTTCTAGGAAGGATGAACAAGGACGGAAACACACCACCAAATAGGTTATTTATTTGGAATTTTATACGAAAACAAAGTGATTTGCCTGCATCGCTTTGACATCCTACGCGTTTTCGCTTCTCGCCTGCTTGGTTTTTGCCTGTCGAGGGAGATAATGCACCGCACGAAACTTCACATTTTTCACTAAACTTTTCGGATTCTGTACTATATCGCACAGCAACGACACAATTTGCAGTGTTGCCGCGAACACACACGTCTATGCACCGTGCTCTACTGTCGGCTTGACTGAATTTCCACTTTTCTTGCTCCTGACTCTGACTCCTGTTGCGTGTTCCTTTTCTCCCCGCGCGGGGCCACCTGGCTTCTGCAGGTGCCGCAGATGGCACCACTTTCCAGCAACTCCAGCTTCTACCGTCTTATTCTCTTTCTTGCCTGCTCCCTGACTCTCCCTCTCCACCCCCCCTCCCCGTTGTGGCCTTACAATCAGGAGAATCCCCCCCCCCCCATTTACATTCCACACCTGCTTCACTGATTCACTGGCCCGTGCCATTAAACGGAGCTAACCTCCAACTTCAGCTGAGCACTTACTTCGGACGAAGACCGTACTAAAGTATTGTATTGAAGGTTAAAGTGAGACGCGACTTGAACTTGGCAAATACTAACCTTAAAGCGAGTTCTACGAAGCACAATTAGATTAATTGCAATTAACGCTAAACTTAACATTCAGCGGTCAAATTGATATTTTTAAATGAAAATACACGTGGTTAAAAAATTTATTGATAGGTTTAGTGTGTTGAGTAGGGATACCGATCACAAAAGGGACATAAGATAGCATTGTATATATGTATTGTGTTGATTGATACCGTTTATTAAATTGCAATTAAAGTAATGAACTTTTGCAGGATCTGGCTTAAAATTTGTTTAATGGTATACAGGCTACTCTCTGGCTCGAATTTCTAAACGAAACTTAAGCTTAGCACTGTGTTTGGTAATAAGATCAATTGTCTCACTTTAACCTTTAATACAGTGCGAAGCTCGATCTTTGTCTTAAGTATTTGCTAAGCTAATATTCGGGCTTATTTTAGTTTATAAATTCGAACTACTCTTGCCTAATTTCCTTCTCCCCAATCCCTTCCTGTTTTACCATTAGAACTTGAAATATCCTACTTTTTCTTTATTGACTTTCTTTTATTTTTTTCAAAGTGACTACATGAAGTGATTAAATCAAAGCAGAGGGAGCTTTTGGTAAGAACTATAAAAATAGGGAGTACTCTCTCTCTCTCTCTCTCTCTTTCCTCCTCCTCCTCCTATTTCTCGACTATAACCTCAAATTTTGGTGCTTTTAACAGTTTCACTACTTTTAACTATAAAACTCATAATGAACGAAGCTCCGGTGGTGAAATTATATTTTCAAAAACTGTGCGATGAATTTGTGCAACTTAGGGAGCTACAGAAATCCAAAAAGAAGAAGGATAACGGCACGGATGTGGAAGTAGAAGTTTTCATAGATCGCACGATAGGTAAAATTGAAGAAATTCGTAACTGGGAAAAAAACTCCCGGTTATCGGCCATGAGAGCTGCATTGCTCTACGAAAAATCAAAATCACTGATTGCTCGTAAAGAGGAAAAATTAGCTCAGGATATTTTAATAAAAATTCTGAAGGATTTAAAGGATATCGCGTTGGAGAGGGAAGTTATATTTATCGTAATGAGGGTTAGAAATCACATCGCTTATTTTTTGTGCAAAGAGGAAAATTATGTGGAGGCGAGGAAAATATTAGAAATTGCTGGAGACGATTATGAAACTTTGAAGAAAAACAATTCGGTGATGGAATTTTTTACCAGCGAGGAGCTTTTTTGTGTCGCACCGGAAACGGATACTTCGAATAAGTTGGAGCGATTGGTTACGAATAATTTCCAAATGCTCGCTTTTATTTCTAACAAATTAGGCTTGCACGACAAATTTGCGGAGTATCATCACATGGTCTTGGATCGACAGTTAATGACGAAGGAGAATGACGTAGCTATGTGGGCCATCAAATCTGCCAAATTGGCGTTGTATCTTTTTGAAGCTAATAGGTTTAAGTATGTCGTTAAGTATTTTTATAGATTATCCAAAACTTTGCGAATAATTGTTTAAAAACCGATACATGTTTCTATAGGGAGGCTAAGCATCATTTGTTAGCAGCTGTTCGTGTATTAAAGTTGGACGAAAAAAATTGGAAAAATGATAAAAAGTACTAAATGATTATTGGTCATTATATAAATGTACAAGGTGTCCGGTTAACAGACCGAGAAATACTTATAGAGTGCTAAAAAACATTGAACTTTTTAAAATTTTTATCCACACAACCTCTAATTAAATAGTTATTAAGGATTACAATTACTTTCATTTGATACTTAATTCCTATTGATACAATTACTTGGTGACTTTATTCCATAATTAGAAATTCTATACTTTCGAGAGGTGATCGAAGTAGATTTAAATTATAATAGTTGGACATTCTTTAAATTTGAAAGTAAAGAAATCAGTTAGTATGATTGAATGATTAATGATGAAATATTCAAAAATAATTAATGTCTAAAAGAAAATAAAATAATTGAATAGTATATTGGCACCCAATACACATTTATTATGTAAAGTTTATTTTTAATCTTCTAATAAATTAAAAAACCTACAGTTTTGGTTCGATTTTGATTTTTGATGAGCCACTTTACTTCCAAAAACCAACTATACCTCTTCACCATTTTAGTTTTCTAAAATTAATCTGCTAAACGTAATGTCTTCCTTTAAATAGTGAATCTTTCAAATTAAAGAGATTAATATTCATTTTGTTTTTTGTAGTAAATTTCGAAAAATTCCAACACTGAATTTGTAGAGTGTATTTTTACAACTAAAATCCTCATCAAATATCGAAATCAAATTAAACAGGAAGTTTTTCTAATTGATTAAATCATCACACAAAAAAAGATGTATTAGGTTCCAATATACTATTGAAATATTAAATCTTTTATTGTTCTTTAATTGGCTCTTAGTATTTCATTATTATAGTTGTTCAATTATAATAGCAGATTTTTTCCATTCAAATTTAAAGAATACTTGACTAATACAGTCTGTGCATCTACCACGAAAACCTTTTCAATTACATTTTAATCAAACACTTGGTGAGAAAATTGTGAAAATCTTATTTTTAAGATCGCTCATTGTAATTAAATTGATCAATTTCGAAACAAGTTAACCAGAGACCTTGTCGAAAAATCAACAGATTTTATCCAATTTCAATTTCATTTTAAAGGGATAAAGAGTTTGAGAACACATTCGCTAATATTGCAAAATGTTGGATAAAATATGGATTGGCTCTTTTCGATGCTTCCAAAGCAAAATCACTATCGATTTTTCAAAAACAGAAAAATCCAATGTTCGGAAATTTATTAGCCACTAACAAGTTATTGAATTCTGAGGAATCAATGAATAAAAACGATAATAATAATCAAGATACAAAATTGACTAACAGTAAAACTGCGGATTATCAAGGTATTTTGTTTACATTTGAAAAGTAGAAATACAGAAAGTGTAAGTTTCGAACATACAAATTGTAGTTAAATAAGAAAATTATTGAAACGCCTAAAAAATTATGGAACGAGCGCTATCCTTGAGAAGACATATATTTATATATATGGCCTTCAGACATCCTTACCTTTGCTAACTTTCTGAACCAAAAACTCATATAGTGAGAAAGTAGCTCTAATAGAACCATCAGAAAATATTTCCCATCTTTAAGCCAAAATATACTAATTAGCTTAACCCTTTCAAACTCCAATTAAATTAAGCGATGATATAGAAATTTTCTCGGCGAATTTTTATTGCTACTTATCAAATATTCTTAAACTCTAGTTTATTATTTACTAATCCTGATTTTATTATATATATTTTATGCAATGAATACTTTATTAAATAATTTTAATATGTTTAATTTGTTTATTACTAGTTTATACGTTTATCAATACTTAACATCAGGTAACAGTTTCATCCTATCACTATATACATATAATTGTCTATGATTTATTAAACTTCTTGTCCATTGTGATAGACACCGGATCTGAAAGAGCTAAAATTGCAGATCTTTGTCGATAATAGTTACAGCTTACAAATTAACGAACCGTTTCGCAGATTATTTCATAAGATTTAATTTGAGTGGTTGAAACGGGCATATAAAACAACAAATTACACTTGTTATGTCCACAAAACCGAGAAGAAAGCTATTGAAATTTTTTGCTTGAATTTGATTGTTTGAAAAGTTAAGGCTAATTTTTATCGAAAACAAAAATAAAGAGAATATTTGTTAGACTTGATATTCCCCTTTAATAAAATGCCCGTTATTTTTTATACAGCATAGTTAACAGGGCTATAAACATTTTTTTGTTGATTTGATTCTGGATACGAAAGGGCATAGAGAAAAGGCTTTAAGCAAAATTTGTGTATTTTTATATAAAAAGAAAGTGTAAAAAGGAACCGAAAATCTTGTCTCTCAATTTTTTTGTAATTTATTTGAATTGCTTTACGTTTCTTGATTTTTCAATATATCCACTGTTACTGTTAATGTTTCTTCGTGCAATTTTGAAGAGTTCTGGTAATAACATTTCAATATAATTTATTCTTTAAAAATGTTATGGGATCAATTAGGTACACAGGTTCACAAATAATTTTCTAAATCAAACACTTAAGTATAATATTCCATGCAAGCAAGGGCCAAAGTTACTGCTAAAACCTTTTAGAAATGATTAAAGAAAAGCCTAGAATTTTATAAATAAATAATAAAAAATAATGTTAAGGAAATATATTTGACTAGTTGAAAATTGTAACAAAATAAATTAAATTAGTAGACAGTTTCATGTACCTTGTACTTTTCTATTTATTATAGCAAAATGTTCCTATTTTACTTAAAATATTTATTTCCATATCAAAATTTGCATTCAGAAAATTTGAAATTGGAAAATAAACATCTTTTTTTTTAATAACAGTGTTCGTAACTTTCCTGCATGGGAAAGATTGTAAGAAACATTGCGAGATATTTTTTAAAAGGAAAAGTTAACCCAAACGAGGCATTAAACGACGTGCGATGACCAGTAAGAAGAACACGAACGACTAACAGTCAAAACGTGCTCCACTCACTATCTATCGCAGCTAATGTACGCCAGTCACGTCATACCATACACCATATATTGGTACCATAACGAGTCCTCTAATTTATTTTCTTCATAAAAATGAAATTTTATTTAGTCAGCAATCAAGCAAAGAGTGTTTTTTACTATGCCTCTATGTCAACTGTAGCATTTTTCTCAAAGTATTGCAAAGACTTCACAAACGAAGGTATAAACATTCGTAATATTTTTAAAGTGTCTTTTCCTACCACAAACTTAAAGTTCGTGTCTTCGTATATTAGGAAAAGCTATTTTTAATAAAAAAAAATTTGTTATATTTGAGAGGAATATACAATTGCTAGATTATAGACAGAGTTAACCGAAAATTCAATTTGGTTTTAATTTTGTATAAGTTTTATAGACCCAAAATAAAATAAAAAATATGCTGTAGAAAATTGGTTAGAGTCGAATAGTACTAAAATAACGTGAATTTGTCCAAAATGTGAAATAAGCTTGCTTGAGATGAAACTCTTCCAACATAAAAATAAAAATTAAAAAATATATACATCATAAGATTTGTAACTATAAAAATTCTAATTTTTTATTTTATTAACCATTCCAGCCTTCAAAAAGTTAAAATTATGAAGGCTATAGTACATTTTGCTTGGGAATGGCAAATACTTTCTGATGGGAGTGTACCTCCTTTCATATTTCCACTGTTCACTTAAAAAGTGTTGAAATGAATAACTGATTTGAATTACAGGGCCATATTTGTTTTACGAGTCTATAAATTTATCTCTCGTGGAAGATGAAGTAGATTCAACTTTAGTGGAATCCACAAATGACGCAAGATCTCTTTTTAATTATATTTATTCTTGGTACGAGCAAGCTGTAGCGTTTTATACACTGCAGGATCATCCCATGGAGTTTTTAAATACAAATTTAGATTTGTGCGAATTATACGGATACCTTGCATTTTACGAAGAAGATATTGAAAGGTAAGAAAGAAAACGTTATTGTAAAATAAATTAATATATTTCATGCATTTTCGCCTCTATTTCCAGTCAATACGAACTTCAAAAATTCCGTGCTGACATTCTAGAATCATTAATCATTGTGGTAAAAGAAATAAAGCCACAATGTTATATTAGTATTTTGATAGAAACCTTAAAAGAACTGGCTGAGATTCAAGTGGAAATGATGAGTTTAAATTTGCGTAGAATTTACGCAGTGAAGGAAACGCAATCTGTCGGTAATATTGTTTCCTGTAAAATGGGTGCAATTTGCAGTATACACTCATGCCTGGAGCAATTTGGAAATTCGATCATTCATTTAGAAGCATCGTGTCACAATTTTGAGTGATATTTTGCTTTGGAAATTTAGTCGAAGTTTTATTGGTAAGTTGATATATAGAGCACTACAGTTTCCCTCGGTCGGTAATGTAGAACCAAGAATCTTAAGATGGCGCCATGTTCTACGTTAAACTACTTCTTCCAATAGGCTTCAATTAGGTAAAAGTATTATTATTTATAAATTTTAAGGGCTGTTTTGTAATTTTTGTGTTTTTCTGATCTACAAGCGAGTCTACTTTATTAGTGTATTAAGAGGTTTTGTGTCTTTCATAATATACATATTATTGTACCTAAAAAAATAGCAAAAAATCAGAATGAGAAAATGATAAAAAAAGAAATAAATTTTAATTTTGGAGAATCTTTTCCTGGTTGAAAGATCTCAAGTTCTAGGTTAAAATTTGCTTGGAGACGCTATGTCTGCTAGGTTAGGAATTTTTTATAGCCGAATAATCCGTTGACCGGACTGAATGGGCTAAAAGAACCAGTATCTATATTAGCCTTTCGAAACTAACTAATGAAATATGAAAATGAGGAGCACATTAATGCAAAATCTCATGGCGTTTGTTCCTCACTTTCTACGCAAATTTCTACTTCCTGATACATTTTGATTTTGACAAACAAGCTAAGAGCTATAGGAAATAAAACATGGTCGTGTAGGATGTACGTTGGAAATTACACGACAGACAGGAATATATCATTATCTTTATTAATTTATACGTTGATATGAACAATTAACATATATATACAGAGAGAGAGAGAGAGAGAGCCCAATTGGCAAACGTGGATCGTCTCGACGAAAAGAATTATCACAGGATTCTCTTAAGTAGTTGCTGCAACATACGATTAGAATAATGTACTGTCAACAATTTCTTTATAATAAAGTGTATTACGTGATTAAACACTCGTTCCATGACAGCGTCATAAAAATTGAGTGGTGCTGATAAAAAAATTGGCACGCAAAAATGCGTCTCGTTGGACTTGAAGGTCGCAGCGAGGAAGCTCAAGTGCAGACTAAGTGCAACTCGTTAAAAGGTCGTCTCGCCGGTGACCGTTTCCCCGTTATCGAAAATTCTTATCGTCTATATTTCTACATTTTATTATATTCTCAAACCGGCCATTCTCCTCATACGTTCGTTCATCAAACGCACCAATGTCCGAAGAGGTTTTTCAACGCTGCGATATCGAAGAAAAATATCTTGTCGGATGTCGTTGCCCGTTCGATTTTAACGACGACGCCGGAGTCGGAGTTTTGCTTCCGTGATACACTTGCTGCACTTTAGCATATAAGTTCTATTTATAAGCAGAATTCGCCCTATCGATACCATTAAGCAATCAGTCGAAGCAATTAATTAAGCATATCAAACTTGAACAATTCGCAGAATGTATTTCATTTTTCCCGAGTGACAATAACAATGACTGCGACGTAACATTCTTCTAAACAAATTTATCACCGCGGTGCAATGAAACATTGACAAAGAATTTATGCAGCCAGCCGAGACAATCACCGAATCACTGAAAACGATCTGCTCGTAGACAGGGAACACGTGACCAAAATATTCTAATTAATTGAAATTGGAAGATAAATGGGGAGCTGCTGTTTATTATATAAAACAATAGTATAATTTATAAAACGAGGTCTTTGACGATAAGGTCCAGGAAGGGTCAATTGCTTCACTTGAAACGCTGACGTAAGAAGCTGAGAACTGTTTGCAAATACTTGTTGCCAGCACTGTAACACTTTGTTGTCGGGAACAACGGTTAGTTAGTTGCAGTTGAGATAGTCCATTATAGTTGAATAGCCGAGGATACGAGAGACGGACAAAGAGAGAGAGAGAGAGAGAGAGAGTGCTAGGTGCATTCACAAGAATCAATCATAACAAGGAACGTCTCGGCCAATGCTGAAGTGGCCAGAGGATTTATTATGCTCTGTTTCCTAACCCCATATCTAACCTCTAACACGCACAGGATTGATCCACTAGATTTGCAGAGCCTGTTTTCCACACGATGTCCTACAAAACAGTTTTAAGCAGAGGTTATCTTTCGCCATCACTGTTAAAAGAAAAAGGACGAACAATGTTTAAAATAACTTTATTGAAAAGATATCAGTATCGCCCTGCGAGTCCCTCTTCCACAAATCTATAACTGCGACGAGGAAAATATTCGCCTTTTACACTTTTTATCACTTTATTACCACACGTTGTACTAACGCTTTCCCGAGCGATAAGAAAAAACAGAAAGTTCATATGTCAGGCACGAGCGTCTCTTAATAAACTTGACAAATAGCGCCTGGCAAGAGGAGATACCGGAGAGAATCGCTGGAGCAAATTTTGTCAACGGATTGTCGTTAGGGGAGGTTAGGTTAGGGACGCCGGCTCACGGGATGGGAGGGGGGGGGGGGTCGCGCAGGGATCACCGAAGAGGGCGTTAGGTGCGTAAACTTAGGAGGAAAAATGGGTAAATAGGGAATTTCGGAAAGCAGGAAAGAACGCGCGTCCGTTAGCAGTTTTAGCGCGGCTTCATTAATAATCGAGCGATGACGCAGGTAGCGGTAAAAAGAAAGCAATGTAGGCCGAACACGAGGAGAGAGAAGAAGCACTCGGACGTAAGCTCGCGTGACGTATCTCATTTTTGTTTTTGTCTGCTGGGTTATTCGTCTTCTCCATCGTCCATGCTGACTACGAGTGATCTTATCTTCATCCTCACATGCATACCGTTTCTCGTCATACGGACAGTTTGCATAAAACCATCAACTATCCTGGAATATAAATATCTCCATAAATAGCGATCTTCCCATAATCAGTGGACGAAAATAAGATTCTAGTTGTAAAAATAGTGCAGAATTTTTGGAGTAACGATATTACAACCCCGGTATTTTTCTTGACTTTCTCGGACGTTTCGCTTAAGATGTACGCGCCGTTTACAACTGCTTCCGGAATTAACGTCCATTCAGTTGAAACTCTGTCCATTTTAAAAACTGGTTCTTCAGCGTTTCGTCTATGTCCACTGTACTTGTGAAATTATTTTGCAGAATAGTTTCATCGATTCTACACGTTCTATTGTTGTGTAACATTTTATTATATACATACAAGTTTTATAACGGTCTCATCAAGTTTCTTAGAAAAAATTCTGTCCAAAATGAGTCAACTTACCTTAGCCAAACACTTCCGGTCGAATATGCACACCTAAATAATTAGCAATTTTTATTCTCGTCTCCAGCAAATTATCTTTCAACGCATCGTGTAAATCATGACAGAGAATTGTAACAATATAAATAAACAGCGATTATGGATAAGTTTTGTAAAAAGCTGATATCGATGAATGGACACAAGCAAGTTTTTCTTCTTATTCTTTCTTTCTCAACGAGCAATGTGATATTTGTGTTGATGAAATGTAATTGATTTCATTACAGCCATTATAAGCGGATAAGCGTATTTTTAACATTCGAACGA
The DNA here is from genome assembly GCF_024137725.1 of Prorops nasuta. Lineage (NCBI taxonomy): Eukaryota > Metazoa > Arthropoda > Insecta > Hymenoptera > Bethylidae > Prorops > Prorops nasuta. The sequence continues at coordinate 5,421,461 of NW_027116808.1, forward strand.
TTAGACAAAAGTTTATTTCTGTCACTAAAATCAACGAAACAGTGGCTCGTTCGAACGATTGAGATTAAACGAGCCAAACAATTATAATTTTGTATTGCAAAAAATACCAATTTCAATAACATTGCTTTCTCGTGATAAATAAAGTTTTGTCCCTCTCGTATTTCTCCTTGTCGCTGCCTTGTTTCTCGTACCTTTATTTTATTCTGCAGTGTATATATATAGTATGCATGTATATCAAAGTGCGCTCACCGGATATTGAATATGCAAAATACGTTATCTGGAAAGGTGCGTGAATCTGTCATTCAAGGAAATGTCGATCGCTGTTTGCATTCTGGGAATTACCTTTGGTGTATTCCATTGCAAACGAGGAAAAGTAGCAAATTTATTGAGTCGCCCTTTCTAAGTGGGGTAATTTGGTAAATTATCATTTCTTATTTCCATAACACAATAACATAACCTATATCAAAGTGCGCTCACCGGATATTGAATAAGAAAAATACTTTATCTGGAAAGGTGTGCCAATCTATTATTCAAGGAAATGTCGATTGCTGTTTGCATTCTGGGAATTTCCTTTGTTGCACGGTCGTTTCTACATTAAATTTTCAAGGGAGGGGGAGAGTAAAACAAAATATATTCATTTACAATACTAATACATAAAAGTTTAATCATTTTTCAGAGGGGGGGATGACCTCCACCCTTTAGATCACATACTTTGGTGCCTTTTACTGCAAACAAGGAAAAACAGCAGACTTATTGAGAAGCCCTTTCTAAATAAGCTAATTTAGTAAATTATGGTTTCTCATTTCGATAGCACGATAGCTTACCGTATATCACTGTGCGCTCACCGGATATTGAATATGGAAAATGCCTTATATGGAAAGGTATGTCAATTTATTTATCATTCAAGGAAATGTCAATAACTGTTTGCATTCTAGGAATTACCTTTTCCACAAGGTTGTATTTAAATTAAATTTTCGGAGAAAAAGGGGGGGGGGCTTCCCCCAATACAACCATGCTTTGGTGTATTTCATGACAAACAAGGAGAAGGAATATACTCATTAAGACGCCCTTCCTAAGTGACCTAATTTGGTAAATTATGGTTTCTTATTTGGATCGCACAATAACGTAACGAGCGGTGCGTACGCTCGTCTATATAACAAGTTCTGGGAAAAATCCATAATAATAGAAATGAAATCTGGATGTCCTTGAAGATTTCATGGGAAGGATGAAGGATCAACGAGTGATCTTCTTATATTTTGCTGTTAAACTGCGTCGTGACGTAATTTCTGCAGAGTCATCATCTCAGTTATGGGAAATACATGGAACAAGATTGATGTAAAAGTTTGCGGTACTCATCGGTAGACGAAGGAATAATTTCTTGCGATGAAATAGGAAAAACTGGGACGGATGATAAAAAGGATTGGGAAACCTTGGACTATTATTGAGAACGTTTAGAATATACGAGTGAATGTCACCGAGCGATTAGAATACTTCCTTCCTACGTTATCGATTGCAAAATCGATTAACAATCGAGACGTTAGTGATGCAAATCACTGAGATATTTGCTCCATGTAATTTTCAATAACAACCCGTACTAGATACTCCGTCTCGACTTTTTTTGTAGACTGCCACTTATATGCATAGTAGTACATACATTGTTATCAATAGAAAACAAGTAGCCGAGATAACATCTCATTTCCAACAATAATTATCCAAATCATATATAGTTTTTTCCTTATTGGATTTTTGTTTATTGTATGATTTTTTTCTATTTTTATTGAAATATATAAAAACGTCTATTTAGGATGGGGTTATCAGTTGAATATTTCAGTGAAATCTTTTGTTATCTATAAAAATTGATCAGGGGTTAATAATCCTTAGATTACATCTCATTTTCAATAATAATTATCTAAATCATATATTTTTTTTCTTATTGAAATTTCGTTTATTATATTAATTTGTTTATTCTTACTGGAATACACACACACACACACACACACACAAAGATCTATTTAAGATGAGTAGACAAGTTGAATATTTCTGTGAAATTTTTTGTTTTCTATAACAATTGCACAAAGGATTATCAATCCTTAAACTATATACATCTCATTTCCAACAAGAGTAATTATCCAAATTATAGACTTTTTCCCCTTATATTTTGATTTCCTTTATTGGATAAATTTTCATCATTGTTAACTGCACTAACTACTTATTAGAGTGAGTAGGGAAAAGCCTCACGTAAGATGACAAAGTGTTTAAGCAATTATGATTTTAATTTATTGCTCCCCCCTCGAATCTGGTAATATAATAAGTTCGCAATGATCAAAAAGCATCTTACTCGTATTTTACATGACGAGCATGAAACTTTGTTTATTATCCTTGTAATGACCTGTCTTATTGACAACGCTCAAACTGACAGACTGGATGTAACATGTAACATTTGTGCTTCATTCAGCAAGAATTACAGTAGTCTGATAAGTGCCTATCATGTTTATCTTTACTAATCTTTAAAGAGCTATATTGAAAACATGACTGGTGGTATCAAATAAAAAGTGATTAGATATATTGGTACTTGGAAATATAGTTTCTTTCAAATAAAAAGGAATTTTGATTAAGGTAAGAAATTCAGTTTAAAAATGATATAAGAATATTATTTTTTTAATGATGACCTAAGGGTGGTGGAACATAATAGTCTGTAAGCCTTTTACGGTTTCTGTAACGTAACAGGATCTAAGATAGCGAACACGTAATCCATAAGACTATATCGATCGCTATCATTTGATGGATTACGTTTCATCTGCCTTGAATCTCGTTGCGTTATGGTTACCATAAGCACTTACAGACTGTTTTCTGTCATATTATCCTTGTTAACTTAATTTGTTAGGTTAATACCCTTATTTCAACTATCTTGTATATATACAGGGTGTACTACTTAAAACTAGGCTTGCCATCCCGTCCTCCTTTTCCCGCACATCATTCTCTTTCAAGTGAATTCTAATGAAATTCAATAGGGGTATTTATAATTTTAATAAATATATAATAATTTCATTGCTCCTATAAAACTATTTTCAATAATAACAGTCTTTATTTCAATATGTCTAACGTGTCCGGGGTTATAAATGGGAACCTTACTTAAAACGACCCAGAGCATAGATAGAAAAACATGCGTATCTCTTATAATTAAAAAGATACGCGTGTTTGTATACCTATGCTCTGGGGCGTTTTAAGTGGTACACCCTGTATATAAAAAAATTATAAGGAAAATTAAAACATAAGATACGAATACTGCGAGTGACAAAAGTCAAAGACGTTGTTGCATGATGATGTGAAAATTGTCCTTGAATTATTTAATCATTTTTTTAACTTCAAGATTGATTATTTTGAAATGTGTAAAAAAATTGTTTAACAATTATGTCTTAGTTGTAGTTTTTTTCTTTTACACCTAGATATGGATAAAATGACGAAAATGTCGTGTTGCGAATATATTACATATTTTTCATTGTATGTTTAACCTTTAGGCAGCTGAAAAGCCACTGTAGTGTCGTTAGACAAACCTCGACAATTTACTCACTAAATATGTTACTTTAAATCAATAAAATTTTTTAGAAAATTTACCACTATTTAAATGCTTTGACTTCCGACATTTATCTATTCAAATAGTAGTCTTTCTCTCAAAACTTTATTGATTTAAAGTAACATATTTAGTGAGTAAACTATCGAAATTTGCCTAATGCCACTATAATGGCATTCCTGCAGTTTAAAGGTTAAGCATAATATTTACTTTTAGCTCTTATTTGCAATAATATATTTTATTAATTTCTCTTTAAATTTTAGTTCCATGTAAAAATTATTAGGAAGCTTCAAAACCAAGTCGCAATAATTAAATAGTGCTAATTTACTCTACTTACCTATACCACCGTATTGTTTTTTGATAAGGAGAGATATGTTAATATTTTTTTTTTAGTCACAGTTAAAAAACTTTTTAGACCAGAAAATGTGTTTAAAAATTTGTTTGACTATGTCATTAAGATTAAAACATTTTAAAAAATAGAGTAAAATTTAAGCTTATCTCAAGATAGACGTGAAAAAATTAAATGTTTCAAAACCATAGGCATAGATATCAAAACGATTTAATAATAAACACTATTTCTCAACGGTTTAAACATAAAACTTTAAAACCTAATATTATGCATGAAAACGTACATAAAAAATGCTAGATGTATTATTATTATTGGAATGTTCAGCAAACGATTGACAGTAAAAACAATATTTCGCAAAACGAGTTATATAATAAAATAGTTTTTACAAAGATTAAGAAAACCTTTAAAAATCTTGTTCTAACACCCATTGCATATAAACATGCAATTAATTAAACAACTTTAATGGACACTTCCACCTATAACAAGCAGTACTGTTTCTTCAATTAATATGTGAATCATTTCAAGTTCGTCATCCTAATATCTTTAATATAATAAGCAATCTTATCTTTTAGGAGAAAAAATATCGAATAGATATTAGTTTGTAAATATAACGTTTTTCTTCATTAAATATTTGAAACTGGTTTATAGATATAATTGTTACCTATGGAAAAATATCTTACTTATATTTTCTCGAATTTATTCCTTTAGATAGATTTTGAAACTATTAAGAATAGAGCTTTATATATGTAATTAACCTACTCAGCTTTCCCTAATCCAAGTTGAATTTAGGGTGGAAGCTTGGGGCTTTTCATAACAATTGTCCACTGTTTTATTAATAAAATATAAAGGGACTGTAGGCTACATCTTATTATTTCTAACAACAATTGAATTGTTGTATTTAAAATTGTTATAAGTTTATTTTTATATAAACTTTATTAATGATATATAATCGAAAAAAGAAATTGTTTATCTTAGAAACACATCATTTAACTAATATAGTTATCCTTCAGTATCTATACAAGATATTACTTTAATTTCAACATTATATGCAACATTATTGTTAAATGATCGACTTCTAACATGTTTTTAGACAACAAATATATATTACTATGCAATTCTCATTGACGTATTGCAATTTTAATAAGTTTGCTAAAAAAAACATGCGATATATTTAAAAAAAAATGCAATAACGATCGTATGGAGTTAATTTGGATTTATGTATATATTTAAATGGGGAAACTGCGTAATGACTAATTTTTGAATAGTTATTCAAGAATGTTTGTGAGAGAAATATAGTAAACATTTTTCAATAATTCTTATACCTTTTTGTTCGTTTATTATCTAATATTCTATAATAAGGTTTAGTAGGAGGAAAATCAAAATAATGTCTCTTGTAATGGCAGAAAGAATACCTCCAAATGAGTGTGCAAGAATCAGCACGTATTATTTCTCTGAAAACAATAAAATGAAGATGTTTTGTTATTCGTAACCTCATTGCTGAGGTATTAGCGTAGGATTTTTGTAACATTTCTAAAATTACCAATATGACCATTATTGACAAAAAGAATCACATTTCCCTTATTTTTTTTATCCTAAAACCTATAAAAATATTAACAATGCAAAAATTAAAACTCCTGCAAGACTAGTACTTTTACAATAAGATTACGAACAACAAGATATTTTAAGTTTTTCTTTCGAAGAACTGATACGTGTCGTATCTTGCACACCGTCCTTTCTAGGAGGTCTCAATTCATCCCTTAGCTAGCAGAGACACATTAATTTGAATATGCTCTTAAAACAATTTATGTAAAATATAATATAATAAAAAGAAACAAATTAATAAATTAATGGTTCAAAACTCTGCCATAGTTCTCACACAAAAATTCCTGAAGAACCACCTAAAAATCAGTCAATAAACAGGTTAATCGATTAAAAAAAGATATTACATCAATGTGCACTTCAGTAAGGGTTAAAAACTGAATAGGACCATTTTTATATCAAATGATTAAACTTTCGAGAAGCTACTGCTTCCTCTTGATTAAATGAATATATTTAATTTTTTTATTTTATATTTACTGCAGTAGCCTCTTCGGATGACTAGCCAATCGAATATTTGGTCAAAAACTTATAAGCAGCTGTTACACGAAAGTTGTCGAGTGTGATCGCGTCAAATACCACGAATCGTCATTTCGGTCACGTGTCGAATGATTTACTCTTATTATGTCTCCCCAGAACTGAGAAAAACTTTGGGAACCGGTTTTGGGCCTGCGCACGTTCACACTTGGTGCTTTTATTCGTGCATTCGGAACTGGATATTCTCGTTTACCGTCGACCAAAGGAGCTCGCCGGCTGCACTTTACATTGGCCGTTCCAAACACGCGTTTAATTTCTTTCGCTGTATCACACTACACTTGATTCGCTTCATTTAAATTTACATCGGTAATCACGAAATTTTGTAAATTCTGCTAAGTATCTTTACAATTTGCGTCAAACTGCTTGGTCGATTCAAAAAAGGAGGGGGGGGGGGTCTTCAAAAGATTCTCAATCATATACCACAGATTTCTATATTTATAAGTATGAATGTGTAGCAACAAATATAATTTTTCAACGATGTTACATTGTGGGGGGGGGGGGGGGGACACTAGTATAAATAACATTATTTTCTAGATTTTTTTGTAAGGTGAAGCAAGTTTTTTAAAATAAACAATATATATATTAACAAACTTGCTAAACTATTTAGAATGGTTTCTAAATAAAATCCAAATTGTGGCGCATCGACTGATTAACACTAAAGCTACCATTTGCCGGGCAAATGGCTCTTTTTAAATGTAAACACACGTATATAATAAATCGTTGATACGTTTATTGTTAATTTAAATTTTCGCTATACAATTCAAACGGGTTTAAATATTTTTTATAATAAAATATGTGTTGTACCGCGCTTCACTTAATTGAACCCAAATTTATCAAAAAACTTAAATAGGAGGAACCAGGATAATTGTAATATGGTACAAATGTAATACGAACGATACTTTCTTAAGGGAGGAAATACATGTATTATATTTGTTTTTTAGGAATTTTTTTTTTAGATATTATTCGACAAATTGATTAGTATTTTTGCATGATTGTTATAAAATGTAAAAACTAAACACGATATTTTTGGATTGTTTAATATTTATTGTTAATGAAGTAACGGCATATTAAACTGGATAGTAAAAGCTTTTGCTGTGCAGAGAGAGAGAGAGAGAGAGAGAGAGAGAGAGTGTGGAGGTCAATAAAATTAAATCTGTAACAAATTTTCCAACAAAATTTTATTAATTTATGCAAATATGTTTTACATAAACCTAAAAAAATACAACAAAACTAAAATTTTTAAAAAATATAAAACTGCTTTTAAAAAGTCATGTTCTCTACATAAAATTATTGTTAATAACTTTTTAATAGTGTTACAAAATTTATATTCAAGAAATTCATGCAAAAGCGTATTGGTTAAGGAACAATCCCTCAAAGTTTTAGCTAAATTGCTTGAATGGTTTCTGATTTATCGTGAACGGTATGATAAAATTATACTTTTAAGTAAAATACACGCGCGTGTTCTGGACCTCCCCACTTCTAACTTAAGAATAATACAGAAATAAATTTAAAATAATTTTTCATGTTTTACTATCATATTCTAAACATATTTTCCTATTATATAGATAAAAAAAAGATAAAATAGAAATTATTTACATGTATTTCCCCCCTTGAATGAAAGTTTTAAATTCGTGCTACTGTGTCTAAAAGCGTAGAGATATGCTATACTTTTACCACCGTAGTTTGACCGCGACAGCTGCACTACGATTAGATAGCAGGACTGATCATCACTTTTCGAAGTCATAAGTAAACTATATTTTTTACGTTCAAAATTTAACAAATCATTGGGAAAAAAATCAGCAACATTGAATTTTTTATGCTTATTTATTAAATATTTTATTATTAGTATAAAATATTTTATTGCTTTCGTAATTTTAATTTTTATTTAAATAAACAATTACCTTATAACAGCATGTGGGAAACGTTTTCAACAATATATCAGGGAAAATTTGTAACAATAAGTTACAATTACAATTGTCCCCAAGTCTGCTACATTTGTTCCTATATGTGGTATGAATGTAACATCTGAAATTATACTATATATAAACTATTTTTTTCTTTTTTAGTGGCGATGCAATAATAAAGGCGTTTCAAAGTAATGTTAACAATAGTTCAAATAGCAGTCTGTGAAAATCCGACAGCATTTCGAGCTTTAATAAACAGGTGGTCAATTGGGATCTGCCATTCCAGGTGACATGCTCTTACAATCTAATAGATAAAGCTGTATTTTTCAACAATTTTGGAGCACGTAGAACTTACTGTTTTTTTTTTTCAATAAAAACAGCGCTGAGCGCAATCAATTATTATTATTTAATAAAAAAAATCTGCTCATTTAATATATTGTCCACTCATTTAAAACATCTAATTACTGGGAATTATTTTAATCAAATTTTCAACTTCGCAAGTGAAAAGATATGCCATAAGTGGAATAAATAAGAATGGATACGAGAAGTAAGTTTTTCTTAGTAAAGGGCAATGGACTATTTATCTCTAGATTCTTTTTCTTCAAACTATTTAAAAATAATTAACTTTTGTTTTAGATTTTTATAACATTTTATAAATGTATGATACAGTAATATCATCATTATATTGGGCTTTAATATAAACTTTCTTGGTGACCAAGATTGATACAAAGCACAGGTAATATATCCTATTATATATTCTATATAATTAAGTTTACTGTTAGCAAAGAGTTAATTTTTTAGATTAACCTATACTTTTCTATATATTTAAAAACTAACATTTTTTGTTTACATTTTCCATTGAAGCCAGCTGTGCACAAACATTCCAAAAATTTTATTTCCCCTCCCTAAGCAAATTTTCCATCTATGTAATGGGGTTTAACTTTCGAACGTGACCTTGATATACAAAATGTTGTGAAATTCACGATGCCGGGGTTCTCGATTTAGCTTAATTATATGTACCTACACTGTATAATAAATTTAAACATTACAAACATATCATTCTCTTTGTAGTTCCTCTAAAGTAAGTTTTCACTGGCATAATGCTTAATATTTTCACTTGTGATTAATACGATTTAATAAAAATGAAAATTTTTCTTATCTCACTCACATATTATATGTTGGAAAATACCAGTCATGTTTAGCGTCATCTACTAAGCTTCGCCTACCTGCCCGATCCTAATAGATACGTAAAATTTGTTACATTTGTTCCAGATCTCCCTTAACAAGCATGATTTTTTACAATGTGTTTATAAAAATGTATTTTTTTTAATTTTACAAACTTTTTAATATTATTTTACAAATTTATGTTAATTCCACACGTTAAAACATATTTTAATAAAAAAAATAGTAATTATAACCCTAAATGCTGTAGGCCATAGTACTACGGAATTGACTTTGAATATTTAAAGTGTTGTTAATTTGAATTGATTTTTAAATGTTCTGTTACATATAAAATTCTCTAGCATTTAATTTATCCATACTCAAAAAATGGTTTTATCTCTCTCTCTCTTTTTGAAATTAAAATTTTAGAAAAAAGATCTATTAATATAATAAGCAACCTCTTTAAGAACATCAATATAACATAATTGAATGACTGATTAGTGGTAATCAATTGATAATCGTTAGCCATTAAGATCTACATTAAGACTCATTTAGTTGGAGTCGTTAGAATTAATCACTAGATTTATCTGAACACTGTTCACCTATACATATATGTAGTACTAATTTACTGATTATCCAATGACATTAATTTATATGAAGTAAAAAAACAATTGAATTTAATTTTAAATCAATAAATTGAAGTTAATGAGGTCCACCTGAGTCTAAATTGATTTTTGTGCGAATTTTTAGTAATTTTTTTCTTGTGAAAAAAACTTAATAAAATTTTGTCAAAAATTCTTACGCCATTCCGTTTATTTATTACTTTATATAACAGCTAAATTACCTCGTATATCTACTGGTAATTATCCATTTAAACCAAATAAATGAAAACTGTATTCTATTTAGGTATATGTGTTTGTATGTATTGACATTTAAAAGCTGCTCTACACATACAAAATATAAATAGTATATATTTATGGATATCATATTTTTAAAACTATAAAAATTATATTGAAGAGCTTTAACCACTGATGCATTCTATTAATTCTTTTCAGTTCCATATAATAGACTCGGTTGAAATTAATCGAACAACTTATCTGATCAACCGTGTAATAATAATTTATCGCTTTTTTTGTGAGTTGATATTAGAGTCCTTCGAGGCAAGTATGCGTAGTTTTCACTTATAAAATCTGATAGATAATAATCGTCAAATATATTGTAAAATATTAATAATATTTATGAAAATATTTATCTAAATTTGAACTTTAACCATAAGAAAAAAATTATCTTTTTTAGATTTTTGATTTACTTAACATTAAACCATTGATGTAGATTGCACATTGCTTGCTCCCTATGGTAAGTAACTGTACCCATCTATGAGGGGAAAGTGCAGGTATATACCATAGTCAACTGAATAGGATTTAAGAGAGAGAAGCACAGTTTGGACCGCGCGGTTATTTTAATAGAACCACTGATATAAGATAGTTGTATTTTTAAACTATTGAAATTCAAAGTAGCGTACCTCTTGAATTGTTTTGCCAAACATTCTTTAGTTATGGAAAAATATACAGAATTTACTGTCTCCTTGGTAACTGATATAATTTTGAATAAATAGTAAACAAAGAATTCTACCACTTTGAAGCAAGTAATAACATTTTTATTATTATAACCTTAAAGTACAAGTTTATTTTAAATAAAAATAAACATATAGCTACAATTATTATCTAAAGTTTAAAAAATATTTTATTTTATTTAAAACTGTTTTAACAAATTATTTAAATTAGACCACTTTGTAGTTTTTTAAAATAGACCATGCCGTATTACGTCAAATAACAAAAAGTTCAGACTTGGTTCTTCGGGTTTTCGAAATAAACAAATAGCATAAAAAGCTGCTATCATTAGGTGTATCCAGTCGACATTAAGCGGTCTCAGTTGCTATGTAAAATATGCTTATGATTGGACAATTTCAACTGATCAATCAATCATATTCGTATTTTGCTTAGAGGCTGAGACTGTTGAGTATTGACTGGATACACCTATTGCATACTCTCATTATTACAAAATAATTATTAAAATAAATGAAGAGAAAGAAAAGAATAAACTAACATTGAATTTCTTTTTTTTCTTAATATGTGAAGACAAAATAGAAGGAAGTATGATTCAATGCTCAAATAGGGTGCATAGTATAACAGACAGAAGTAACCTTACAAAAAAGAATTACTACATTCATTAAGCTTATTATAATTTACAGTCTATTTTTGGATATTATTTGTTGAAATTAGTGGAGACTTGTCTCTTTAATATAATCGAAATCTGTAACTTTTTAAAGAAAAGTTTCATATCTTCTATTTATTATTCTGGATAAATAAATATGTTTATATTCCAACTGTAAATAGAATTTTTAAAGTTTCTTCATTGGTTTTCAATTAACTTATTCCTATTTCTCTATTACATATAAATTATTTAATGAGGGAGACTCATGTAAAACGTTGTTTTCTTCCAATTTTATTACAAAAAGAACGAGAATATTTATTGATTCGCAGTAAAGTGCATGTTAACATTAAACTTAAGAGGTACTGGAAATAATTTTTTCACTAATAAAAAAAGATGGCGACGTCATAACTGCCCAAATATTTGATTCGTTCGATTTGCACTGTGAAATGTACAAGCCTTTGTAGCTGACCAAAATCGAAAAACCTAAAAGTTTTATTTAAAGTATATGTTTCCGCATAGCTTATAACTAAATTTAGGAAAAAATGAAAAATCGGGGTTGTTTTGAATAAAAATGTCGTTTTTTCGTTTATAAAAAAGCGGTGAAAAGATATATTTATAATAGTTTTTTTTTAACGAAGCCCGAGGTATACATATACTGAGGCCAATAAGTTAACAAATATCTGTGAAAAATTTCAAGTAAATTAGTTAAATGTTAAAGTTACATTCCAGGACGTAGAAAATTTAACGTATTGAGAAAAACACGCTTAAAGTTTTCGAACTTAAAAGTTCTGTTTACTAAAATTTCTGGATTTCATCCTTATCAAAGATTGATCTATTTGCCTCATATACATACATGTATCGAATATTATTCAAACAGCAATTTAGGTATGTAAAAACCTTATTAGACCAAAAAAATCATAAAAGAAAACAGGGCACTCGTTTACCTAATTCAGCTCCTACACGCGTTTCAAGAGTGTAGCTTCGATAGCTTTATAAAGACTATTAAATTATTTTTTGCGCTTGAAAATTTGGGAATGTATTCTTCAGATGTTAAAGAATTTTTTTGACAATAATAAAAATGCAAAAAGTAAATTATTTGCATGAGTTTTCCCCCTTAATTCGTTAAATTTCAATTATATATCGTGTAACATCAAAATTCCTGATCAATTCAAACAATTGACATCTCGAAGCTTTCCAAGATCTTCAATCACACACATACTCTTTGAAATGATAAATATCAATGTGTGTGTATTATCAGTTAAAAATCATTCAGCGATATCACTTGAGAAAGAGTGCGTAAGAAAAATCACTGGAAATAATTATCCATAAACATTTATTTAGCATAACTAACTTAATAATTAATTCGGTCAAATTCCTTACGCTAGATGGACTCGTTACAACTAATCGATGAACTTACTCGATCACTCTGTTCTTCCTATCTTTATAATAATAATAATTAAATATCGAATGTGTCCATAAACTAAAAAAATTGTCAAGTTAAGTCACTGCACTGAAAACATTTTTTATATAATTTTGGAGTGGAGCATCTTAATTTATGGAGAAAGGAGAATGGTTGAAATACCTTTTTTTATTTCGATACATCACGTCTTAAAAGATATAATAGTAAATTTCAAAAATGTCTTGAATTTTTGCACAAATCTTTCTAGCATGGATTAACTTTGTGTCTAGAATTGAACGACTAGAAAAGGGAGGGGGCAATAATACAGCTTACAGGGGTCGATATGACTACTGTGCTTTGATTAACCTTTCACCGATCGTCCATTTGCTACAACAAGAGACCAAAGAATAAAGTTTGCAAGGAATTTTTAAAATTCCAAAGGCACGATTGATTTCAAATCTTGCGTATGGTGTTAGAAATAAAATTGGGTTTTTATGCTTGGATAATCAAGACAAGTGGGTGAGGATGTTAAAAATATCCTTTAAGTGGACAAAGGCTATCCGGAAAAAACTATTCTAAACGTTTTTAAAGCGATAAAAATTTCAATAAAATCCCGTGGTGACCCCTGCTCAGCAGTTTCGTCCAAGAGGACGAACTTGATCGTTCAACGGTCGTTAAAAGTCTTTTTCTTTTTCAGCGTAATTTCTCTGTCCCTACTTTTTTTCCGCTATCAATAGAAGACATCCATCGAAGTTCAGGGTCAAGTGTGATAAAGAATTTTTAGCGACATATACCGAGTTTCGTTTTATCCTTTGCACTTGAAATAGAGAAACGAAATTTGAGAGATTCTCGAGTTTCGACGAAGAACGATGTGGAATATTGTTAGAATAACAGGAAAAATTGCAAGATATTTATAGAAAATTAATTTTTTCTATGGAAATATTTTTAATATTTTATTAATTTTTTCTGTTATTCGGTGCAATTCAAGAAAATTATGCAAAAATCGAGGGGGGACTGGTGAAAGGAAATACGTATTACATTAATGGATCCAGTCCATCGTATAATTGATTTCAACGAGATAATTTATTTGCTTGCATGAGATTGCATTTTTTTTTTTTTTTTTTTTTTGTTAAACGATCATTCGACGGTAGACGAGAAAGAATCGTTAGAAATTCGATTATCCATTGGAAGATGTTTTGTCGATCGTAAATGATGTATCGAGTATCGATTTCGAATATGTATAATGTATTTGGGTGATTGGCTATTTTTTGCAGTGAGAGTTTCGTGCTTTTATACATATACACTTTCACCGAAAACGGAAATACGGAGGTGAGAAGAAAGTTCAAATTAGCAGGAAGGTTGAGGGGAAAATTAAACGTTGATCTTTGCTGATAAAGAGGTCAACTCAATGCCAAGCTGCGACATACTTGAAAGTTGTTCTATTCTAAACAGTCTATTAATTAGTTTAAAAAATTATCAGTGTGTAGATAAATCGAAGACGCATAAAAATCTCCATTAATGGAAATTGTTTCTATCGCGAGTTTCTTCGTTGGATTTATATTCCTATCGAGAAGTATTTACGTCAAACTAGTGAAGCCAGTCTGGGCCTCAACGGACCCCCCACTCTGACCTCTGAGCTTGTACAACTGTATGGGTGTGGACGTCAAAGTGGGGGGACCATTTAGACGCAGAGTGGCTTCACTGTGCGAAACGTGTGCTTTTCACTAAAGTAGAAGAGATTGGAATTAATTGTAACAAATGTGTCTAATTTTATTTTGAGGATCCTACCAGTGTTAAAAATCTTTAAAAAATGGTGATACTTACTGCATATATCTAGTATGCAACTTTTGTTTTTACATTGAATTGATATTTTTATTCATTTATGAGCAAATGATCAATATAGTACTACGTGTAATTTGTTATATTCGACACCATGTAGGTTTTAATTGTAACACACCATTTTGAATTATAACGTACTCGTAATTCCTATAGTGTATGGATATAAAAGTAGTTGAAAATACTTTGGTAAATCGAGTATGTTATCTAACGGTTAACATGCATTTAGAAATGACATACACTTGTAAATTATCAAAATAACAACGACTGTCTGTTTTATAAAAATAACACTCTTTTTTACAAAATAATTTTATTTTTCGTAAGATTTGAATATTTAATTTATCAAAAGGATATTTATTTCTATATGCAATGTCGAGTTATTGTTGGCGCGATAGAAGCATTTACCATTTTCCTACTTAATTAGCATGATACAAACGACATGAGTTTACTTGTTACAATTTAAACTATTTTTTCCAAAATACTGCACAGTAAAATTTCATCAACGTAATTTTATATTTAAAAATCATTTGACATTTAAAAATTTACTCAAATAAATGACGATTTCAGTTATGTATCGAACTCTAATATTTACACTGTAGTAACTGAGCAATTCGAGGTTAAAGAACAAGTGAAATATTTACAAAAGAGTGCAGAAAACTTATTTTCTCATTTCTATCAACATTGACGTAGTGTTGGCAGCCCTAAACTATTGAAACTACAGCGTCTTGTATAGTATTGAAGAAAGCTACTAAACGATTTTAAATCTCATTAACGGACCGAGTCACAAATTTGAATTTTACAATTGCCACGTGCTATAATTGATTTCGGTCTTTTCCATAAGTTTAATACGATTTGTTCGATTCGTAATATTCTTCATTTCCCCAATTGGGTACTCAGCATTCCCTCATTTATAATTATTCAAGATATTTGTTTGTACTTCTATGGATGCTGGATTTACTGAAACAAAAGAGTTTGAAGTTGTTGAACCATCGACAAATTGACATTGAGAATACGTCAAACGTATGATTTTTTTGAAATATCAATACAATAGATACATCCTAAAATAATCTTTCATAAAAGTTATTTTAACTGTAATATTCTTTATGAAGCAAATTAGGAATTCACAAGATATCGTATTTTTTAATTACTTTGAATTCTTATTTGCATCATTATAGAATTAATTTGTACCGAAACGAAATAGTATATCGATAAACTATAAAAAAAAAATTTGCATAAACGTACGTCAAATACACAGTTTTCCCTAAAATGCATTGAGAAACATGATCTTTTATAAGATTTTCTGTCGAATCGTGATATTATTTTACGTATAATCAGTAATTCATTAATATATAGAATTGTATTGATTGTAAAGGAACAAATAAATATAGCTTCGGTTTGAATTGAAAATTAAAATAAAAACACTCGATTTATTTCATTACGGCCTAATATTGATTCAACGTTCAATTTACAATTTTAAAGGAATTAGAGTTTAGCTGAGAGAAAATAGTATGTCGGTGAACTATTTTTTCACGTACCTTTTTTCCAATTACATAACGCATTGATTAAAGAATTAACGAAAGAAATAATAGCCCTCCCCCTTGTATTTACTATAATTGTCGGCTACACTCACATGTACACGCATTGTAGGATATAAAGAAAAACTAGTATATCGAGCTGGTTATTAGAATATCACCTGGTGGGTGAAGGAAAAAAATCAGATCACGCTCAAAGTTATCGAGACCAGACAGATCCGTTTGGATTATTAGGTAGCGAGAATTATTTAGTATGGAGCTGGTTTTTACGAGTTGTAAATGGAAGCAGGGAAAATGATAATGCCGCATTCCGATATGATTAAAGTCTGATTACGCAATGCTTGAAAATGGGAAATGATGTTCGATGGAAGATTTATGAGCACTATTATTGTGTTATATACCGGCTCTGGTGTATATATATATTTGCCTTTTAATAATTTTCTTTTTCTTTTTTTTTCTCTTTTTATGTACCAACGACTCTAATCCTCAATTCCACGTGTATGGTAACGCTTCCGCCGTAAGCCTAAAGGTAAACAGAGGATTTTGCGAAAACTCCATCACTTTTAATTCCAAGTATTCTACCTACGCGTATTTACGACACGTATCTTTTTTTATAAAATCGCTCGACTCGACAAACACCACGCTGCAGCGCTCTGACGCGTACTTTGACTTTTTAATTAAATCAAAGAAAACTCCGCTCTGACTCAAACATTTTCCCGCTCTTTATTACCCAAAACGTCATCCACCTTGTCTCTCGACTCTATGAGTCGTTTTCTTGGAAAATTATGCGCGATTCTGGATTTTTCAAAAAATTTATTAATTAATCATTATTATAGAGGAAAATTTCTGCTTCGAATAAAATTTTAACGATCATTTTTTTTTACAAGATTTTTTATTCGAATAGATCATTTGTCATTGAAAAATGGAATACTCGAAATTGACACAGTTTTTGAGTCGTTTTCTTAGAAAATAGTAACATTCCTGATTTTTCAAAAAAATTTATTAATTAATAATTATGATTGGAAAGGAAAATATGTGCCTCGGACAAAATTTTATCGATTCATTTTTTATCAACAAAACTTTCTATTTGAACGAATCATTTCTCACCGAAAAACGGAATACTCGAAATTCACACAATTTTTTAGTATTCTTCTTTGAATATATTACTTTTGAAAAAAATGTATCAATTAATGAATATAATACAAAAGAAAATTTGTATCTCGGACAAGCTTTTATCTTTCCATTGTTTTATATGAATTAATGGATCATTTCTCGAAGCATGAAATACTCCAAATTCACGCTAGTTTTTATTAATTTTCTTGAAAAATAGTACAGTTCCTGATTTAAAAAAATGGATTAAATAACAATTATAATAGAAAGGAAACTATATGTGTCTCGGACAAAATTTTATCGACGCATATTTTATTTACCAAACCTTTTATTTAAACGGATCATTTCTCACCGAAGCACAGAATCAAAATTCACGCAAGTTTTTATTAATTTTCTTGAAAAATAGTACAGTTCCTGATTTAAAAAAATTGATTAAATAACAATTATAATAGAAAGGAAACTATATGTGTCTCGGACAAAATTTTATCGACGCATATTTTATTTACAAAACCTTTTATTTAAACGGATCATTTCTCACCGAAGCACACAATCAAAATTCACGCAATTTTTCTCCTTTCCGAGTTTGCCTCGCAGCGCCGTACGCAAAGCCCACGATTATTGATTCAATATTTATTTATGAGATTAGAACTTGAAATACATTGAACTCGCTTAATTCAGCGCTGCGCATGCGAAGAAAATTGACGGGCGATTATTAATAAAATGGGGGTTTCAAGGAAAAAGCCGGGAGTTTGGAGAGACGGACTTTTTGATTAATGACGAGAGCATTGTAATTTGTTAACGGTGTTGGCTATATGGGAGGAAGAAAAAATTTCGTGACGTACACCTGTAGCGCGTTGAGTGCATTGGCAAATTTACGTAAGCGTGCACAGTTCACGTGTTTCGCGCGTCATTTAAAAACAAAGTCCACATGCTATTTTAACGGCTTCGAGATGATCGTAAAAATCAATAAACTGTTCCAGCAACTTCTTTTTTTCATCAGCGAAGGTTAAAGTCGAATCTCTCGATTATTGAAATTTGGTTGAGACTCACGCGCGCAGCCCGGTACTTCCCATCGAATAAATCTTTCCACCTTTTTTTCAGAAAGACTCACCGGGTTATTCTTATTACAAACGTGTTCGTTGGAACCAGGGTGGAAAAATTTTTCGTTTCCTAGAATATTGATTTTCTTTCTAACATCGAGTTTCAATTTTTTCAGTTGTTTATATACCTCGTCGTAAATGATCTGATCTATCAACTAGGGTAATATGTTCGATAGATAGACGATGGTCAATAAATGGACGATTCGCTAATAAAATAGTTATGATCCTATGAATTTTGTTGAAATGAAAACTGCCTTAGTATTTTTTATTTTTACCGTTTGACTGCTAAGCAATTCTTGCAAGAACGCACGAAAACTGCGGGACATATTTTGACTTGATGTTGTCAAATAAGACACTCTCATTTAGACAAATATCAATAAAAAAAATTTAATAATTCATTCCGTATTAAAAAGAAATAATATTAATTGTGTAGCTCGCAGCGCGAAAGCACTACGTGGCGGTTTTCGAGACAAATGAACGCAGCGCTTTTGCGCCGCGCAACAGTCAAGCGATTAAATAATATTTTTTAGCTATTTATACATATTGATCATAAATACCTTTTAAATTTAATCTCAATTTTAATATTTACTACTAGTTGAATCATCCATCTATTGGTGCTTTTTGTTATTTTACAGTTTTTTTTACATTATATATTTCAAATTCTTTGTAAGAGAATACGTTGTTTTTTTTTTATTCTTTAGCAATTTTTTATTCAATTTCGGTATTTGCTTGAAAAAAAAAATTATATTTTAAATATTGCATCTCTGATGTACAACAAATTGCTAAACTGTTTATCCATTGAGCATGTTACCTTACCAAATCTCAAGCATCATTTCTTGCATAACTGTTTGTTTTCTTTCAAACTCTTACGTCTCCATTTCTTTTGTTTACATTACGTTATATTACTCGCTCGAGTTCCTCGAATCATTCCAGAAATCATCTCGACCTATCACTTTTTGTTTATTCGCTCTCATCCGATCTGTTACTTTATCCGAGGTTTAAACACAAACTTTTCTCTTATAAATATTGTCTTAAGATATTTGGAATCGAGATATAAACCGATGTTATCCTTTTTCTCCTTTTCAGATAATCGATATACCTTCGTTGTCCAAGTTTCTCAGAATCAAATCTGCGTTTCTTTCTCAAATGTCTTATATTTTTATACTTAAAGAGGATAAGATAAATGCATTATGCTGTGAAAGAAATATTGTGTAAAACACTGAAATCAAGTACTCATTCAGCATACGTGGCGCTCTAACACCCTACATTCGTTTCAAAATATGAAATATGCGTGAAAAATTTCTGTTATAGGAAATTTACTTAATTACGATATGTATTTTTTTTTTATATAATTTTAAAAAGCATATACATACGCTTTTAGATTATTCCATTTAAGGTCAAAATTTTATACAATTTATAAGTTAGAAATTATTTATGGTTAACAAAATAAAAAGGCCACATTGTAGAGTAAGTATCTCATTGCAAAGAATAAAAATTATTTAAACGAATCTGGATTCACTGTAAATTATAAGAGATTTAAAATTTAATTAAGAAGCTAATTATCCCTTCTGAAGAATTGCTGCATAATAAATTCTAATTTTCAAATGTTCCAAATATTAAGAAAATGATTTTCTTAAGAATAGCATAATGATTCTTTTCTCGTAGAATCATTTGAATTGGAAACTTGAAGAAAGAATTTATTATTAGCAGTTTACATCTCAATTTCTAGATGTAACAATAACATGTATAAACAGATGCAATAAAGGATGGTACAAGTGATGCTCATTATCGTCATCAGCCGCTCGTGCTATTCGGTGTTAATGACTCCCATTGACATGAGTAATGTAATAAGAAACTGTACTTACCAAATATTTCCAACTTATTTTTGTCCAGTAACAATCACTTCACATTTTAATTATTTGTTACGTAAACGTATAGCATGTATATGTAAACAAATGCAATATTCCATAGTACAATTGTCGGCAAGAATTACTGTTACACTCCCACCTGTATAAACAATGGATAAAAATTGTACTCACTAAATATTTTCAACCTATTCCTCAACACTGACCATCGATACACATTTGAATTTTTATCACATTGATTTATAAGGATATATGTCTAAATAAATTCAATATAATTAATAGTACAATATATTATTATCATCGAAGGGATTGCTGTTATTAGTCCTATCTAAATATGTAGCGGATAATAGTATACTTACCTAATTATTTCCAATCAATACTTCACTAATAACAATTAGTTTGTGAATCAATTGTTGTTGCATAGATGTATAACGATTTTATGTGTAAATAAATATTAAAAGCCATGATATAATTATCATCAAGAGGCCTAACTGTTATTCATGTTCACAAGAAGAATGGAAAAAATTGTACCTCACAAATATTTTTGACCAATATTGGTATAATCACACAATCTCTTTCTTTCAATTTTTGTTATGTAGATTCAACGACGTATGTGTAAATAAACGCAATAATGAAGAAAAAAATTATAGCGAAGAGATTAAGTCATAACTCTTACAACACGAGGAATGAAAAAAACTTTAGTTAACAAATATTTTCGACCAATTCTGGCCCATTGACAATCGGTTTACGTCTCAATTTTTCTTACGTAGTTGCAACGACGTATGTCTGAAGAAATGAAATAATCAAGAATAAAATTATAGCGAAGTAATCGTCATGATTCCTACAGCATCAGCATTGGAAGAAACTGCTAAAAACATTTATTCAGCCAATTCTGGCCCACTGATAATCGGTTTACGTTTCAGTTTTTGTTACGTAGACGCAACTAAATACTTACAAATGAATGTGATAATCCAGAAAAACGTTATATCCAATATATTAAATCATTATTCCTACAGCATAAGCAATAAAGAAAACTGCTTGAAAAATATTTTTTTGCCATTTTTTGTCCATTGACAATAGGTTTAAGTTTCAATTTTTCTTACATAGATGCAACGACATGTGTATAAATAAATACAATAATGAAAAACAAAATTATACCGAAGAGATTTAGTCATCACTCCCATAACATGACCAGTGGAAAAACCCTTGCTTACAAAATATTTCCGACCAATTCTGGCCCATTGACAATCGGTTTACGTATCAATTTTTGTTACGTAGATGCAACGACGTATGTCTGAATAAATGCAATAATCCTTAGTACTTGAACGACGACCATTATCGTCACTAGTCGCTGTTATTGCTCCCATCTACACGAGTCGAGTAATGGAAAAATTGTGCTTACCGAATATTTCCGACCAATTCTGTCTGGTCCACTGATAATAGTTCCTTTCATCACACAAATTCTTCAAAATCTATTAGCTTGCCCAATATATGACCAAACACTGCAATAGATCACCATAAATTGCAATTTCTATGAAAACTCTCGCTCTAGCCTAAATAAATTGATAGAGTGTCTTACTCCAGTCTAAAATGGCATAATTTTTTCTCCCAAAAATTGCATCCAACAAAGAAGCAAATTGCTGGAGCACTAAAAACCAGTCAAATATAATATATATATATATATATACATATACATATATACCTCAGTAAAAACTATAATGATGATTGGCGCAGAGAGACGACCGCAATTATATCGAGAGCTGCGCAAATGTCGTTGGGAGCAACAAACATGTTATGATTATTAAACTTACCGTGAAATATTAGAACGTGTCGAAGTGTAAATAAATTGGATCTGGAGACAAAAACAAAATTCGAAAGCGAACCTCGAATCTGGCAAATGCGCAAAATAGCGTTTATAAATTCATCATTGCAGAATTTTTGAAGAATATTTTAAGTCCACAACATTATTATTCCCACTGTTACAATTTAAGGGTAGTTTTTTTGGTCGGTATAACGCCAAGCGAATATGGAAGATACAGCGACCAAACAGATGGAATGCTAATACCTACACGAGACTCGTAGAATTCCACATGTCGTACGCCGCATTGGGCCGGGCCGTACAGTCCCGAGATCGCCCGAGTCCGGCCGAAGGTCGTCCAGCTGGGATATAAAATCAGCGAGACTCGCTTTGGCCGCCATTCGCCGAGCCACTTGACTCGCACTAGCACGCCAGTTTCCTAGTGACAAAGTGCGTTACGAGTGAAAACCAGTGCAACATCCTCTCATTGGGACGATCGAAGGATCACCAAAATAATCAACATGTACACGAATCCGTTCAACCGCAAACACAGCACGATCAGACAGGTTCTGGACCGCTTGCTGGATCCGACAAAGAAACCCATCAGAAGATCGGAGAGTGTTTCCAGTTCGGGGAGCAACAGTTCCAAAGGCAGCAATGGTTCGCTCAATCACGGACACCGGCATATTCTTCAGTGGGGCAGAAAGTGAATACAACGCAACAGCTTCCTCGCGAAGCCACTCAAAACTGTGTTTACAGAGATGTTTACCTACCACCATGCTCTTACCTGGAATTTCACGGTCGGGGTCCCCTCTGGAATGTATTTCGGACACATTCTTCTTAAGGCAGTAAATACTTTTGGACAAGTATTCCTCGATCCTAGGACGATTCGTTGCTAAGAAGCTGACTGTTCTAAGTATAGAGTGCATTGAATTTGGCTCGAGTCGATGAGCTGCTGTGGCTTCGATCATGATCGTCGAGCTGCGACCATCGAGTTCTCGAGTTGATCATTCGGAGACGTGGGATAATTAGAATCATCCACAGCTGAATGTATCTCTCAGGAGAGACATGGGATTGGTCGTGCAGATTCTGTTCATTTGTTCCAATTGCTGGATGGAAGTACAGACTGACGTTGACGAAGACAGGGGAGGAAATTTTGTACGTCGAGGATGAAGAGGGAAAGCTGTGGGAACGATGATTTTTGCTGCAGCTATTGGAAACATAGCTGGAAACGTATGATGGAGTGGAGCCTTCAAGGTAGCTGAGAACTGGAGTTTTCTGATGCTGAGAAACTCGTTGGATGAGCTTGAACGAGCATAATCAAATTCTGACGACCCATTGCTGACTGGGAATACCTTGGTCCATCCTAGACTTTGTTGGGCTTGACATCATCGCAATTATTTATATCATTATATCATCGTATATATCGTTTCATCACATTATTGAATTATCGTCGTCTCGTTAGTGCCATATCATTGTTCTATTACTGACGTTATCACTACAAAAAAGAGTTGGGAACATATTAATTTTCCATATTACTGTAGTTTTAAGCCACTAGTCACAGTCAGTATTAGGCTTCTTGTATATCTTACTGCAATAATTTATTAAATTTTGTACGATTTGCGATCGATAAATATATTTATTTATACTTTATATAAACTTATCTCTGTTGTTATTTTTCTTATTTATTGTCCTACAAACCTTTCTCCTTCATCTATGTATTTGACACTGTTTTTCGATACAGTCATGCTGGTTGGGTGAATGTATTACAGTTTTGAGAAACAAAAAGAAACTTTGCCTTGTTGGGTTATCATCCCTTATCGCTCGATTAAAGTCGTATTATATTTAATAGTATATAAAACTTGTACTAAATTCTGTCGACATATAACAAATCTTTGCTTCTCAATTATCATCATTGATCAGCCATTGTCAAAGCAAAAAGAATTTTTCTGAAAATTATTGCTCTTTAAGCATTTTTGTCAATTGATGAAATATCTATATCAATCCTGCAATATCATAAATATATTTTTATCTTTTCTCTAAATTATTCACAACGACGAAACTTTATTGGTTCAGCCGATAATAAATTTATATACGTAACGCTAGACGTACGATTGTTCGCATTTTTCATTGGTCGATGAATTTTTATCGCCTTGAAGAATACGAGTTCCGCACTTGAAATAACTTTATCACCAATTGGCATATAATGTCGCATAGATAAGGAATAGTTTTGGCTATTTTAGCCTCGCGAGGTCAATATTGTTGGATAACGTCTTCAGCCTTTAATTAAAGAAACGTGATTCTATAAACGTCCGCTAATTTTGGTTCGATTGCACAATGATGACAATGTACAATGGCACGATATTAATTTATTCTCTTCGTTATTACCTTTGATTAACCGATTTCGTATAAATTCCATTTATTTTCATTTGGTCAAATATTACTGTTATTACGCAGCGTTTAAAAATAACTTAACACTTGTTTAGTCAAACCAAACAATCGAGTGTTAAATCTCCCATTATGTCATTTTCATCGTTCGTTCTTCTGTATTTTTTCAGGAAAACTTTTCAGTAGAATTATAATAATTATCATTGTACGAGTGATTGCAGAAAGGGATGAAAAGGCAAGGACAAGTTTATTGTGTTGATGAGAGACTGCTAGAAGGCTCGGTGCAGATAAGGAATCGATTAATAAGCAACGAGACATATGGGAGTGAAAAGTTCTTGTGGGTTTCGAGTGATGATATTATTAGGTCGTATTCGCCTTGTATCGCAGGTCAGTTACACGATAACTCTCATTTGCAAGTGATTAATCAAACCTAAACTTCTGAAATTCAATTGGCAACTTGGACTTGTCACGCGATCCAGCTACGATAATTGCACACTCGACTAATAACGCTCATCAGGATCTAATGGAGAAAAAGATGAAGTATTCTGTTACATCCTGCTTTTAACTTGCAGGAAGATACTGAAAATTGTGGTTTTCATGGAATGCAAGTTACGGGTTGGTTTGATAAGAAAATAATTACACAAATGATGAATTTTTTTAGAAACTTATCATAGGACCCCAAGATAAATGCTGAAGAGGAGCAATGATCGAAAGTCTTTATTAAGGAAGGAAGAAATTCTCGAGCTTCCCGATGACTTGCTTTTATAAGTTGCAGAAACTTATTGAACATTGTGATTCTTATGGAATATAAGTAACGAGTGTCTGATAAGGAGATAGTTACACAAATGAAGAATTCCTTTACAAAAATATTATAGGACCTCAAGAGAAATGCTGAAGAGGAGCAGTACTCGACAGTTTTGATTAAGGAAGAAACAAATTCAAGCTTCCTGATGACTTGCTTTTAAGTTGCAGAAACTTATTGAACATTGTGATTCTTATGGAATATAAGTTACGAGTGTCTGATAAGGAGACAGTTACACAAATGAAGAATTCTTTTACAGAAGTATTATAGGACCCTAAGATAAATGCCGAAGAGGATCAACAATCGACAAGTCTTAAGAAAAAACCCAATTCTATCTTCCTAACAACACAGTTTCTTTTAAGCTCTAAAAAGATACGTATATGATAAATAATATGATTCTAAGGCCATATTCCCATATAGATTTGATATTTCTCATGAACTTTTCACACCCTCTCTGATCACCCTGTTTAAACTATTTCATCATTCCAAAGCCATACTCTCATCGAATCGATATTCTCCATCAACTTTTTGCGCATTGCGATGAGCATATCTATAAACAATCGATGCACCAAGTGGATCAAAACTGCCGGTTCAGCGATGAAACAGCGATGCAAGAGAAACGACGCGTCAGTCCAATGATAAGATGTTATTTTTCAAATGGTAAGTTTACCAGCAAAAATAACATCGATATAGGAGAAATACTGAAAAGAGAGTCTGTGGTGGAGACGAGGCTCGCGAGCGAATAACGTCACTTGGGCCATTTGTTTTAATAAGATGCTCGGTTTGAAAGTTCAACTGACATAATCGGAATGAAAAAAAAGTCTACTTTACGAGACACAGTCTTCGAAGGAAGAACGAATTACGTTATAGGTATAATAATTAGATGAATATTAACATTAAAGCCAACAATTAATTTACTCTTATCGAACAGTCAATGGACAAGGAAATAAATTTGTCTGGTATTTAATAGTTGTACCATTCCTATTATTATTATTTTAACACGCACGTTCGTCACTCGTATATTTACGATCATCGTGGACGCTCGGTGATTGGTCGAAGCTGGTTGCGAGTAAAATGCATTTTCGACGGAAATAGCGACGAATGGTTTATTACCGGTTGTCTGTATAGGTGTCGATCGGTGATAATTGATTACTAATGAGTCGTAAAATAGTTGGAGGATCGTGCGAGCCAAGTCGTGATACATTTATGAGAAAGAATAATGAGTTGGTCGAGCGATTAATCGTGAATTACAAGTTGTCGGTGAATTGTTTACCGATCGCTCGTAAAATCGCCGGGCAATCGTAGAAATCGAGCTGTGCGATGCGTTTGCAGGAGAAAAAAAATGATAAAACGCCGCAGTCAAGCTTGCAGACGGGGTCATCGTTGAGCCACGATTGGAACGCTTTTGCGCAGATCTCTTTGTTTATTTACGTCGAGACTATTATTTCCCAGATGCTTATTCTTAGACCTCCCCTGGGGCAATTAAGGAAAATATGTTCGCATTAGTTTTTTTTCTCTCCACTTTTTTCTATCCCATTTCAATCCTATCGTTCAACTCTGCTGTTTTTATTGCGCCTTCTCCTAATTTTCAACGTGATTTTGTTTTTGCGACAGGATATGTATGTACAGGATTTAATGATAATATTGATGAAATTATAGGATTTTGTAGCTGGACTGGATGTTAAATGGCTCGTTTGACTTTGATTGCGCGTAGGAAAATTTTATTGATTTATTTTTGTTTATCCAGACGCATCGATTGGTTTTTAAAGCTCTCCTACAACTTCGATCAGCAGCTTTTTATACGATTGTTGGAAAAATTATATGATTTTCGAAGTTTCTCGATTCCATGCGATGAATAACAGTGATCAAAGCCGGTTTAAAAGAAAATTCTTGTTTGATCGACCAATGTAACGACATGCTTACAAATGAATGCACGTGTCATTAGCTTAAAACGTAAGTGACAGGAATTCTTTAGTGTCTGGAATGACTTCTTCGAGCAGTGTTTAGTGTACCATTCATGATAATTGGGTTTTTGTTAAAAATGTTATAAAAGTAGGACAATTTTGTACATATTGATATTGCTCGAAATTAAAATAATAATTAGAAATTTTTTTCTATTATGAAATTTTAAATTTTGACAGATATTATTCAAAAATGATTTATATATACGAGAGGGATTCGTTTACCTGCATAAATTTTTTCTTTAAAAAATCTTTAATCCTTTCAATGTCCTACTTTTCTATGTTTACCATATAATTAATATTTTGAACTAATTAATTGCCCATAATTCAAAAATAATAGTATTTCAATATTAATATGAGATGGAATCTTATTGTGCAATACATTTTTATTACGTAATAATAGTAGCACAAACTGTCTTGAATATTTATTTTATTTAAAAATTGAAACAAACTATTCTCTAGCATTTATATACTTATGCTTCGTAAATGGACAGTGAAAGGGTCAAATATAAGAATATAGAGGCTTCAAAATGGCTTCGGATAGAAACTAGCATCTCTTTGATTATACACAAAATTAAAAATAACAATAAAAAAATTTATTTTGAAATTCTAAACTCTCTTGCAGATATTATTCAAAGATAATTTATACGAGATGGATTCGTTTATACCTGCATAAAGTTTTCCTTTTCAACATCTTTCATTTTTTCAATGTTCTACCACTTTACATGTTTACCATATAATTAATATTTTGCACTAATTAATTGTCCATAATTCAAAAATAATAATGCTTCAATATTAATATGAAATAAAATCTCATTGTGCAATTCCATTTCTATTACGTAATCTTAGTAGTAACTGTTTCGTATGTTTATTTTATTTAAAAATTGAAAGTAATGATTCTCCAGCATTTTTATATTTTTATGTTTCGTGAATGGACAGTGAAAGGGTCAAATATAAGAGAATAAGGAGCTAAAAAAAGCTTATAATAGAAATTGGCATCTCTTTAATTAATCAAAATTAAAAATTATAATATTAAAGAACCTATTATGAAATTCAAACTCTCTTGTAGATATGATACAAAGATGATTTATACGAGAGGGATTCGTTTATCAGGATCAATTTTTTCTTCACTACCACTTTTATTCTTTCAATGTCCTACCTATATATGTTTACCATATAATTAATATGTTGCTCTAATTAATTGTCCATAATTCATAAATAAAGGTGCCTCACCATTATTATGAAATTGAATCTCATTGTGCAATTCCATGTTTATTACGTAATCATAGTAGCAAAGTAAAAAAAACGAAACTAACGATTCTATAGCATTTATACACTTATATTCTGTAAAGGGACAGTGAGAGGGTCAAATATAATAGTAAAAGAACTTGATAAGGGCTTGTAATAAAAATTGGCGTCTCTTTGATTGCACACACACACACATGAAATTAAAAACACATCAGTAAAACATTTTATTATTAAATCTCTCTTTGAGTACGAATAAAAAAGGGCTTCAAAAAAGTCTTATGAAAAAAATTCAAACCTCTATAAATAAAGAAACAATATTTTCTTAACTACATCTATTCCCCTATATTATCTAGGGCATGTCGACTGATTCACACTGTATATGTTGAATCTTAAATATTCAGTTTCGTCAATAAAGTTTAATTATCAGTTAACCACTTTTGAGGACCTTATTAATTAAAAAAAAAATGTAACCAATATACACAATCTTCTCCTTGTTTAACGCGACTCAAAGAAATATTAATTAACTACATTAATTAATTTTTG
The DNA here is from genome assembly GCF_024137725.1 of Prorops nasuta. NCBI lineage: Eukaryota > Metazoa > Arthropoda > Insecta > Hymenoptera > Bethylidae > Prorops > Prorops nasuta. Next base: position 5,450,375 of record NW_027116808.1, read on the forward strand.
CTTCCTTCCCCTAGATCAATAATTTGTTAGCGTCCATACTCTCAAAAATGGACTTTAGTCCAATGGACGTTTGTGGCAAAAATCTCACTCCAACTCCTCGTTTCTTTTTTTCACTATTAAGAAATCAACATTAATTAATACCGCTTATTATGACCGTCATTATCACAGTCGCGTTTGCGATATTGTCTCATTTATATACCACATACGCTTTGAATGTCAAAGTCACCGCTCAACTACGCCGGAAATTATTTCTCGCACCTGCACGATTGATTTTCGACAGGTTTTCGTGCGAAAAACGATAAGATAAAGCACCGATTAAATAAAGAAATCTTCCGCAGCTATATTCATTTTATTCCTATTTTTGTCCATTATCGATAAAACAGCACAAACGTCTCGTCCAATTTGGTTTAATTAAAGCATATTGAGTTGTTCCTCCTGAGGGTTAATTTTCTCCTTTCACGCGTTGTTCATTGATCTATTCGCGTCAGGCTGCCATAAAATTCAATAGCTGAATGTTCAATAAAGTTTTTTGATATCTGTAACGAGATAATTAGCGGAGTAGAAAGAATTAGCATGTTACATAGCGATGGATGTTCGAGCCAAGTACAAAATCACTGGGAGATCCGTTTAATGTAGCTGTTGGCCATCCGTCAAGGAGAGACCTTTATCTTGATATTTTAGCGAAATGTGAAGGAAAGCATCTTCGCGAAAGTGAAATTCCTGTCGGTTCTATCCAACGAAGAATATCGAAAGGGAAAACTTGTTGGGTTAACCTTGGACCCATATACGGGTCGAGGTAGGAAACGCCCCTAGTAACAGCATGGACGTAGGGATGTAAGAAGATGTTTATAGGAAAATATTAGGTCAAATAGGGTAAATGCACATTTTTGAAGAAAGTGGAATCAGTTCAATTGACATGATGAAGTGTGAGCTAATATAAATTTTTGTAATGAGATATATCATTCAGCGTAAACAGATATATATTTCTTATCATAATTTAGAATATAATATATTGTTTGTTCTACAGGAAATATTGATGAGCAATCGTAATCCCGTTTTGTTGCATGTTTTATTACCTTTATGAGGTTGCCCTATGACCCCAGACACAAACATACATTACATATATTGAAATAAAGGATAATATTATTGGAAACATTTCAATAGAAGCAATTGTAATTGATTAAACATTTAATAAAATTCTAAACACACCTATTAAATTTCATTAGAATTCGAGAGGATATTATCCAGGAAGAAGAGGTTGGAACGACAAATTAAACCATATAAGAAATATGAAATTTTTGTGTACATGACTTTTTTAAAACTCCTATTATAATTGTATTCAAAAAAAGATCTTATGCCAAAACTGGGTATCTCTTACCGTTACAGAGATTGATGAATTATTATCTTCTAACTCTAGGATGTTTGTATCCTCAAAGAAAATAATTCCTTCAATTTGTCTAAGAAGTGTCCTTAGTGATGGAAATTGAAATTGTCACATGTTAACGATGCAGGATATTTTGTTAATAAAAAACTTACTCAACTACCCTTTTTAAATGTAAACATACGTGTATAAAATATATCTTGATATATTTAGTTCTGTTTTCTTTAAGGCCATACGATTTCATAAGGAGAATTTTGAAATCTAAAATAAACTGCAGAAAACATTGAATGTCCACTAAATAATTACGGATATCAAACACCTATACTGCACGTATTTAAGGGTTAAATGCATCTTGATAATGTCGCTTAACATCAAGCCACTTAAATAATTTATGGAAATGTGGAAGAGAGCATCTTCGTGACAAATTATAATTCCTATCGGTTTTGTGTTCAACGTCCAAGGGGAACGTAAAGGAAACGTTATTGCTGGGTCAAGCTCGCTCCATATATGCTATACTATAGTATAATTATTACAGCGTTATTTGATAATTTCGCTTGTTATTGTCACTTAACGCCACTTGGGATCGTTCGGACAACTCGAGGAGCCTTCGTAATCTTGATTAAATGTATTCTTCCATCGACCTTGCTACGTCCCCCCATCAATTTCCACCGAAAACGCTCCCCGTGCTCAAATTCCCTGTTACGTTAATTATCATTGTTATTAATTAAATATTTTCATTCTTTCACTTTTCTTTCATGACTTCATTACTATAAACTATAAATTTAACGCAGAATCCAGGGTAGGTAAGTTCTTGAACAATAATTATTTTATTATTATTAATTAATTTCTCTTCTCAATTCTTCATTTTTCCTTTTTTTTATTGTAACATCAACAGACAATTGCAAATTGAAGAAACGTAATGTCGAGTCCAGGGTAAATATCAAGGAGATAAGGGACCAATTGCGATCGTTCGAAAGATTCGTCAGGCGCCTGAGTTCTGATATAAGAAAGTGATATCTCTACTCTGGGAATCCTAAATAAAAGTGGCTTGGATCAATCAATCGTGGAAAGCACGAACTTTCCTCCGAACTACTATATACATGTATGTAAGTGGGTCTTGATAAAAACGAAGAGGGGCTAAAGATAATGTTTTCAGGTCGACACGTGTCAAAACAGACAGCGAGCTATTAATTAGTCTACTTAATATACGTATATACAAATCTACACTGTGTATAGTTGTATTAAATAAATATTTCATCACGAAATTATCTGGGCCGAGTCAAAACTTTTTCGGATTCTTGCCCAATGATGACCGGACGTCATTCGAATCTGCAAAGTCTTTCAACCATTTCTAATCGTGTCCATTTGTTGCTGGAAATTAATCAGTGAATTTTTTTAGCCGAGATAGTAGCTCTGTTTTTGTTTACTATACTACGTCAAGTCTTACGTGAAGTATTGTGCATTTTTAATGATATTTCTTATCGACTTTCTGCTATATCCCATTTATATATCATTATAATTGAGAATAATCATCGTTACAGTTTTTCAAGTACAGTTTTGTGTAACAACATCCTCCAACCCTACATACCATTTCATTTTTTATTTTAACCCCCCCCCCTCCCCCTCCTCGTATTCCAAAGTTTTTTTACTTATTTACTATTTAAAATTATTAGAAGGGGGGGGGGGGGGTGAAATATATATTTGAAAAATTTCTTAGTAAAGAAATATGTTAACCATGCTCTATTTATATATTAGATTTAAACAACGTCGTTTAGTACACTGCATCTAAAAAGTTTAGCATTAATTATATCATTATAAATTTGTTTTAAAAATAAAAAATTACCATTCGTACAATTTAGTTTTTCATTTTGTAGCTCAATAGTTATTTCAGTAAATAATTGAATTTTTTCTTTTTATCAACTTCAACTATACATATATTTTTCCTCTAATTTTTTTAACAAAAAAAGAGAGAGTGCACAGTTGGAGTATTGTTTTTACTATGCTAAACAAAAATATAGCGAGCGTTGAAGGCCAAGACGAAGACGTTGGTAATTGTGACAATTTCCGTAGATTGCGTCTTAATTAATTAGTAAATCATTTGTGTCCGGGATGCTTTTAATGGAATAACTGTTCGGAAATTGTCATCTTTTTCAAGCGTGTCTAACGTAAGTTTAATCCTAATGAAAGGAATTGCCGTTAAAAACGTCGTAAATGTTTCACGCGAACTTAAAATAATAATGCACGGAATTAACACTGTTATTCTGCATTTAATTCCGGTTTCGTCCAACGTCAATTTACTTATTTCCATCGTGCTTATAAGCTGCTGACTAACGAAACCATTTCTCGACGCTGCAGGTAAGATTTAAAAAGCTGAAAAAGTATAGGAAGAAAGGGTATAATTTTCGAGGAATTTTCAAGAGTATGGATTTGGATCATTCTTTAGTACGAGTAATATTTTGCTACCTGAGTTGGGATAATTAAGGTCTGCAAAGAAAAGACTTCTTACGAGTATTGTTAGAGGTACCAAAGAGAAATTTCAAAGGAATGGATGATTTGGATCCATCGAGAAGCTTCGGTGTAATAGTTAAAGGCCATATAAAGAAACGACCTTACTAGATTCTTAATATAGGGTTGCTAAACGGAATTTTCTAGGGAAATTTTTAAGAATATAAATCTGGAACAATTGGGAAAGTTGGTTGAGCTAATTGGAGATCGTAATAAGAAACGAATTTTCATGATTATCTGTAATATCACTTTTGGGCATTTTTAAGAAAATGGTTCTGAATGAACTGTTTATATTAAATAGGTAATTAAGGATTGTAAAGAAATCTTTTTTTTAAGATTATTGATAGAATTATCGTAAAAGTTGTAAGGAAAGGATTTGGATGAATCAAGAAGATACAAGTGACAATGAAGGCCTTTGAATTTTTTTTTTCTGCGATTATTGATAAGATTACCAAAGGGACTTTTTAAGGGAATGCTTCTATACAGACCGAGAACATTCCTTGGGCATGATCAAGTGCATCGTACAAACGACCTTTCTCGAATTTTATTATAGATGTTAGGGTCAATAGTGACCATTTTCAAAGGACGTGATGTGGATTCATCGAAAAGTATCAAGAAACAATTAAGGGCTAATAGGACATGTTATCATTATATGTGTAAGATTTCAAAGAAGTGTTTACATGGGAATGGATCTAGATTGTTCCAGAAGGTTTGTTTTATCAAGTTAATGACGAGATAAGAAACGAGTTTTCGCTATTATTATTGGGATTACTAAGAGGAATTGTTAAGGAGATAATCCTGGATTAGTTAAGGAGATTAAAAGGATAATTAACCCATTAACGTCCAAAATGTCAAAATTTCTTGCACGTTTTCAAAGTGATTTTTTCCAATGTAATTGGCGTTGAAAAAATTCTTGGACCACATATTCTGATGTAAAATTGCATGCTCTTTCAGAATCCGTTGCCAGAATCATGATAAAACTCACAGGAAAAGAGATATGCTCGATTAAAACATAAAAAACACCTAAATTTTCGAAAAAAAAAATTTTTAGGATTTTTTTTCGAAGTGTTACGGTGAAGATATCACCTTGCGACAGTGATCAAAGGTGATCATGGGAGTTGAAGTTTAACAGGGAATTTTTTGTTGACCTTGAACCATCGCTTCTTTACAAAATGGCGGAAAAAACGAATTTTTTTTTTCAATCTTCATCAACTTTTTTCTCGAAATCTATGGTCTTTAGAAAAAAATTCATAAAAACAAAAATGCCTTAGAATCGCTCGAGGAACATTCTCAAATTTTTTCAGAATTTTTTTAGACAATTTTTGAAAATTCCATTTCACAAGTTTCCCGGAAAATCAAAAATTGTCTCAAAAAATTCTGAAAAAATTTGAGAATGTTCCTCGAGCGATTCTAAGGCATTTTTGTTTTTATGAATTTTTTTCTAAAGACCATAGATTTCGAGAAAAAAGTTGATGAAGATTGAAAAAAAAAATTCGTTTTTTCCGCCATTTTGTAAATAAGCGATGGTTCAAGGTCAACAAAAAAATTCCCTGTTAAACTTCAACTCCCATGATCACCTTTGATCACGGTCGCAAGGTGATATCTTCACCGTAACACTTCGAAAAAAAATCCTAAAAATTTTTTTTTTCGAAAATTTAGGTGTTTTTTATGTTTCAATCGAGCATATCTCTTTTCCTGTGAGTTTTATCATGATTCTGGCAACGGATTCTGAAAGAGCATGCAATTTTACATCAGAATATGTGGTTCAAGAATTTTTTCAACGCCAATTACATAGGAAAAAATCACTTTGAAAACGTGCAAGAAATTATGACATTTTGGACGTTAATGGGTTAAGGACTTCAATAAACATAATTTTATGATTATTGATAGAATTATCAAAGAAACAATTTTTAAGTAAAGGGTTTGGATTCATAAGATTGAAGTGACGATAAAGGCTTTTAAAAAAATAGTTTTCCACGATTATCGGTAAAAGTACCGAAAAGAAATTTTAAGAGATGCTCGTGGACCAACTCAGAACATTCCTTAGGAATGATCAAGGGTCTCGTACAAACGACCTTTCTGGAATTTTATTATTGGTATTAGGGTCAAAAGTAGTTATTCTCCAAGAACGTGATGTGGATTGATCGAAAAGTGTTGAGAAATGATTAAGGGCTGAAAAAACGTGTTACGATTATAGGTGTAGAATTGCAAAGAAAAATTTACATAGGAATGGATCTAGATCGATCCAGAAGGTTCTAATGCCGATCGTTATAAGGAACGAGTTTTGACTATTAACGGGATCCCTCACGCGTGCTTTACCGACAGTACAAGTTAATAAACAATTCGTTTAATAAAAGTCAAATGCGAAGCAAATTGAACAATCGGGCTTCTTTATGACAAGGTGCCAATTCTAACGAGTCAATCGAGCTTAAAAAAACTCAATACGGATGAAGAATAACGTTGTACCACTGTCCCGCGTTCTTGAAGTGGAAATAACCAAAAGTAACCTCTCTTCATGAACGCGGCACAATGGTACAGCGTTATTTTTCAACTAATTCGAGTGTTTTTAAGTTCGTTTGACTCGTTAGGACTGGCACATATTGTCCAACAAACGCCCGATTGTTCAATTTGCTTCGCATTTGAATTTTATTAAACTAATTGTTTATTGACTTGAACTGTCGATAAAGTAGGCGTGAGGGATCCCGTTAATGATAAAATAACTGAGGAGAATTTTTAAGGGAATATTTCTGGACTAAATGAGTAAATTGCTTGAAGCAATTAAGAGCTTATCGGAAATGACCTTTCTCGAACTATATTATTGGTATTAGAATTAAAAGAGATCATTTTTGTAGTGTCCCTCACAACCTTTTATTATAACACGTATACATCACCTACAGGTTATCTTGTGGTCTCGCTTGGACTCTGAAAGATTCCATAAAAACTTCGTTGAACATGAAAAACTAAGTGATATGATTTCTCACACTCTTGCTAACCCTAAACTACCTAATCCATACAGAAAGCGTTCGTAACTGTGCCACTATTTTCAAGGGACGTGATGTGGATTGACAAAAAATTCTTAAGGGTTAATTAAGGGCTGAAAAGACTTGTTACGATTGTAGGTGTGGAATTACGAAGAGGAATTTACAAATAAGAATGGATGTAGATTGATCCAGAAGGTTATTTGATTTAATTAACACTCGCACAGTAACAATTTTTCACGATGATTCGTAAAAATGATCCAGAAATGTTTTCAAGGAAATGAGTCTTCATCAAGTAAGAATTGTTAAAATATAATTATGGGCTTACTGCTTTTCGCGATTATTGCTACAAGAGGATTGTCCTGAAGAATTTTCAAAGCAATGGGCCTGGATCTATCGAAAAGGTCCCCTGTAATTAAGCATAAAAATAACCGGTTTAGATCATTGATATATGATAACCAAGAAATTTCAAAAATGTTGTAGAAACATTTTCTGGAAATGAGTCTTCATCAAGCAAGAATTGTTAAATCATAATCAAGGGCTTACTGCTTTTTGCAATTAATGCTACATGTGGATTATCCTGTAGAATTGTCAATAGAATGGATCTGGATTGATCGAGAAGGTTTCTTGGAATAATAAAGAAGCATAAAAAAAACGACCCTTTCAGATCATTGATATATGATGACCAAGAAATTTCAAGAAAGTGGATCTGGTTCGATCAAGCAGGTTCATTGGATTAATGAAGAGTCATAAAGAAACAACTTTTTTTTTGGTTAGTAGTATAATTTCTAGAGAATTAATTCACTTGGATGAAGGAGTATAAAAAATCATTATATTTTCCACTAGTTTGGCTGTCTGAAAATATATAAGTTAATATTACAAATATTTAACACAAATTATAGTATCAAGTGTTTTGAAATTTAAGGAATTTATTATACATTTTGAATGAAATTATACGAACTTTCTGCTAAAAAATAATCGATTTTGTGGAAGTTATGAATCTCCTTCTGGATTTCAAGATACTCTCCTCCCCTATTTTTTTTACAAAAATTGTATAATAGCGCGAATAACTAAAATTAAAAAAAAATCATTAAGCCAGAAGAAATCTTACGTACCATAAACTTCAAATTTTTAAAAATATTCAAATCCAACCAAGTGTCGGATTTATAACATAAACCTCACAATTTCATCCACAAATTTGGCGATTTAATTTATGTTGAAATCATATCTTCCTACTGATTAAAAAAGTGAAGGCCAATCGAACATTTTATATTTTTCTGTAAGAGCTGTTGCAAATGTGAAAAAATCGTATCAAGACAAACGTACGTGCATGTTTAAAGTTAGCAGCACTGATTTCGTTGTTACAAGACAATATTTATCATACCTCTAGCAACAAAATTCTCGAAGAATATCAGATGTTTACACCCATATACCTATACATTTAACCGTCTTTTGACCTAGAATAGCTTCCCTGTCAATTCGACTAAAGCCCAAACAATGACAAAGATAGAAATCCTTCCAATAACTTGACTTCAGTTTGTTGCTGATTTATATGTATGCAGCTGCTTTTTAAAATTCTGCAACTCAAAAACTGCTTCAGACCCATAATTAAAATTTTACTATGTTATTCTAGAAACTATAAAATACTGCACAAACCAATTTCTAAAAAATTTCAAACTCTCGAACCTCTCCCTAAAGGCTTTTCCTCAATAACGGCAGAATTAACGAGTGGAAATTTTCAATAGTTGAGATCTGCATTGATCGAGAAGGTTCGTTGGTATATATAATTAAGTAACGCAGGGATATATTCCACCAGGGTGCTCGGGTTCAAGGCCAGCCACGCATCGATTGCATATAGCGTGCTCCAAGAACTTGACCTTGAGACCAGGTAGAATGGATGGAGGTTGTCAGCAATCCCAAGTCGAAGGTGAGCGGCATCTCGGAGTTTCGCGTTACGAAACGTACTCGGTCAGTCACCCAATAAGTTTTAGCACTTCAGATCCAAAGCTCGGACACCCTGGGTAACCGAAAAACCATGTAAACAATGATAAGGGAACTTCCTATTCTTCAAGGACGTTTACCCTATCTCATCAGGTAGCAATATTACAAGAATAGTGTATCGATGTTAAAATAACGTTCTTTTGTCCTTAGGAAAATATTTGGTCTCACAAAAGAAATGATTAAGAACCTTAAAAGACCTTTGCCTTATTTTCTATAGTCAATCGCAAAAAAAAAAAAACAGAAATCGACTTAACGATCCTATTAAATTTTAATATTCTCAACCCCTTTGACCAAGGTTAACTGGATACAGTCATTCATCAATTTTCTTTTACTATAAATATACCCCCCCCCCCTCCACCTATCTTCTACCATGTATTTAAGACCTTGAAAATGTCAATCTAGTCAGGCTCATCTTTGGACCCTCGTGAAAGGGACTTTTACTGTGGAATCCGTATATTCTTGCAATATTTCTCCGAACTAATTAATTCGCCAATTTTGCTGGGTCATTGAGTTATTGCTTCTTTTTTTAAATTTATTTAACTTGTAGGTTTCTATCGATTTTTGGCTTGAATGTGGGGTTTTATTTGTGGAAAACTATATTGGTTCTTTCTCCATCATAATAACAGGTTAGTCACGCAATATGTGGAGATTTTCCAGATCCCCAAAATGGACTTTATGAACCAAGCATGGAATGTACTTCAAGGATATGTAACTAATTAATTTGGAAAATTTTGCTGGATCATTCAGCCATTATTTCTATCTTAATTTATTTAATTTGTAGGCTGATAATTATATTTATCTTAAATATATGGAGTTTTACTTGTTGAAAGTAATGTTGGCTTTCCCTGCTCTTTCTCTCTCTCTTTCTCTTTCATAATAACAAGTTAGTCGCGCAATATCCTACAATTTTCAAGAGCCCCGAAAATGACTCTATCGACAAGGAATGAAACGGTCTTCAAGTAAATTTTCATTCATTCTCCATTATTCTTCGTGTATTTTTTAAACCTACGAAGCAAGTTAATGTCCATGCACACTTTCTTATATCCTAAATATCTAAATTATTAGCTGAATATTCAAATCTGAAGCCTTCGAAATTTTATTAAATTAAGAATAATTGTTCGCTACAATTCTTAAGCATCGCATAATTTCATTATATCTTGCAACTATTTTCCATTTATTTTTCCCCTATCTTAACTCTTCCTCTGTAAACGTTTTCTTCGATACCTTATCTGTCTTTATAAATTCGTGTCTTTAACTTCCCGCCTCTTTATCCTTTATCAATAAACTCTAAGCATTCAGAAATAATTCGTGATAATGTATAAAACCTTCCCTTTTTTAATATATCAATTATATTATAATTTTAAATTACATTTTTTTACATAGTATTTTTAAAAAAAAAAGATGAAATCTGCAGAAAGCTAACAATTTGGTCGATTTCATCCGGACACGAAAGACTCAGGTTTACAGACAAAGGGTTGAGACCATTTGCGAGTTAGCAAACCACGGTTCAAATTCTACGTCCCAAAAGAGGTATTTTCAACAATCTTTAAAATGGTCCTTGTATAATTCTTATTCGAGATAATTGTCTACAAATTTTTCCGGTATGATTGGCCAAAAGTGATTTGCAGACCCATTTGGAGCACGCGAGACCTTTCTTTGCCTCAAGTGACGCGATCGTGATCACCAAGGAATTCCATACTGAAAGTCCAGGGGAATCCCACAAGGACGAATACGTACACATTCTTTCCATCATCAACTTTAAACGTGCACTACCCAAAAGTGGGTTTTCTTCGTGAATTATGACCATTCCCATAGGTATATATATATATATATATATTCATATTTAATTAAACATTATAAATTTATTTTAAAACAACATTGGTCTATTAATACATTTTCAAATATCTGAACACAAGATTTATATAAATTTGGTTACAAAATTCCTATATAATTATAAGTTAACTTAAAAATGTTTGCAATATATACTTAATTGGCTGATTGGTTGGCTTATCGCTTATAACAGTAGTTTAATTTACAATTATAATTAATGCATCTATAATATGTACAAGTAATGCCCCTTGTATGGCAAATTAAACAGACTTGTTTGAATAATGGCGTCAGGTCCATCGTAATATTCCTAGTTACGATAAGATTAAATAGCTGTTACTATATTGTAATTGATAAGTACGTTATGGGAGAAAATAATGGACGATAAGGAAACACATCTATTTACAAATCAATATTTCTTTACTATCTTGGACGATAAGCATAGCTTATCCCGTTACCTCGGTACAATCCCCTCTTGACTCCCAGTTTCAAGAAAGTTTCTCGAATTGACATTGGTGAAAATGTAAGGCGACTTTTCGCTGGGACACAAAACTTTTTCCAGAATTTTTGGCAAGCCACGATCGGTTTTATTCCCAACTGGCTCCAACATGTTGTTCCACAAAAGATTTGCACCTAAAAACAAAATCTTCCATCAGTTTTATTCCACTGTGATTCTCGATATTCGTTAATTTTCATGAGAGTGAAATTTTTTTAATTATTTCATAAAAAATGTTGTGTTGTTTATTTATCTCAGAAGTGTGGAGTGCCAAAAAAATGGAAGAAGAAATTGATTAATTAAGCCAGGCGAAGTCGATGCTCGAGGTTTTTTTTCTCGTCGCCAAATGGCGGAAGGTTTTTTAATACTTTGGCTGCACTGAAATTAGAATCTTTTTTGCTTTTGTTTACTTGTTTTTTTTTTCTCGATTTATCGATGATCGAGTGTCATCGTGCCGGTGCCTAGACGCCGATTTTTCTTTCGTTCCTTTGTATTCAAATGTCGGCGTTTATCGAAAGTGTCGTCTGGCTCGTGTGAATGGTTAATTGCGCAATGAAAAATTATCAAACAGAAGCTGTCAGCCTTGGCTAAAGAAGCACGGAAGTGCTCGTCGTTGCATAACCGCCGGATATGCACAAACTAAATAAATTTTTCTTCTTTTTTTTAACGTTATACTTTGGACGAAAGAAAGTTCGATCGAAAGAAATTTATCGTACAATATTTAGTTTGACCTGTACTTTTTAATTTCTTTTTAATAAATAAATAAATAAACATATATTTTAATTATTTATTCAAATATTATATTGATTTATATTAATCTTGAAAAATTATGAAATTTTAATGTTATCGATAGTGATTCTGAGAAAATATTTAGATCCTCCCTGTTTTACCGACTGTGCTCCACGAAGGGATCTATAATTAAATTGACAGCAAGAAGGTAACAAACGAATAACTTACCCAAAGCGTGTCCTTTTTGACTAAAGTGGAAACAATCGTAAGTGACAAGGCTGGAATCTATGGGTCGAGCTCGACTTGGATCAGAATTGGGTGCATTGAACAATTTGATAAATGGCTGTAGTACCACAGTAAAATCAGGCGAATTATCGTACCTGAAAAACATATTGTAAAAAAACTTTGTAATAAGGGATTGTCATCTGAGGAAAGGAGAAAGCAAAAATAAAAATTTGTTTTACCGTCCAGAGGCAACCAATGCCTGTGCTGCCTGTTGGTAAAGATGCGCCATTTTCGAAGCTGCAATATCCGGTCTGTTACCACGGTGCATACAGGCGCAATAAAGAGGATGTAAAAGATTGCACATTGCGCTTTTTGCCACTCGAACCGAAACAGTTACATCTGTAAATGTAGAAGAAAATGCATACGTTATTATTTATTTATTAATATTTCTTTTTAATTAATTAAAAACTCAAATGATCCAAAACTGTTTTACCGATCACCGGTACCAGATTGACCAAAGTTCTGGGAAGAGTCGCTTTCAGAAAATCCAGAGTTCTTCTCAAGTGTAAAGCGTGTCTTATTGGCGAAAATTGTTGTGGATCGTAACATTGGGCTGAGCAAATGTCGTTCGCACCAAACAGTATTGTTATGAGCTGCAAAATCAAAATAGCCTTAAAGAATCTATATAAATATGTGTGTCATTTTAAAATTTCCATGCAAATATCTCGAAAAGTATATAAATCGCAGGAAATTATTTCAGATAAATTTTGTAGAATTTCGTGATTGACCTTATGAAGGTTATATGAAATTCATTAATGTTTTCTAAATGGAAAAATCTTACTGCTAATGTAAGAATAATTTCTAAATGTTGTATGAATGTACAATTAAAGGAGACATTATACTTTCCGGGTCAGAAATTTTAGTTATTTTTAAAGGACTGATCAATCAATAAAGAAGTATTTTTTGATTCCGTGCTTTTCTTCGATGTATATGTTAAGTCTTTAAATATAGAAGAGAATTTTTCTACGTGTTATACAAACAAAATTGGAGCATTAAAATATTTGGAAAACTTATGATCCTATACAGAAAATATATCAAATGGAAATTATTTGATTTTAAAGAGAATGTAAAGCGGTGATATCATATAGTCTGATCTTAAAATGTCATTGGAACGATACACGAAGGTCAAGTTGATTTTTTTAATGGAGCATCTTATATATCTTTACATATTCTTGTAACTGATCAAGAAACACGGTAGTGTCTCGATGGCAAGTACGCAATATATACATATATATGCCATCGAGGTTACTACCTTTTCTTATACAACAAAATTATACGCCCCAACCTCTAACATATATTTGAACCATTTTATCTATATTAATTTCAGATGTCATGAGTTCACAGTAGTCTTATGTCAGAACATTTTTAAAAGCTTTAAAATGAAAGCAAAAACATCGAAATCGGTTCGTGTAAGCCTGTGATATGAAATTCTCTGGATTCGTTTCTGTCAGATTTCATAATTTTTCCTAGTTCTTCTGGTCTCCCTAGATATTTGTCTCATTTCCCCAGCAAAATGTATGTCTCGATGTGAAGTTGTGCGGTAAAACTTAAAGCCCCAATTATCTGGGACAGACCAAAAACTCTTAGTTTAGAAACGTGGGTATGATATCTTTTATATTTCTTGTCATTTTTTGTTTTAAACTTTTTTAAGATATTTCTATCCCATAAAAAACAAGCTTCGCCTGTAAATAAGAACGGCAGTACATAAATTAACTAGCGTAAATAATATAGTAAAATATTCCAATTATAAAAATTAGTGAAGTCCCAATGTTAAGCAAGTATATAATTTTACTGTGGCAAAAGTTAAAATTTCGAAAAAAAATAGTAACACAAAAAAGTTGCATACTTTGGGGCCCGTAATTTTCATTCGTAATTCGCTCTCATACAATGCAAATGTTGCTTCTCGTAATTTCGAATTATAGCTATTTAATGCCATTACATATAATAGGCCCTTAGCAAGTACCATATTTGTGTTACTATTTTTTTTATAAATTTTAACTTTTGCCACAGCAAACATATATACTTGCCTAACATTTGGATTTCACTCATTTTTTTAATTGGAATATTTCATTTTAATATATTATTTTTGCTAGACGATTTATATACTTGCCATCTTTTTTATAAGCGAAGCTTGTTTCTTGTGGGTCTCAACATCTCTCTAAAATACTTTTGAATTTGTCATTTTGTTCAGTCGTTAACGAAATATATAGTTTTTAAATTTCAGATAAATATGGATTTTCCAAAAACAGTGTGTGTATGTGTATGATCTTTAGGTATAACCATGCCTACAGTTACTCACATATTTATAATTTCTAATCAAAATGTCCCATAAACAATTGGATGAAAACAAACTTAAAAGTGTTATTTTGAAAGTTTAGGATATTAGCTACAAGAACATATAAAAATGTATAGAATGTTCCATTTAAAATGTAAAGGTAGCCCTTCATGTTTCGCTCAAATAAGGATTCAAGGTCAAATGAAGGGTATTATCGTATAGACGCCTTAAAGCCTAGCAACTTTCGTCTGACATTCTCTTGTATATTTTTTAGTATCTAAGCTAACTTGGGACAACTTGTATAATTTTTTAAATAATTTTGTACATTATTTTTTGCATTCTCCTTGAATTCAGTTTAATTTATGTGTGTAGGATTATAACTAACCAGAACGTCTGATAAAAGAAAAACTATGATTATGGCCCCAATATAAATCAATTTAAATAAGATTAATTAATATTTCGTTTTTTTTATTGTATTTTGTTTCTTTTTTTTATAAAAAAGCTCTTTTAAAAACTATCGATTGAAGAAAGCTCCCTCCATTTTTGTGGATGCTTGCTAAATTAAAATAATAAGTTTCTATATTTTTTAGAGCCATGCTTATACTTTTTCTGAAAAGATTTTGTTTTTTCAATTCAAATGTTCTCCAGTGAGCCACATATACAGGGCATCTTACGCAAAACACCCTGTATATATACATATACACACTAACAGGCACAATTGATTTCTTTACAAAGTAGAAAAAATAGCTTTAAAAATTATATAAAAATTTCTTCCTGCATTTAGAGACTCAAACATCAGAAAAAGCATTTTCTTCAAATTCTTTATTATTACTTCATAAGCCCTTTTGAAAAATTACTAACATTTCTGATGGATAAACTGTAATTTATTATTGATCCAAACGCTTACCAGATACTTGAATTTAAGTTTGTATAGGTATAAGTGAGTGAATTCAAATATAAACGAGTAAAAGTCACACACACACACACACACAACTTTAGCAAACAGCAATAATTTTAAATGAAAATATTTCTTAAATACATGTATTAAACAATAATTCAATAAGATATTTTGAAAAACTCTTGAAATAAAGTTACCAAAATATACCAGAATTAAGAAATAAGGCTTGTCTAAAAAGTTAGGTCAAGTCGTTAAAACAAATGATAGATACTTTCTAAAGCAGAAATATTCAAAATAATCGTTGGATTAAAAGTTTCACCTTCCATTTGTTCTTGGCATTAATATTCTTGTGGTCGCTTTTGATTCGTTGCACGAGGATTCTAGCCTGATGCAATGCGTCTTCCGTTGCTGCCACTGGAAAGGCAATGTTCAGTTTAGCTCTTGTCGAAATAAACTCGCCTGTCCCTGTTGAGTAACCGGTCAGATTTGGGTTGAAAACCTGTCAAAGCATGATGGTTTTTATTAAGTGAATTATAAAAATTATGAATATAAAATTTACCAATTTTCGATAAAAAATTTATATTCACTTTTAATAAATTAGGAAGTGTAAGGTATTTTCTCCAATTTTCCTGTCCACCCACGCACCAACTAACACCACGTGCTTCGATAAAGGTTCCCATAGCAAACTCTTCCATGGCTCCACTTCCGGCTACTAGAGAATCGCCGAGTCCACCGATTATGTCAATATCGCCAGGTTTCAAACGGTGAACGTTGTCTGGGACTGTTGGAGACCTCGAAAATCAACAGAAAGTTTGTTAGAAGGAGAACAGTCGTAGGTTATCGTAGAAGATATAATGTAATTAAAGGAGAAAAAAGTCATACGATAATACAGATGTTATAGCTATTTTATGACACTTTTAAATAATTACGACGTGCTTTTTAATATGACGAATAAAATCTGCACAATATTCGACTCTACTGTAAAATTCTGCTTTTTTATTTCAAAATCAATTTTATTCTAGCTCGTATATCAGACAGTGCCAAAGACTCGAATTTAAGATAATATATTTTCGATTAAACTTGTTTATCGAACTGATTTTTAATTTGGTTTACTTTTTGAATTTAAAAGTTATATATCGTATAACAATTAAAAAATGTAGTTTTTTTTACAATGAAACGAGTGGATTATTGTTTTCTAATAAGTTTGTTTTTGTAAGTGAATCAAGAGATAATATAGGGTATACAGTTTAAGGGTTCAAGACAAAACTCATATATTGAAGGACAAATTCTGAGAAGATAATACATATATAATATTTTTCGAGTTACAGAACAGTATTATTTAGCCAAAAATCTACAGAAGTTGTTATACAGCTTGTTAAATATTAATAACATTTAAAAGGTATATGAAAATTTTTATAAATATGATAATAATGATAAAAAAGCTTAATAACTTTTTTTATATTGTCAATATTTCTGTTAAGTTACATGAAAATGTGTCTAAGTGTAAACTCTTCAGGTCGATAGCCTAAGAAAATTATTATGTAACTCATTAAATATGAATAATATGAAAATAATGTGCAATAGTTTTGACAGATATAATAATAGACATTACAATCTTTAATTAATATTTTTTCTTATTATTGCCATTTATCATCGTACGTAACAATACATGTACCCAAAACACATTGATCATGTAACTTACCTAATATTAATACCTACAATACGAAATAAAATCATTAGTTTTTAACTCTCTAGCCGCGGGTAACGTAGAAATCGCGTTTCACTTATTTTATACAATTTCGCGAGGAACGCTATTATCGCGTTGTATCCTATTTTTAGGATAATGGCATCGGGACAAGCTATTTCCACAATCCTGTATTTTATTATTATTTGTATGCATATATGACAACACGATACGACAAATTCTAAACATTATTATTTAAATTATTCTACATATTTGTTATTAACCCCTCAACAGTCTACGTCACATATTCTCTCCGTGCGTTCATACACTAATATAATAAAGCGAGAGTATGTAAACGTGCATTTGAATATTACCAGCAGAATCTATCGGTAAATTTGTAATTTTTTGTGGGAATTTTCCCTATACGTATATATGTTACACATTTTCACTTCATAATATTAGTGTTGAATGCACAGAGCAAATAGGCGACACATGCAGATGTGTCATTTTTTTGTTATATCGCTTATATGCAACACGATGCAAAAAGTACACCCAAATATTTTCAATTGATTTTTCTTGGATACTTATAGGATTTTGAGTTCGCTGAATTTCGAAATCTATTGTTACGCGTCATGATAAAAATGGCATGACTGTACATGTCGCCTATATGCAACATGATGCAAAAACTACAACAAAATATGTTGAATTGATGTTCCTTGGATACTTATAGAATTTTAAGCTCGCTGAATCGAAATCTGTTATTACGCGACATGACAAAAATTACATGATAGTACATGTCGCCCATATGCAACATGATGCAAAAACTACACCAAACTATTTTCAATTGTTTTTCCTTGAATACTGAAAGGATTTTAAGCTCGCTGAATCGAAATCTGAACGTTGTTACACTATATGACAAAAATGCCATGACTGTACATGTCGCCTATATGCAACATGATGCAAAAAGTACTACAAAATATTTTCAATTGTTTTTCCTTGGATACTTATAGGATTTTAAGCTCGCTGAATCGAAATCTGAACGTTTGTTACACTACATGACAGAAAAATGACATGACTATACATGTCGCCTATATGCGACGTAGACTCTTAAAAGGTTAAATGCGATAATTATGTTTCTCACGTGCTGTACGCTAAATGTTAATAAAATATAAACTTCATTATTAATTTTTTTTGTTTTCATAGTATATTAATATAATTCTTAAAACTAATGTAATTAGTAGCTATTAAAAATAGTTTGCGGTTTTGTACAGAAAATTTAATAAAACGCTCATGGCTATATAGAGGATTAATGCCTATCACAATATACACTATCTTTAATATTGTTCATATTTAACTTTTTATATAATTATTTTATTAAGCTAACTACGTAATTAGTTTACACCTAATCTGATAGTTATATAACTTCAGAGATATTAGTAATATGCACAAAAAGTTATTAAAATTTGTTATCACTATTATTATATTTACAAAAAAATGCTATAAATCTTGTTAATATTATTTATATTTAATGAATTATTTAGAAAATTGTTTTGGCCTAAAAATATTGTTCTATAACTCGGAAAACAATTGACAATGTCGAAAAACGATATAAGTGGTTTTATGGCGCCGGAACCAGAAGACCATGGGAGCTGGAGCCCCTATGACTAATTTCTTAGGAATGTTTTAAACCTAACTTTAAACCAAGACTATGCTCCAGTCAATGAGCGCTCAGTTGTGCATATCTGTCGATCATTGACTGTAAGCGAGAAAAACAAGCTATAGCCGAATAGTCGCGTCGTTGACGGTTAGCCTAATAAATGAAAATATTGCGTAATCAAATGTTTATTTACCTGATCTTATGGAGCAACTTCAAGGATGGGCAGCATTGTAAATGTGCTTCATATGGCCACCTTCAGCATCGATGCACGCCCTTGCTCGTCGGAGAAGATTTGCTTGGACAGTGGCTACCATCTCAGGTGTGATCTCCGTGATAGCCACATCTAATCGCGCTGCTAGTTCTTCCTGATCCCGTATTAGATGTCTTCCCGTGTAGACCTTTTCTTTCAAGGTCCCCCAAAAGAAGAAATCTAATGGATTCAGATCAGGAGATCTAGCAGGCCAAGGGATGGGATCACCACGGCCGATCCATTTGCCGGGAAACTTGCGGTGCAGCACGCCTTTCGCAGTGGCCGCATTATGCGGAGCTGCTCCGTCATCCTGGAACCACATTTTTTGCCGAATTTCTAGAGGAACATCTTCCAGAAGGTCTGGAAGCTGATTCTCTAGAAATTCGGCATAAATGTCTCCCGTCAATCGAGATGGTAGGATGCACGGTCGAATCTGTAAACAATTCACAATGAACTTTAGTTGCAAGCATTATTAGCATTGAAGAAACGTGAATAAGTGTTAGAAACTTACCAAATATTTCCCGACGATGCCTGCCCAGAGATTTACCGACCATTTGTATTGAGATTTCTGTTCTCTTATTACATGTGGGTTACTCTCAGCCCAATGATGGTCGTTTCGCATGTTTATAACACCATTTTTGTCAAACATGCTTTCGTCAGAGAATAAGATACAATTTATGAAATCGTTATCCTCTCCATGTTTTGCGAGAAGCCAGCGGCAAAACTGCAAGCGGCTCCCATAATCTCTGGGCAAGAATTCCTGTACACTTGTGTACTTGTAGGGGTGCATTGATTCGCCATGGAGCACTCGCAGAACCGTGGTGTGATTTCTGCCTAAATCTGTGGCTACGGCTCGTGTGTTGGTCTTTGGGCTCTACCGGAACTCGCGCAGCACCCTCTCCTCAAAGGCAGGAAAGCGTGATGTTCTCTGTTTGCCGTAGTCACTATAATTTGGCGCCAAACTGCCCGTGTCCCTCAAGCCCTGCACAACCGTCTTGATTACATTTTTGTCCGTGTTTCGCCGATTGGGGAAGTTTTCCGCGTACACCCTCGCGGCCACGGTAGCCGAAGCATTGTTCTGCTAGTATAACTGGAGCATATCACAATATTCAGTGTTGCTGTAACTCATGTTTCACTAAATTTACGGTTGAAAAACGGATAAAACGATTCACACTTATGTCGACAAACTGGTAATAGTTTTTTCAGTTGCTAATAAAAACCCCTAGCGGTGCGAAAGTAGCCCTTGCTATAAAAAAAGGGGGTGGTTGTTATTAGCAAATGAAAAAACTATTACCAGTTTGTCGATATAAGTGTGCATCGTTTTATCCGTTTTTCAACCGTAAATTTAGTGAAAAATGAGTTACAGCAACACTGAATATTGTGATATGCTCCAGTTATACTAACAGAGCAATGCTTCGGCTACCGTGGCCGCGAGGGTGTACGCGGAAAACTTCCCCAATCGGCGAAACACGGACAAAAATGTAATCAAGACGGTTGTGCAGGGCTTGAGGGACACGGGCAGTTTGGCGCCAAATTATAGTGACTACGGCAAACAGAGAACATCACGCTTTCCTGCCTTTGAGGAGAGGGTGCTGCGCGAGTTCCGGTAGAGCCCAAAGACCAACACACGAGCCGTAGCCACAGATTTAGGCAGAAATCACACCACGGTTCTGCGAGTGCTCCATGGCGAATCAATGCACCCCTACAAGTACACAAGTGTACAGGAATTCTTGCCCAGAGATTATGGGAGCCGCTTGCAGTTTTGCCGCTGGCTTCTCGCAAAACATGGAGAGGATAACGATTTCATAAATTGTATCTTATTCTCTGACGAAAGCATGTTTGACAAAAATGGTGTTATAAACATGCGAAACGACCATCATTGGGCTGAGAGTAACCCACATATAATAAGAGAACAGAAATCTCAATACAAATGGTCGGTAAATCTCTGGGCAGGCATCGTCGGGAAATATTTGGTAAGTTTCTAACACTTATTCACGTTTCTTCAATGCTAATAATGCTTGCAACTAAAGTTCATTGTGAATTGTTTACAGATTCGACCGTGCATCCTACCATCTCGATTGACGGGAGACATTTATGCCGAATTTCTAGAGAATCAGCTTCCAGACCTTCTGGAAGATGTTCCTCTAGAAATTCGGCAAAAAATGTGGTTCCAGGATGACGGAGCAGCTCCGCATAATGCGGCCACTGCGAAAGGCGTGCTGCACCGCAAGTTTCCCGGCAAATGGATCGGCCGTGGTGGTCCCATACCTTGGCCGGCTAGATCTCCTGATCTGAATCCATTAGATTTCTTCTTTTGGGGGGCCTTGAAAGAAAAGGTCTACACGGGAAGACATCTAATACGGGATCAGGAAGAACTTGCAGCGCGGTTAGATGTGGCTATCACGGAGATCACACCTGAGATGGTAGCCACTGTCCAAGCAAATCTTCTCCGACGAGCAAGGGCGTGCATCGATGCTGAAGGTGGCCATATGAAGCACATTTACAATGCTGCCCATCCTTGAAGTTGCTCCATAAGATCAGGTAAATAAACATTTGACTACACAATATTTTCATTTATTAGGCTAACCGTCAACGACGCGACTATTCGGATATAGCTTCTTTTTCTCGCTTACAATCAATGATCGACAGATATGCACAACTAAACACTCATTGACTGGAGCATAGTCTTGGTTTAAAGTGTTCAATCCTCATAGAATTTAATTTACATTATCTCGATTTGCCCATTAATTATTTGGCATCGAAAATTAAATGGTATGGGGCGCACACAATAACAGTTAACCAAGATTCTCCGTAGGTAAATTGCGCGTACGCGTTAGTTTCTGCGCGAGAACGCGAATTAAATCTCAAAATTTCCAGCTAATCAATAAAAAAGCAAAACAGCTAACTGGCAGCAACTTCTCAACGAATCCGAAAAAATCAATAAAAGGGGAGAGTGAAACGTCATAGCAGCAACTTCTCTCTTATACTTGCACTTGCCACACGTACATACCAATACTACTGCAATCATATGTAAAATCAATAATTGCATACAAAATTTAATCTTTAATATCTCCTTAACCAGTGGCTAGATTTTAAAACGGCCAACGGCGTTTTCCTTAGAAAAGTCTCAGGAATATTCCGTTTAAAGGAAGTGCGGCGTTAACGTTCCACCCTTATGTATATATATATATATATATATATATCTAACAGTACTACTATATTAACGTTCTTAAGATACATCTAAATCTTATATACAATTCCTGATCGCCTATTACCTGCCAAACTTGACATTGCAAGGAAAAGGAGAATCATCGGGAACGATCGGCTGGGTTCGTACTCCGTTGGACAAAACGGGATACGAGATTCCATTGTCTTCGACAGCATCCTGAAATTTCATCGTAAATCAATTTCTCGTAAATTATACCACATCTTTTCCTGCGTGCTGAGAGAGCTTCTCTATATTTCTCTCTGGAGACTCGATCCATTATTTTTACTGTTTTATTCGTCGTGTATCTCGAGTATGTGTGGAATATATACATATATATATATATATATATAGGCAGGTGACTAGGAGGGTAAGAAACATAGAAAGCGTTTTAAAGCACGCCAACACATAATTATCATATAAAATAGGCGAATGTGTAGGTTAAGTAATTTTCATATAACAATTAAAAACCTATATAGATATAAACATAAACTTTAATGATCATCACTGGGGAGATATAAGCTTCTCGATGACTTCTCCGATCTCGAGACAACATTTGTTATTAAAAAGTTAATTTCGCGTTTATAGAGAAGCGAATTCATATCCTATGGAAGGATATATAGAAAAAATATTCAAATTGCCTGAGATGCTGTGCTTTCTGATTGGCCAATCGACTACTTGGGAAATTTTCAATGGTGATTAAACCAATGGACTTTTATATATATATACATATACAGGTATAGTGCGTTAATTGCGAGTGGCGTGTGAGATTCTTCAGAGAAATTTCGTGGCAGGAAATTGAGGCTTATGAGGCAACGATTGATGACGTTGGAATAAGAATGTGCCTTTTGAACGTCGAAACGCTCGGATGATCGATGCTCACTTAGTCCAGAGAATTAAGTGTTTCGAAACGATGATTGTATTTTTCTCTTAATTGTATAGTCGATCAGCGATCTACGAATTGCTTATGTCGACGCAATAGTCATGTGCAAAACTGATGTATGACAATTAGATAGAATCTAATGGATTTTTTGTAGTTGTATTAGGTGGGCCAGATTAAATGGGAGAAAGTGATCAGGTATGAAACTAATATGCTTTATTTCAAAAGAGGATTATCGAATTTTTGTTGGACGATGTAAATTACATCCGCAAGTCAAAAGGATCTTTAATGCTTGTTTTTATATTATTTTTAAAGACTCAGATAATCGATGCCCACTTTGTCCAGAGAATAAAGTGACTCGAGATGATGATTGAAATTTTTTCTTAATTGTATAGTCGATCAGTGATTTACAAATTCTATAGGTAGACGCAATATCTATGTGCGAAGTTGTTTCGTGACAATTAAATAGAATTTGTTGAATTTTTTAGAGGTTTAGGTGGGTAAGATTAAATTGCAGAATGTTATCACAAATATAAGATCAGTAAACTTCGTTTAAGAATAGGGTTATAAATTTTTTATTGGACGATGAATTGTATCCGCAAGTCAAAAGAGTTTTTAATGATTGTTTTTATATTATTTTTAAGTATTCGAATGATCCATACTCTCTCGACGAAAGTAGAGAGAAGTATATTCGAGTAATTCAAATTTTTTTAGTAGATATATATAAATAAGTATAGTCCATTATAGCGGATTACTTAAGTACCGTATATGTGGAAGTTGTATTCACGTAAGAATGGTGCAATTAAATAGGAAGCCCATTAAAAATCAATTCAGGTTGGATCGAATAATTCATAAATAAAAAATAAGAAACCAAAAGAAATCATTTGGTTGAAATGAAACATTTACAGACAAAACATTATTTTTATTATGAAATATTTGTGTATAAGCAAAACAATATTTTTTTTCATAAATAGTCTATGCATTTTTTAATTTAATATATTCTATCTTTAAATGAAAAATAACATAAATTCTAAAATGTTAAAAAACATTTATGTCAGATCGATATAACGTTTTATATACAGAATGATCATAAATTCTATTTTTAAATTAGGTATATTTCGAAAATGCTTAAAAATTCCGAAAAATCGCATCACACGCGTTTAATTGATTAACTTTTGGACCATCGAAATATCTCTAATACGGTTAAGAGCAATCCATAATATTATTTCCAAACCATACCGAAACCTGCCTATCCCCCCTGTTCGAGATTGCAAACGTCGAAAAGAATAGTTTATAGTACCACAAACTCACCCCAATATAATGCATTCGTAAAACAGAACTTGGATCTTTCCTGCAAATTTTACTCCACTAAGATATATTTCTGACAAAGAGTTACGACGTTTCAGCAAAGAAACGAGTTTCAGTATATAGGGTGAGTTACGAGCAACGTAAAAAATCAAGAGACATGGTAGTGTCTCGACGGCAAGTATATATAGAAGTAGATAATGACATGTCTATAACGCCAAGCACTACCGTGTAACTTATACAGCAAATTTGGCAGTCTTAATTTTTAAACCAATTTATTTCAATGAATGATCACTTGTCATGGTTTAAATAAAACTTTCCTTAAAATGGTTTTGAACAAGCTTTCATTTTAGCCCACGAACATCAAAATCGGTTCACGCAATCCAGAGATCTCATACTCTGTTAGTTATATATATATTGAAAATTGAGATTCTTCTCCTTCCTTTCCAGCTAGAGTGTATGTCTCGGGCTGTAGTTAGCCGCTAAGAGAAAAATGATGTCATTTTTTCTCAGTGCTGCCAACAAATTAAACTCAACAACAAAACCATGGTTGTGAACTATCAAATAAAATCGATGTAATCGATATAACTAATCCGACGACTTGTAAACTGTCAATTGTAATGTAAGGTTATGTATATTTAATACAGTGAGGTTGTTCATTGTTATGTTAGTGAATGTGTTTAATTTTTAAAATGATAAATAAGTTCGAATAATAATGACATAAGAAGTCAACAATTATTAGATTAAGTATAACATTATATTTTATAATACAGGATGTTAGTATACTTTGTGGTACTTTGTGAAATTTCTTTTTCAGGTAAATTAAGACAAAACATTTCCATTTTCATTGCTGAGGATAGAAATGACTGGATTAAATAAGTTGATATTTACAACACTGTGTCTATGAGAAATATAATTTCAATATTAATATGCATTGGTCATTAACAGGAGTATATTAATTGAGAGAAATTGTTAAGGTATTTCAAAAGGTATTTGAAAATCATATGCTAAACTTTCAGGTATTGAAATTGTTAACAAACTGTATGTATTACTTTTCTTTAAACTGATATTAATTTCAACAGTCCAAAAGATTATATCATATATACGAACAATTTTACAGGAAACAATAAAACTTTCTTATTACTACGATTAAAGAAATAAGTAGATGAATATTTCCTAATCGTTATTTAATATTCAATTATAATATAAAAAAGTATTAAAACTAAATATTTATCTACGCTTCTCTAATTAGAGTAGAAAGAAATTATTATTATCTCCAAAAAAATGATCCAAATTTAATTTTTTATAAGTTTAACATTGAATTTTATAATATAATATGTAATATATTTTTTGGTACTTAGTGAGATTTTATTTCAGATTAAATTATAATAACGTGTTTATTGTATCATTGTGCAGGCTTGAGCTGTAATAGTAAACAGAAGAAGTCAGAAATGATACCAGTTGGCCATAGAAGGAGCCATAATGAAAAGTTAATGTTGAGAGTTAAACCTAAGGAAAAGGTGGAGAAATGAAAAAATTTGGAAGCCAATTCGTGATAGTGAAAGACTTGCAGGTGATTTTGGGCATAAACTCTTTGAAATATATAAGTCAGTTAAATAATAAATATGATGATAACATCATCTAGAAATGAAACAATGAAAAGAAGTCTTCATTTTAATATTTTCCATGTGATAGAACATACGGTGAATAAATTTGGGAATTTGAAAGCAATATATCTAAAACAAGAGGCTTCCGTTGCATTAATTGGTGTATTTTCTAGTTTATATTAATCAAATGAATATATTAATGGCACAAGTTTACCGGAGAGAGAGAGCCATAATGCAAAGTTGTTAGTGATAGTAACACATAAGAAAAAGGTGGACTTAGAGATATTTTAACTACTATATTCTTAAAAAACGTTATGAAATCCCACAAAAAACCGACTTCGTCAGTAAAAAAAAGACGGCAAGTACATAAATCATCCAAAATAATTAATATAGTGATATAAAATTTACAATTAAAAAAATTAGTGAAATCCAAATGTTAGGCAAGTATATATTTTTATCATGGCTAAAGTTGAAATTTTGAAAAAAATAGTAACACAAATAAATTACTTGCCGGGCCCGTTGTACGCAATATCATAAAATAACCACATTTTGAAATTATGAGAAGCAACGCTTGTATTGTAAAATAGCGACTTACGTATGAAAATTACGGGTCCGGCAAGTAACTTTTTCGTGTTACTAATTTTTTCAAAATTTCAACTTTTGCCATGATAAAAATTTATAATTGCCTAACATTTGGATTTCACTAATTTTTTTAATTGTAAATATTATTTTACTATAGTAATTATTTTGGATGATTTATGCACTTACCATATTTTTTTTTACTGACGAAGTCTGTTTTTTATGAGTATATCGTTCCCCGCACGTTTATTGATTTACAAAACTCTTTACACAGATATATTCTACACATGCCTCAAGATTCGGTCCAAGGGAATGAAGAAAGGGTGGTTTCTGTGCAGAAACGGGTGATTTCTAGGAGTTGCAATGAAAAAATAGTTTCACTACTGTGATGCTCACCTTAAAAAATCCCTTTATAGGCATTTATTTTGAAGTTTAGAAATTTAAAAATTTTCCCTATTGTTAGTTGCTGA
Source organism: Prorops nasuta (assembly GCF_024137725.1). Classification (NCBI taxonomy): domain Eukaryota; kingdom Metazoa; phylum Arthropoda; class Insecta; order Hymenoptera; family Bethylidae; genus Prorops; species Prorops nasuta. Next base: position 5,477,387 of record NW_027116808.1, read on the forward strand.
AAAGATTTATACAACATTTACACTTGCAACCGAACAGTGAACCGAATGTCATTGTGAACCATAGAAATAATGATGATGCTTCAATGTGATACAAGTTATATCGAACCAGCAACACGTAGCTGTGGTTCGTTGTTCAGATGCAAGTGTAGACAACCCTAAGACACTACCTGGGGTCAGAATTTTGTTGGAATCGATCTCAAGAAATATGAATAAGTTCTTTAGACTTTTTGAGGGGAAAAATGTCGTCAAAATCTCAGTGATGTAAAAGGTTAACCTTTACAACCCTGGCCTATTATTCACTTACTTCTTTGTTTTAACTTTTACAGTCGTTTAATCAGTGTCAATGTCAATGGAATCAACTTTGAAAATCTTGCCACTACCAATGCACCACTATAGTGCCTTCCCGCACTATAAAGGTTAAAGAAGTTTTTGTTTTAAGGGTGTTCGATGGTAATAATGCCTCTCAAAGGATGTGCAAAGAAGCGACCTCTTTTTACAATGTTAAATGAAGCCAAACACTTGTCTATTGCTTATTTTTATAACTGATTTCGAGAGTTTTCCAAAACATAATTAGCGAGTAAAATCAACTAATATTAAGTTAAAAATGCTATATTCTGCCTAACATTTAATATGATATAATTAGCTTAACTGTTTGAGTCCCAGGGGGTATTGAGGGAACACTGTCGAAGAATCTCAAATAGTGCAATGGCGCTTTCTTTAACCTTTAGATTGCCGGCATTTTCTCATAAAAGTAATGGTTCTTTTTCCTCAAAGATCTGTAAATATTAATAACATACATAGTCAACACATTATCTAGATTACTGCAAAGCCACTATAGTGGCTTTACCGGCAGCTTAAATGTTAAGCTCGTGTTTGTTTAGTAAATGCAAGTACTGAAACTCTATAATAAATATGATATAATCTATAGATTCACACAGTGCTTGCAATTAACGGGATCCCTTACGCCTGTTTTACCGACAGTACTAGTCAATAAACAATTAGTTTAATAAATTTCAAACGCGAAGCAAATTGAACAAACGAGCGTCTTTAAGACAAAGTGCCAATTCTAACGAGTCAAATGAGCTTAAAAACATTCAAGTCGGATGAGAAATAACTCTGTACCATTGTCCTGCGTTCTTGAAGAGTGATCACTTCTGGTTCAGGAAAATGGTACAGTATTATTCTTCACCCAATTTGAGGGTTTTAAGTTCGATTGACTTGTTAGAACTGACACCTTGTTCTAAGGACGCCCATTTGTTCAATTTGCTTCGCATTTGAATTTTATTAAACTAATTGTTTATCGACTTGTGCTGTCGGTAAAGTAGGTATGAAAGATCCCGTTAATAAAAAAAACCTAGCATAAGTGAATACGAGAAAACCCAAGCAGCACGATAGCGCTTCCTTTTTACCGTCATTTCTCCACAACGCTCGATAATGCTGGGTTTTCTGGACATAAAATCTCAACGGCGCAATCGCGCTCTGCTTGGAACTCAAACTGTATCAATGGTTTTACCCGCCCTATATAATTTTATGATTTCTTCCAATTTTTTACTAGATATTTCGATTTGAAATCGTACATAAATGCAGCTTTGGCTCAAGTAGTGTAAATGATCGCTATGCATACATGCCCATAGTAATTCATGTAATTTAATTTCTATTTAACATATATAGTGAACGAATGGATGAAATGATAAATTTATATAGTATTTTGATAGGTTGTCAAAATGGGTAGCAAAAATTTGTAATCAAAATAGAGGGTCCATTTCATTGTTAAAGAGGGCCACTACTCTCCTCCTTAAAAAGGTAACCCACTCATAATCAAACACATATTTTGTAATTTATCGGAATTTTGACCGTTTCCGAAATATAGGAGTGATAAGAGATTTTATGATCTTCTATATAAGAGAACATTTCTTTGAACCAACTATTATCAATTATTTTTAAAAATAAGTGAATTGTTATTATTTCTGTTACATTGTTTTTTACCTTTTATATAGCATTTAAAATAATATACTAAAATTTTATAAGGTAGAATTTAAAATAGTTATTCAATGTAGTCTTTTGCAGAACGGTTGCTAGTAAATAATAAATGCACTGAAGTCAAGAGTTGGGGGGGGGGGGGGACGTTCTACCTATGTTATTATTCAGGCCGTGTTAGCATTGAAGAGGAAGGTACTGTACTTCAAAAAGTATACATACACACACAAATAGAGGAATACAAATTAATATACCTAAAATGTTCTGAACGTTGTTACTAAAAAAAAAGTCTGATAAATATCGATTTATAACAATAAAAATAATAATTTTAAATAGAAATGCCTTTTGCTGAAAATAATAGATATTTTTCCAATTTAGAGTATATTTAACTCTTGCTTAAATTATTTCATCAACTTGAATCTTTTGAAGTATATTCAGTATATGGTTTGTTCATTGGAATTTTTAATTTGATGCAAAATGTCATTATGCCATGCTTAAAATAAGTACAGGATTATGCCATATTTCGACTATTTTTTGTTTTGTTTTAATTCAGACAATTTATTAGATTTCTATATTTTTGAAAATTTGTGTTGCATGGTACGTAAAATATTTTCTAGTTTTATAGAGATTTTTGTTTAATATAATAAACTATGAGAATCATAAACACTAGAGTAGTAGGACAATTTTTTTTTTTTTTTTAATAACTCATTCAAAGTCAATTACTTGTAAACTTAAAAATGTTGCAAATTCTTTATTTAATATACACAGAGTTTGATACGAGTGCTATAAACTCTTGAAACTGTTGATAGGAAATCCAATGCAGAAAAGAAATCAGTTATATATAAAATTGTATAATATTGTCAATATTTCTTGAGTTACACATGACAGTATGATTAAGTTAAGAGTGTGCATAAAATCTTATACTTCTTGGTAAATACTAATAAAGTTAAAAATGTTTAGTGAAGTTTTTATAGGTATTTTTAAAAAATGATGAAAAAAATCTAATAACTTTTTTTCATGCATCTAATATTTTTCGCGTTACATTCAAATGTTGTAAATCTATAAATTAACAACTTCCCCAACGATTGATTCTTTTTTATTTTCCAAAAATGCATATTGCAGTTCACTAAACGTGAATCCGTAACGAAATGTTATTGAACTTTTTCTTAAGATTATTTTTTTCTAATTCTGGACTTTATAACATTTCAGAAGTTTACTTTATAAAAGAATTTTACTCCTGTTCTATATATAGACTAGATAACCATCCGCGTGCTCGCGTGAAGTAAGAATATTCCCAATACTTAATACTTACTACTTTAGACAATCAATTGGTATTTTTATTCTACAATATACCCTATCTTGAGAGTCTATTTGTAGAATAGTTATTGGCGTACAAGTGGTATACAAAATTTTTCTTAGTTATCGTAAAAAGGACAAGATTTATATAAAAACAGTGAGGAAACCCTTAATACACAGTTTTACCAGAAAATCTATCCCGGTATGAATTCCTAAGGTCGATAAACCAAAAAATTTTTTTTAATTATGTAACTCATTAAATGTGAACAATATTAAAATGTTGAAAAATTCTTTTTCGTGTACATGATAATAATAATAAGCAGTAGAAAACTAATAATTTTTGTTGCGCGTATATCAGAACACTACCTATATACTAACTTCGATCATTCAGCAATATTGTGATCATAATAATGTAATAAATGCGAAACTCGAAATTTTTATATACTTTTCGGCACTTCGTATCGAAGAAATCTTCTCTTCCAGCATTAATATTGATTTATTATTTAAATCACTTGCAGCACCAACTACCGTTTTATTTTGTCAATGATTCGATATTTTATATTTCTACGTCTCAAAAGCACGCGCAATTTTCTTTTCATTCTCTAATAACTCCGTTGATGACGCTGCAGAATGAAACAGAAGAGAGATACGTCTACTATATATTTAAATATTCTGTTTTATGGCGTTTCTCAATTTAAAACTATATATCTCTTTAGTTGAAATCACAAAAATTTCTCGATTCCATATGATTGACTTCTTCTTCTTATCCTTCCATGCATCGATCCTAACAAAAAATGTCTATAATTGTTATCGTTGAAGGGCACTCCTCTCTCTCTCTCTCTCTCTACAAATTCTTGACTTGCACTATGCTGATTAAAAGATGAGGGGAATTCTTCCAAACCCCATAGAACCTCAATGTCATATTCCTCGACAGTAGACCAGCAGGGAAAATACGACATTTCTGCAGGACTTTCAATTTTTTCAGATTACTTCTTCTTGTTCATCCTCGATCGTCCGTAGACTCATAGTTAAAAATGATCATTTCTTCAAAGACTTATTTCTGGTGCATGTGACCTTCCGTCCATTCGTTTCTAGGGATACTACACATGTGTGTGTGTTAAAGAGGTCCTAGATGATCCTTTCTTCTATTGCGCCACTTGAACTCCAGCTAATTTTTCTTTTGCTTCGGCTTTTCTGTGTGCTTTATAATGAATTTTAACTCTTTAGATTCTCAACTTTTACGTTCTTAGTATATATAACACTTTCGATATTTTTGGACTCGATCAATCTGCATTAATGTTTTACGCTTGTTCCATAAAAACCGCTTTTGAATCAGAAAAACAGTATTTAGGAATATTTTTAACCGGCTTACTGTGCAAGAAACCTTTCGGTTCCCTCATAAAAAAAATCAATAGAATACGATAGAAAAATTTCTATCGTTCCCAGTATGGCTTCCGGTCGTAAATCAGAACGGTTTCATCGTATTTTTACGATTAGATTGTAATCGTATTTGATCGTAAATTATACCGATAGAAAAACTATAGTTTTCATTTGCAATATCCGATTATAAAATAATGAAATTGCATCGTACATAACTAAGAAGATGAATTGTTTTTACAATCATTCATTTTATTATGGATTCCTATTATTCCTAACGCGGCTTTTACATTTTAACTGAGAGAAATTGATCGTTCTTTTTACGATTAAATTGAAATCGTATCTTTTCGTAAATTTTCAATAAAACATAACGAATTATTTAAGAAAGGGCTTTAGCATTGAGTTTCCTTGACTGCCATGATTCCTCAATTTATTCCTTTCGAATTTTTTTTGTAATTTTTTAATCTCGTATATTTTGTATTGTTGGAGATCGGATATGTGTTGGTACGAGCAGTCGGGGCCTCTTGGGCTGTCTCGCAACTACACACTCTCCCTCTTTCCTCTCCTACTTTCACTTAACGCCACTAGGTGGCCATGGCAATGGCGAGCTCTCGCTCGCATGATTTAGTTTAGAATATATTTAAGCGCCAGCTGGCCTGACACCGGCGCGGCTCGTCATATATGGTCTAGACTCTAGACTTGTCAAACATGAAAGCTTTTAGCCATCCTTATACCTATCTGCGATTCTACTAGGACTTCTAGATCGCAAATCTTTTCCTTTTAACGCTTTCGTGGTCTCAAGGAGGACGCTATCCTTTCTTTTCTAGCTACGTTGCCTGGGTGTCTCAGGTAGGTAGTATCCTGCTCTGGGCCCTGGGTTCTGAGCAAGGTTGGGATTTTGCATAGTACATTTTGTGGGTGGGATTTTTCCCCTATATATTATCTATTCGGCTCTTCGGAGCAATACTCAATTCTTCGACCTGTGAGCAATTTATTATTTGTACATAGTTTAACGTATTTATAAGTAAATGATTTAGTATCGATTAATTCAAACGTTATTTCTTTCGTTAACCGAAACCTTCCTTCCCTTGGTTCCCAGAGAACTTTACCTAATCAATATTTATACATGTATATTTTACACACATCCGCTATAGAAAAATTACCTCCCTTGGTATGAGTCGGTATGACTCGAACCTGTATCCGTAGGATAATGAAACTGTGACATCTTGTCCTCTACACCATCTTATGCTTACGAATAGATTTCCTTTTTACAACTACATCTTATTATAATTGAACACACACAGTTACAACTGTAGAACATTATATTGACGGATACAAGTTAAGCTGATATTATAAGAACTCATTAAAATTAAAAACGATTACTTTTTCTATTAATTTGGAGATGCCTGATGATTAACATTTTAGAAAGCTATAACAAAATTATAGAAATTCAATTTTTGGTATTATTTTCCACCATTTTCTTTCATAAGGACGAGTTTCAATTGATTATTGAAAGAGAATTGTCAATGAAAGTAAGAATAATGTAATTATTTTGTTGAATCTAATCTCTGATTTTCAGCTTAAAAATAAATTATCTCGGCCATGATGCTTTTGCGAAAGAAATGATACATGACATTTCGGCTTGCTTTATCCTCAAGAATATGTGGTTAAAATTATATTCATCATTGCTGATACATATTGTACAGAATAGTTTCCTATAGAGGAAAATCGATAGACTACAATTCTGGTTTTACCGTTTATTCGTGATATAAAATGGGTGGAAGTAATATTGATTTTGTGTAAATTTCCTCCATCGTAAGTTGTAGATAGATTTAAGATTGTTTTCTTTATAGGAGATAACCCGAGTCAACATCTAAGACCTGCTATAAACCTATAAACAATTCTACCAAAGGATAATTTAAAATTATATCAGAAGCTATTTTGTATACAAACAAAAGCCTGCAAAATTCTGAAAAGTGTCGGAAACTGCAAAATTCATCAGTTTTTAGGATTCAATAAGATTCCTAAAATTCTACAAAATCTTTTTTAAGACTTCCTGTAGATTCTTGATGATACAGAATAAAATTTAGATTCTTTATACGCTAGGATCTTATAAGACTTAGGATTACTTACATATTAAGCCTATTTGTTACATTGAATTTAAAGATACATTATATTAAAGGAAATAGCAAAAGATAATATTAATTGTTTCATAATATTATTTATCTTATAATAATTGTATTCTTATTTTTTGAATTTTTAATGATAAACCTTTGATTATTGTAACGCGCGATTTCTGGGAGAGGTTTTTCTTCAATAAAATACCCGAGTCGAAATTTAAAGTCTACAATAAACCTAAATGATTCTTGTAGGAATAGGATATATGAGGATTATTGGAGGTTAATTTGTATTTGAGGAAGGTGAGAGATAAACCTACAATAAGTCTAAAAAGTGGAGGAAAATGAACAATTCCCCCATTTTTAGGCTTAAGTAGGATATTCTAAAAAACCTACTCAGTCCTTAAAAGTTTTCCGGCTGGGCTAAAGGTTGATTCAGACTATCCAGCAATGGACCGTCATAGCTCCGTTAGAAACATGAGTTAGAATTGAGCAAACCTATTGCCCGCTCTCTTCTAACTCATATTACTGCCGGTGCTGTGACGGTCCGTTACCGGATAGTCTAAAATCAATGTTAATAGTTGCTTATATAAAACTGCAGATTATAATTTATAAACTAAATCTGTTTGTTGCATATGAAATAAAGGTACGTGAAACGAAATTACAAAAAATATCAATACGATTTATTAAGGAGAAAAATATTATGAAACAATATTGTCCTTTGTAAATTTATTTAATATACCTTTATTTCGGATTCAACATTCAGGCTTAGTTTATGCAAAACCTAGTCTTAAGAATAAGCAAGTATATTTTCAAATTAAAAAATAAACAACTGTTTCAAAGCTGATTTAAATTTATTACAACTTAACGTTTTAGATATAATGACAGACTTTTAAATTTTATAATAATTAATCAAATTTAATAACGGAAATATATAGGTATATATTATAATCATATAAAATATATTAAAATTTAATGTATATAATGGAAAATTACTTATTTTCTTTGCTCTTCTATTAACTAAAGCTTTATATATTCTTTTTCATTTACCTTTACAATATAACTGTTGTCATTCTGTTTATTCTCTGATAAAATCCTTTTATCTATTTGTGAACAGTTTGTTTTTTCTTTTTTCTTTTTCATTTAATCCTCTACCTTTAGATTGTTGGTACTTTCTTTTATTTGATATACATTTATTAATATATTTAACTAACTCCTCTCTTCCTACGTTTTCTTTTGATGCACGATTACTCCATTCTATAAGAAAACATTGAAATAGAAAATTAAATATAATGATTGTAATGTTCTATTTTGTGATTGCAAAAACGAATTCTTTCTGGTACATTAATATCTTTGAAAGTCTTAGGCCTTCTGAAGAGTTAAAGAAAGAATTTTTGTTATATTTATAAAAATGAAATACAAAACATGTTAAAGTGATTTATTCTTAGTGCTATACCTATGGACAAATTCTTACAAATACCTTACCATATAGTCCTCAGAATAATTGTTCATTAATTCCTGGGTGTTTTCCATTGCACTTTCCTAATGCAGTATAATTTCCCAAAGACATTCCATACACTTCCAAGAGAACCTCCCTGACCATTATTCTCTAATCGAAAGAACCTTTTTTTCTGATATAATGTTTATGTATGCAATTTTTGTATTAAATAAATAAAAACCACACTGCGGTTATATTTCTTCCTACAAGATGAAAGAGTATTTTGAATAATAGAAATTTTCAAATTTTCAAATTAATAAATACCTTATTATTTCCAGGTTTTAGATAATACTCTGTAATTTTTACATTATTTAAAACTTTACAATTACTATGTGATAATTGGTAGGAGCTTTTCATAGCATTCAATAGAATTTCTTGGAATGCAATATCCCTTTTTGTAACTTAAATGAATTAATATGATTAAAATTAAATATATAGAAGAATTTTTTATTTATGTTTTTGAGCCTTACTTTTTTTAGTTATTAGTTTTCCTATCATTCTGACAGTATCACTGATGCAATCTTGATCGGTAAATACTGACTCTAGTGGATTATTACTATCTACATTTAAATTCTTCTCAGTATTCTGAGGTTCATTATATCTCTTGGTCTCTGTTATATTAAATTCTCTTCTACATGAGAAAGGCACATTGTAAAAATAATCTTCTGTTTGATGCGTAACATTTTTATTTGGTTTATGTATTTGTTCGCCACTACTTGGTATTGGTTCTAATTGTCTTTCATAGCTATTACTGTGTGCAGTATGAAAATTCATTTGATTTGTTTGCTCGCTGTAGTTTGAAAGAGCAGTTGGATTGAATGATCTGGAGTATTCAATATTAGGTGTGACATGCAAATTGGTTGTATTATTTTCTTCAGTCTTGTTACACACACTTAAATTTGTATTAGCAGTAGCCATGTACTGTGTATCATGTGATACTGTATTATGTAATACTGCATTATATTCAAAGGAGTATGCGTTCATGGAATTTGTAATGTATGAGGTTCCTCAAGAGGTGACTGTGCCACGAAGTTCATATTTGAATTAAAGAGAGGCTGTTGCTCTCTAATGGCATTGTTGATTTGTCTATTATTTGATTGCTTAATGCTTTTTTGAACTTTCATAGTTTCCCTGTTTGATATCTTTTCATGTATTATTGTTGATGAAAATGTCTTGACATTACTCTCTTGTAATTCACCATTTTCATCAACATTTAAACAATCTAATTGTTCTTTATTATCTATAAATATTTGACAAAAAAAAACATTTTTTCAACATAATATTATGTAAACTATGATATAAATATGTCGCTGCTGATGACACCAAATTTTTAGACGAATTTCATTACTATTGGTTAAGATATTACAATTTTTTGTAATTTTAATGAAATGTACACATCTGCAAATTTGAGTGTTTCAGCTTAGCAATTATGAATTATATTTATGATAGCACTCACTACTTATCTGAAGGATTTTTGCAGACGCTTTAATATTTACTCCAGTTTTATAATTTTTCCATGCAAGGGTTGATATAGCGTCGATTTGTCGTCGACTTTTCGGAAAGACGTTTAAGTCAACAATATCTTTGTAATTGCTGTCTACCCACCATATCAATGCATATAATTTGATATTTTTTTTACTCATGATAACTTGCACTGTTCACTTTAATCTTCAAAAAACACTTCAAACCAATTCAAACTACGCCAATTTGCAATGCTCCAAATCGTTTCCATGTACCCTTTGTACGCCGGTTACAGGTGAAGAAGCGTCCCATAATCTTATTGTACGCGCGGGAAACGCAGTTAACGGGTATGCGCAGTGGATTTGCGCTTGTCGCCATATGTTAGAATATAATTCTGAATTCCTATTGGCTATTCGGCTAGTAACTGACCGTGCTCTTCATTTAAGAATTGTTCAGTTGTCTAATAAGTATTTTACGCAAAAATACAAATTATTTTATAGTTTATACAACCGTGAATATAAAATGTCTAAAAAACCTTTAGGAAACGTAAAACGACCAGCTTTCTATAATAAATTATAAAATATTTTAAAAGAACCAACTAATATTTCCGAAGTTATTAACCCACGTAAGTACAATTTGCATAAAAGATTAATAAAGTTATTAGTGGTATGTTTATCTTCATAACTATTAAAAATTATACAAATTTGTGAAAAATGTCTGAATGCAAATAGTAAAAGGGTTAACAATTTCTTAGACAAAAATTTAATTTCTATAATAGTTACGAAGATATAGCGTGCTTTTTCTCTATGCTCTAGAGAGTTTTAAGAAACAACCTTGTGTGTGTGTGTGTGTGTGCGAATATGAATTTATATTGTTGTTTTAGTTAGTATTTTTCATATAAAACTTATTATAGGGAAGTATCTCATTTTGCAAACTCTACAAATGAATGCTTTGCAGAAATCGTAAATAGCAATGAAGAATGTACTTTCAATGAAGAATATTCAATAAATTATGCAAGAAGTAATGAAGAAAATGGTCAATTTGAAAATGATGAGGATGAATGGTCTGAGGAAAGCGAAAATAGTTATGAAGAGAACACGTGCAATGATCACAATGGAGAAAATAATCAATCTAGAATATACGAAGAAACTGATCAGAACATTATTGCTGATGAGTATTTATATCATGGTGCTCCCCTAACTGTTCGGGATAGCATGTTACTCATTTTCGCGCTCCTGGTGAAGCATAATATAATATTATCTTGTCTTGGAGAGATAATTGAAGTTATAAATTTACATTGCGCTCCTAGAGGTTTGAAAAAAATAGTTTATTTAAATTTAAACAATTTTTTTCTTTTGTTAAAGAAGATATCGTCAAACATTTCTATTGCAATATCTGTAATCGTCAACTATCAGGAAAAAATGAAACATGTCCATCATGTCCTAAGAGAACCAAATCTTTTTTTATTACGATGCCATTAATCAAGCAACTAAAAGAAATGTATAAGCGAAAAGGCTTTTACGATCTTTTGCAACATCGGTTTCGGAGGCAAATCAAGGACAATATCATAAGTGATACATTTGACGGATCTATTTACAAATTCTGGAGGAACAATGGTTTCTTAATTAATCCGAATAATATATCTCTTAACTGGTATACCGATGGAGTGCCCGTATTTAAATCTTCGAAAGTTAGTATGTGGCCATTCTACTTAACCATTAATGAACTGCCCTTTGAAATGCGAAAATTGAAACAAAACACGTTATTAATGGGCTTGTGGTTTGGTGAGAAAAGACCTAATCCGATTTTATTCATGCTCCAATTCAAGGATGAATTATTAAAAATTGCTGCAGGTTTTAAGGTTTTAACACATGAAAATATACAAATCACTATTAAAGGTATTCTTTTGTTTGGAACAGCAGATACACCTACTAAAAGTGAATTTTTAAATTTTGTGCAATTTAATGGTGTATACGGTTGTCCAGCATGTTTTATTAGAGGAGAAAATATTAAAACAGTTAAGAGCTCTGTTCATGTTTATCCTTATATGAAAAATTTATGTATAAGAAACTTAGAAAATTGTACGGAATGGGCCAAAACCGCTGACGAGAAGAATCCAGTAATGGGTATAAAAGGACCTTCTGCTCTCTCAATCTTTATGCCAGATTATATAGCAGGAATGACAATTGACAGAATGCACGCCATTGAAGGAGGAGTTGTAAAAAAGATACTTTCCTTGCTTTTTGATATAGAGTATCGTACTGAGCCATTCTCGCTATATCATGTAAAAGATAGTGTTAACCAACGATTATTAGCTATTAAGCCACCCAAATTTGTACATCGTATGGTCATATCAATACAAGATCTCGTATACTGGAAGGCATCAGAATTAAAAATGTGGGCTTTTTATTACTCTCTCCCTATTCTTCAGGGTATTCTACGCATAGAATATTTTAATAATTATAAGTTATTAATAATAGCTACAGCAATCCTTAGCTTCGAAGAAATTACGCCAGAATTAATTAATATAGCAGAAGATCTTTTGCACAAATTGGTCAAAGAATTTCAAACCTTATACGGTATAAGATTTTGCTCCATTAATATACACCAAACGCTTCACTTACCTGATTGCGTACGCAGATTTGGACCATTGTGGACAACAACAGCATATGAATATGAGAATATAAATGGAGAATTATTAAAAATGATACACGGCACGAATCATATTGATAGCCAAATCGCGAAATCTCATTTTCGTTGTATAAAAATGCCAGGATTAATGGATAAATTACAAAAAGGTTGAAGTCCGTAATTTTTTCATTAATAAAAAAAAACAAGTGAAAATTATTGAAGAAATATCATATAATTGTTTTAGTGTTGGGACATACAAAATTTCAAACCCTGTACCAACAGCTTTAGCTCATTTAATTTATAATAATTTTGAAATTTCCGAATTGAAAGTTTATCGATATTTTAGAGTTCTAAAAGATAGTAAAATATTAGTGTCACAAATATACCTAAAAGATTTAAAAACCTCGTCGTACGCAATCCAGTATAAGCACAATGATATACTAAAATTAGGTTTAATTTCTTATTTTGTTAAAATGTCCAATTGTGAGTGTGATCATCATACATGTAAATGTAAAGGAAATCATTATGCAGTAATACAAAAAGTTATTACTCACGATGTATTTTCTGTTTCGGGAAATCGTTTCAATTATGATACTAATAATTTCTTGTATAAATGCCAAATAGAGCTGAACAGTGACATTATGATTTCTGTACATCAAATAATCAAACTTTGCATTTTACTAAATATTGAAAATATTATGTATATTGGAATTCCTCTTAATCAATTCGAGCTAGAATAATTTCATTTTTATTATTAAAATAAAGTAATGTTTCATAATAAACACCTTACTAATTTTTCTTAATAAAATATCATATTACAGTATGCACAATTTTTGCTTCATATATATATAAGCAAGGCTTGAAATAAAAATCTATCTAATTCTTAATTGTCCAATTTTCTATATTTTAAGAATTTAAGAGGATTATTAAATAATAATTTGTATAAACGTAAAATATCCTACATTAGTAGTTCTATAAAAAGTCTGTTTAAGACTTTCATATTGCTTTTGGAGACAAATTTAGGTTTAGACAGAGCTAAAATAGGTTTTTTAAGGATTGAAGTTGTACTTTAGAACCAAAAAGAATTATTGAAGCACTTAATAAGGTTTACCAGATATAAGGTAGGCTTAAAATTTCGACTCGGGAAGCACATTCAACATTTCCAACTAAAAAATTCACAACTACTTTATTGAACTCTCTGGTGCTTATTATACAAGGTTCACACAAACTATTTACACTGGCTTCTATCGCCACGGCCTCTCCCGACCGCCTGTACGGGAAATCTACAGTAGGCCATCGTGTCGCGAAACTTACAATTATTCTTTACACGGCGCTTCTACCAAGTGCTTTTCGACTCATTCGGATTTATTCTAATTCTATTTCTTACAGTTTTCTGGGCGCCAGGCCCACTGCCCGTGAAGAAATTTAAATTAAACTTAAGCTAGGCCCTGAATTGGAATTCCCTGTTTCGATCTAAGCCCTAGTAGGGAAATATTCACAGGACCTGACTTTAAATGTAATGATTGTCTAGACAGCACCAAATTATATTTTCTATACAGGCCAAAAATACCTAGCCATACGAATGCCTAGATATGTTTTACAGGCATTTATTATGACTATTATTGACTAATATACAAATCTTTGTTTCAATGGTCGTAGTTCAATATATATTTTTTGATCTTACTAAATAACTTATTCAATTAAGCAGAAACTATTTCTATTGTAATTAAATTTATCATATATGATCAAATCTAATATGTTTTCCGTCAATACACCCAATGCAGTTAGGAAAGTTCCAAAGATCATAGTATTCTTGGGCAATTCTCTCAAAATCAGTTTCAGTGGGAATTTTCATGTGTATTGGTTGAAGTCTTTCCCATATTAATTTAATAACTTCTTTTACTATACACGAAATAGTAGAAACTCCCATTCGAAACGATAACGATAAACTCCTAAAAGATTGACCAGTTGATAAATATCTGCATTTAAGAAAAGGTTATTTAGTAGTTTAATTTTTATGGAATATTTCATTTTAAAATCCTAAAAAAACGTATTTATGCCCATGCACACTCAGTCAAAGGTTAAATCAATGATATTAAAAATGTCAAATGCTTGAGATTAATGAAATATAAAATTTAGATATTCTCTCATTTTAAAGTTAAGAGTTTTTTTGTAAGTGAAGGACATGTACTCTTTGGTGCCCTCCATGATATTAAGCATTTGTCTTTTTTGTAGGAGTAGTAGCACGAAACAAATGGAAGTCGTTGCGTGACAAATTCCGCACAATTTTGGCATCCATTCCGAAAACAAAGTCTGGAGATGGCCAAATACCTGATTACAGGGGTGAATGTGTCTATTTTAAACAATTACTGTTTTTAAAAGATCAATTTACACCTCGAAAATCTAGTGGAAATTTCCCCCGTAATCAGGAGGGTCAAATTTACGAGGAAGTAGCTGAAGAAGAAGCAGTTGAAGAGGAAAACCTTCTCCCATCACCAGAGTCACCAATAGACTCACAGATTTCAAGGCAGGATACATTTCCTTCATCCAAACCTTCCTGCAGCAACATTAAACCTGCACCTATTAGCAGAAAGCGATCATCTAGAGTTGATATAGGTGAGGCTTTATTGGACATGGAGAGAAAGAAATTAAAATATTTAGAGGAGAAAAAGGAAGCTAATGAGGATGAAGATTTATGTTTTTTCAAAAGCTTAACTCCTCATATTCGCAATTTTTCATCCTTGAATAAATTAGAAAATAGGATGAAGGTGATGCAAGTAACGCAAAATTTTATTAAATCGCGTGCTGCCTCTACTGCTACTGCTACTACCACTAATACTACTGCTAATAATAACTTGGCCGGTTATTATCCAACAACCTCTTCTGCTGATCAGAACCCTGTTAACACTATCGAAATGGAAGCACAAAATCTGTATTTTAATACAGTAGATGCAAATGTAGAAGGAACTGACCAACCCGTTTTTTATAATCTATAGAAAATACAAGTTTTTCCAAATTAATTCTGTTTACAAACCTTATTGTAACCGTTAACCGCTCTTCCGGTAAAATCGGTCTAGGATGAACATTTCCCCAATCTTTTTGAACATCATCAGAAATTTGCGATAATAAATAATCCAAAATTTCTATTTTCATCCTCATATAATCAAAGAATTTCACATAATGCAGTCTTAACCCATAATATAAGTGATGAAACTCTCCAAATATTGGTCTAGACGCATTTATAGGATGTGCAGAATATTGCCTCCCTCTACGTCCCTTATTTATACAGTAATATTGCAAAGCACTTGACGATAATACAATTTCTTCGTTAGAATCACACATTTCTAATATATAGAATTGACACTTCTCAACTAGCTAAACTACAAATCAATACTGATCATCGATAGCTAATATCGTAGATTTAATTTCGTGCAAATCTCAGCTGTCATTGTTGGAATACTCCAAAGTTTAGCTCGACGCGTTGTTCTACGTGTGGCTCAACGCGCTGCTCTTGTTACCGCTCTTGTCGCCGCTCTTATCGCCGCTTC